>NC_062970.1:39239358-39343007 GCF_023119035.1 Salvia hispanica
GGTTTGTTTACACTTAATACAATCCACACAAACGGTAATGCTTTGTAAAGTCTAAATTCGAATGAATATTATCCTTTGTAAGCCTCTTAATTCTTTCACTAGAAGTATGATCCAGTTCCTTTATGCCATAAGAATGATAAATTCGAATGAATATTATCCTTTAGACGCTCCTTCGGTTGCAATGTGAGCATGAGATGCACCCATTCCATACTTCTTCATCTTATGCTTCTCCTAGACCAATACGTTTCCCAATTCTTTAAGAGTCCACTAATCTTTTATAGTGAATCAATTTGGAATGGTCCATATTGAGGAGGTAAGGAAATTAGGGTCAATTGGACAAGGAAATCCTCATTCACCTATAATCCTAATTTCAGCTTAGAAGTGATGTTATTTATGTCCATCACATGCTCGTACATAGTCCGAGAACTATTATATTGCATGCTCATGAGATCCTTCATAAGTTTTCCTGCAATAGACTTATATGCAGTTGTGAAGCGATCCTCAACATTCTGCAAACATTCTTTTGCAATGTCAGTCGTTGAGAGACTTTATCTGCAACGAACATTCTAATGAACTGTAAACTTAGTCCTGTTAGATTTTTCCCTAGTATTATGGGTAATCAGCCAACTACTTTGATCATAAAATAATTGGTTTATCATTCAACAGTGTTAGGTCCTAGTCCATTACTTCAAGAGTGAACTTAAGTTTCTCTTTCCATTCAGAGAAGTTAGTTCCATTAAGTGCGGGGAAATTTGAGATAAACATACTAGTAGCAAAAAATATATGTTTTTTACATTATAAGAGCAATTAAGAAATGAATGCTCACATATAAAAGCTTTGAATAATAACACGAACATTAATTTGAAAACCCATATCATGAGGCAATTATGAAAACTCCTTTAGGTAGTCTTCATACAATAATAAAAATCATGCTTTTAATATCCATATCTCGGTTCAATAATTGAGTAATAATAAATTGGCGTTACCTTTGGGTAATCGACACCAATTTAAATTATTAACTCCATTAGTGTTTATTATGTCACAAAGACTATTTCCTTTGGGAATCTAGACCTTACAACAAACAAACTATTTAGATGATGAATAGCCACAACAAGCATGATGATTAATTGCATACATAGATTTTTCATATTAACTTGATTATAAACTCTTCTCATTTTACCTCACTTTGGTGATTGCAAAATAAACATAATATAATCATGAATGTATAGCGATTAATTGCTTAAGTAGATTTTCACTTAATTTGATTATAAACTATTATTTTACCTCACTTTGGTGATTGTAAAATAAACATAATATAATCAAGAACATATAGAGAATAATTGCTTAAACAAATTATAATATGAGTTTGATTATAGACTCTCCTTATTTTGCTTCACTTTGGTGATTGCAAAATAAACATAATATAATCAAAATACATGTTAAAACGAGAATTGAATTATGTAATCATTCATTCCACCGTTCCGGTAGATTCATAATCATAAGACATTTAATTGAAATCTCAATTCATCAATGCATATATTCAAACTCAATTTACATAAAGTATATACACAATCAAAATACTCAAATCAATTCCATATATATAAATAGAATCAATATGGAAACAATATATTTCAAAGTATAATCATACAAAATAAACAATATTTAATTGATAAAGAGATTAACTATATATCACAGTTCACGAACAATGCATATTAAAACATAATTAAAACATAATTATTACATTTCCTTTCATCCACTCTCTCGATGCGTGCAGAAACAATGCATATTAAAACATAATTATTTAATGTGATAAACAAAACAGAGACGAAAGAATGAAATCCATAGACGTAATAATCAATACATAATTACTCAATTAGGCATATGAATTCATTTTTAAAGTCACGTAATTCATGAATTGGATTCAGAATTCATACTATGCCAACATATTAAAATCACCGATTCATTCATAGCAATTTATTAAAATAAATTCACAAATATGGTTTTCAATCATACGAAAATACATGAGTTCTCGACCTGGCTCTGATACCACATGTTAGACATTATTTATCATCATATATTCAAAAAATACATAATTGAATATAAATAAAGTAAGATCTTCGAACAACATGTATTTCACGCAAACCATAAACATAATAGGATCGAAAACTTACCTTCACGATCCATAGCGGAAGCGATTGGGGAAGACTGAGAGAATTTCCTCGGACCCTTTTCGGCGTAGTGGCGCAACTCCAACTCCAAGGATTTGTTTCTCTCTCTTTCCCTCGTTCATGTGTTATCTTAATGTGTGTGATTTGATGGGATCACCACACTTGTATTTATAGGCAGAGAGAGGACAAACCCTAATTATCAAACCCTAAAAGCCCTTTCCATCAAAGAGGCCCAAAATAATTTATTCATAATCATAAACTTGATTCTCAAGTCTCACGTAAATCACAAACATTATTCCTTACATATATATTTCTTTCCTTAATATATGATAGGAAATATATTATTCCCAAATCAGTGACTATATATTAGTCAACTAACAGGCAACAACAAGATCGGAACTTAGTAAAAACAACAAAGCCCAAACAGTTATCACAGAAAATTTCGCGCAATATTCCATCTTAATATCTTCTTGAATCTGTTATCAATCTTTTTCGGATAGTGAAATTCCGATTCCGATGACCGGATTCTAATTGAAATGCGGAACCTTTTCCCAACTGAAAACGATTACGATGAACATTGTACTACTAACAAATTCGTATTATCAGAGATTCAGAATAATTCTATACTTTAATAGTAATATTATTAGAAGATTTTTGTATTTAACAAAAATTGTTTACGACATCTTCCGGCTTTGCCTTATATCAATTACAGAAGTACATATTAAGATAGTGGATAACTTAGATTCGAAGACACAATAATTACGAAAAATATAGACTTCATAATTTATAATTTAATTTTGAAAAATGTAAAATATATCAGAATTTGAGCTCCTTTCATGATTTATTTGATAATTATCCTCAATAAATAACACTCCTTGTGATGCCGCAATCTTCAGCATCACCATCAGTATATCAGTATATTGCCCAAACAATTTAAGTCGATGACTCAAATAAAAAATAGAAAAACACACACACACACACACACATATACAGTTTGAAAAGATCATACTATCAAATCTCTTTAATGGAGTATGAATATAGTACACGTGGTGTGATGAATTAGATTGTAGATAAAAATAGAAAAAGATGGAAAAAGTAATTGGAATAGAGAGTTAAAAAGTGGTAAAATGGAAACATAAAAAACACCTGCGGTTTCGGAGGCCTTTATTCTTGAATCGGTGCGCTCATCTTCTCATCTTTCCCTGGTTGCCTGAAACCGGCAACCCAATTCAGACAAACACAAAAAGGAAACTCACCATTGTTGACAGAGAGAGATCAGAAGATGAGGTAACAAACACATATCTGATATACATAAGCCTGCCTGCATGGTCAGATGATCGTCGACATATAGAAATCAAAAAAACATAGAAAACACACATATATACATATATATAGAAAGAGATAGATAGAGAGAGAGAGAGATAGTTTTTTAATTTTATTTGTGTGAGAGGGCGTCAATGGAGAATGATAAGGAGGGAGACGTGAGGGTGCCGTTGGTCTTCGCCGTGTTCTTCCTGTGCGTGACCACAGGCGGCGTCATCCTCGTGATCTACGTGTTCGTACCGAGCCTCTCGAAGCCGTGGCACCCGTCCGCCGCCCTCTTCCTCATCGGCGCCCCCTGGATCTTCTGGCTCCTCACCTATTTGTACACCCTCTTGCGTTGTTGCTGCGCAGCTAGCCCCCCGGCCCCCGGCCCCACCCCCGCCGCCGTCAACCACCAGATCTCCAGGCGCCCCTCCACCACCAGTGGCTCCTCCGAGATTCCGTTGACCAACTCTGTCTGAATTTGTCATTCTTTTTTTTTTTGAATTATTTTGTTAGTTTTCCTCATGTCATGGCTTTGTGCTGTGATTGTACAATATGCATGTGATCAGGTTACATTGTGTGACATTATCATTTCAGACACGTATGCATGTTTGAGGATGTTATCTCAGTCTTGATCCAAGTATTTCCAACCTGTTTCTATGCATATATTGATATCTTCATCACTGAATCGTGCTAATTAGAAAGCTTTTACATAATTTAGAATGTAGTACTAGTTTGGTAAGGAAAAAATTTATATGAATATTTTTAGAAACTTATAGATTTGCTGCTAGAGATTTGGTGTGTGAATGAAGGGAGCATCACCAACCTTAAAATGGAACACTGGCTACCCTTTTTGGAGATAAGTCTTAGCGGAGTGCTGCACGGGCCATGATCGCAGGGATGATCATATGTTCAGCAGCCACTACAGGAGATTCCTATGGAATAAGAATCTGCTGCCTCAAGAGGTTAGCAAGATATTTGGAGAGTCTGCTGAGGGGCAACGCAAGATTTATAACAGGTAACAATCTAGTTATAGTTAGAGATGGAGGTTACACTAGTGCTAGAAATCAAATGAGTTTCAAATACAAGGGTACTAAAAGTATAGTGCATGAGTTTGTTTCCTCTATGAATAAGCTGAAAACCTTTGCAGTAGTGACAGAATAGAAAATTTCATTGATTGTGTTGCAGACTACGGAAGAATGGGTACAACAGTGCATCAGCAGCCGAAATCCTTTGTCTTCGTAAGTACAAAGACAAATTCGACAAGAAACTGATAACCATGTTATAAATTCTCCCACATAAACCCCAAAATCTGTGAGGTAAAATGAAGTCAACTTCAACTTCTTTCATATCAAACAAAAGGGTGAATGAGCATTTTGAAAAAAATCCAAAAATACGTAGGCTCACCACAACTTTAGTCCTTGCATGGAATATTCTTTGTAAAAAAGAACATACATTTTGAAAATAGTGGAACCGGAAGCAGACTGCAAATATTTATAAATATTCGCAGTAGACGGCAGATAATGGCATACATCCATAACAAAAATAAGGAAAGACAAACAAAAAGTGTGATTCCTCATCAGCCTTTATCTAGCCTGCCAAAATCATGAAAATTATCGACACAAAAGCAGGCCCAGTTCCATACTTTGGAAAAATACAAACAAATAATGGACATCATTAACAGTATAAATTTGATACACATACAAAAGCTGATGGAAAGTGAGTCCATATAAATAGAACTGATAAGCACTGTCAAAGGGAAAATGGCAGAAGATCTGAAGCTGATGAGGACATGGTCAAGTCCTTATGCTTTGAGGGTGGTACATGCTTTGAAGATTAAAGGCTTGGAGTACGAAACGGTACTGGAGGATATGACAAAAAAAAGTGCTTCACTCCTCGAGTACAATCCTGTGCACAAGAAGGTCCCCGTTCTCCTGCACAATGGAAGGCCAGTTTGTGAGTCCCTAGTGATTCTTGAATACATCGATGATGTGTGGAAGCAGCCTCCTCTTCTTCCCCAAGATCCTAATGAGAAAGCCATGGCTCGGTTTTGGGCCAATTTCGGAGATGACAAGGTATACACAAATTCCTTCACATCAGAGTCTATATAAGATTAAAACGCTATTAGTCTAGGCAACAATATTTGATACTATTAATCTAGGTAAGAGATATGATCTCACCTACACTTTTTGAAAAGTAGGTTATGCCATTGACATGGAGGGTCTTCACCTCTGAGGGAAAAGACCAAGAGGAAGCTATTGGTCCAATGATGGAGAATCTGAAATTCCTAGAAGAGCAGCTAAAAGGTAAGAGTTTTTTTGGAGGGGAGGCCATTGGCTATACTGATATTGCATTTGGGTGGATGGGCAACTTGATCAGCATACTGGAAGAGATAATTGACCTGAAATTAGTAGATGAAGAGAAATTCCCACTATTATCAGTATGGATTAATAAGTTCTCTGATGATCCGGTTATAAAAGAGTGCTGGCCACCTCGAGACAAGATGGTTGAGAAATTTAAGGTCATTCGGGAACGCTACCTCAAACAAGCTCCTTGAAACAGAACTAAGTTTTTCAGTTTATAATATTATTCACAGTTTCACTTAATAATAGTTGATGTTGTCCTATGAAATAAAGATCGACAAAAAAATTATTTCAGATGTTGCATCTAATAAGTCATGAGATGGTTATGAAACTTCATTTTGTTTGAGGTTCTATATGTATTATGGCAGTAGAATCTGAAGATGAACTCTATTTTAATACAGTTAAGGCAATAAGGAACAATCAACACAGTGATCAAGAAAAAGTCCAATGTTTGCCAATGTCATTCATATTATCATAGGATTAAGGGCAAAGAGATTGAATCCACATGTAGAATCTTTATATATTATGAATGTGTATAAATCACTGGGACTAGATGATGAAATACTGATATTTGTAGTGACAAAAACCTGCATAATTTACCTTCAGGTAGGTGTTCATAATAACCAGACCAACTCTTTCTAAGGTCAAGCACATGTAACTTAAAACCAAGCACTGACTTTGTCTGCCTTTCCATGGTCTAGTACCATACAGATGATGATCTTCTGCACATTCAACAACATGTAATTCAGGTAAGATGTACTCCATAACAAGATCAAGAGTTCTTCGACTTTGAAGAGCATAGATTTAATGGAGAAAGACAAAACTATCTTATACCATATGACATGCATCTTGTCCAAACTCCCTTTTCCTCCTAATTTTTTTGAACCATCTTATAGTAAATCAGCTCAGAATTAAATTTATGCAACGAAACCAGAGGAGAGAGACATTCGAACCCAATGATACCTACAATAAAAGGTTCATATGTGGGATGCAATCACCAACAATACCTACAGGCTACAGCAACAGGTTGTCTTTTTATTGATGAAAGTGGCTTGCATCTCTGACTAGTATCTCCAAATCATGATTTTTGATATGTATTTTGCGACAGTGTGGAAATCTCCAGCCAACTGCAACCTGGGTCTTTTTTGAGTCCATTAGCTTTGAAGGATTTCCTTATCACTCCCACTTGATCCCACCTTCCCGAGGCAGCATATACATTTGAGGCCAAAACATGATATCCTGGATCACAAGTATCTAGTTGAAGAACGCGTTCTGCAACACGTTCTGCAATCTTCATGTCTCCATTGGCTCGGCAGGCACTGAGTAGTAATCCCCATATACTTGCATCAGGCTTCAATGGCATTAAAGAAATGAACTCCTCGGCTTCAGCCAAGAGGCCAGACCTTGATAGAAGATCAACTATGCAGGCATAGTGTTCCATCCTAGGCACAATATTGTGTTCTGTCTTCATTTGCTCAAAGCAAATACGACCTTCTTGCACCAAACCAGAATGGCTGCATGCGTACAGAACAGCAATGAAGACAATATGATCTGGAAGAATACCAGCTGCCTTCATGTGCTCAAAAGTTTCAAGAGCTTTTCTTCCTTCGCCATACATCCCATATGATGAAATAATTGCCGTCCATGAAACTAAATCCTTCTCTTTCATTTTCTCAAACACCAGTATTGAATTTCTTAAGCTCCCAGTGTTCGAGTACATTTCAATCAAAGCATTTCCAATAGGAATATTGGAATCAAAACCAAATTTGAAAATGCAGCAATGCATCTCCTTCCCTTGTCGCTTGGCCATGAGATAAGAACACAAAGGCAATGAACTTAGAAAAGTAGGTATATCTGGTATTATCCCCTCTAATCTCATCTTGTTAAGCATTCTAAGACCAAGAATATGGCTATCAGAGTGACTGCATGATGCAATTATTGAGTTCCATGTAATTGTATCTCGAAATTTCATACTCTCAAACTGTTTGAAAGAATCCTCTACTTTTCCACATTTGGCATACGCATCCACAAGAGCGTTACCCACAATTTGAGTGGAACCAAACCCTCGTTTTATTATATCGCAGTGGAGTTCCTCAGTGAAATTTAGGTTTGTTAGTCCAGAAGACATAGAAAATAGTGTCACATATGTGACAAAATCAGGTTGAAAATTTGTTCTCATCCTCCTGAAAAGCTCTATTGCTTCCTGATACGACTGATTTTCAACATATCCATCAAGAAGTGAGTTCCATGACACCAAATCCCGGTTTTTGGCGTTTTCAAACACTTGCCTTGCTTGGACCACATCACCACACTTTGCATACATGTTGATAACAATATTAGTGGCCACTATATTGCACTCATATCCATTGTTAAGCATGTAATCATGGACATACCTTCCCATATCCAAGTCCCCAACACAAGTACAAGCACGAAAAACGGATGTGATTGTCAAAATATCTGGTTTAGAATGTCTCACCATCTCCAAGAATAACCTCATGGACTCATGATACAAACCTGATTCGAAATATGAACTAATAATGGTATTCCATGTGACACTATCTCGATGAACCATCTCACTGAAAATCCTCGTGCAGTTAGCCAGGACATCACACTTAAAATACATTGCCAGCAACGCATTGCTGACATTTACATCTCTACGTGTTCCAAGCTTCTCAACCAGGCAGTGAACTACTTCACCCTCTACAACCTCCCCTAATCCGCCACAGGACAGTAAGGCGTTCGATAATGAAAAGGAATCAGGCAACAAGCCAACCATTCTCAGTTGATTATAAACATCCAATGCTTCCTTGTAGTAGCCATTAGAAGTATATCCAGAAATCAAACTGTTCCAAGATACAATATCTCGTTGGGGCATTCCATCAAACACTAGTTGAGCACACCCCAATTCGTTGCATCTTGCATACATATCTATTAGGGCATTACTTATATACAGATCAAATTGAAAACCCAACTCCACAACATGCTCATGAACAACCCTCCCTTTCTCAAAATCCACCAAACTCCCACAAGCATTGATCACAGAAGGGAATGTGTAATTATCAGGCTTCACCCCCAATTCTCTCATTTCCGCGTAAAATTCTAATGCTTTTGTGTAGCATCTGTTGTGGGTCATCGCTCTAATGATCGTATTCCACACATAAACATCGTTTTGAGGAGAAATCCCACCAAAAACTAATAAAGCGGAATGAGTATCTTTGAATTGGGAGTATTTGGTGATCAATATACCTAAGAAGGTTGCAGAGTTCTGCAGACCAAGAGTGATCAGGAGAGAGTGGATTTTCTGCAGATCTTTCCTGTTAGCTGGAGAAGATAATGCATTTGAGATTGAAGAGTACTTGTCTCCACTTCTCCAAAATAGATTACCCAATTGCCTTGCCGCCTTCATTGGTCACACAGAATTGATAGAACTTATTATATTTATCTCGAATTTCTTTATTAATTAAATTAAGAAGAACTATCCAATTTCTGTTCAAGTGTTCCATAAAAGTTTTCTGATAATCCCGTTTCTATTATAGTGGTAATACATTTAGATAAAAGTTTAAAAATTGATTTTTGAGTAAATCATAGTTTAACGGATATATTGGAATTTTGCAAGTTTTCATGAAATAATTGTGTTCGACGTAGGGGTGGCAAATCGTGCGTGTTGTGGTAACACGATAACAACAAACATGAACACGACCCGTTAAGGAAACTGTAGGGTGGCTATGCCTTAAATGCTTAGCCTTACCTACGAACACAACACGAACCCATTAACGACACGAACCACTTCGGGTCAACACGACACGATAACAACACATATATAACACGACACAATAACGACACTGTAATAATAATATTATAATATATTAATATTATTTCTAATATTAAATTTTAATTTTTAATTTTAATTTTTAATTTTTAATTTTTAATTTTTTTAATTTTAAAATAAATAAAATAATAATAATATTATAATATATTAATATTATTTCTTAACGTGTAATACGAACACGACACGAAGTTTTCATGTCGACACAATAATGACACGAATCCAATAAGCCTCGACACATACCCATTAATTTCGTGCGGGTTCCTGTCGTGTCAAAAATTGTCATTATTAGTTCGACGACCGTAATTTATAATGATTTTTTTTATAAAATAATTGCTGAATAGATTAAAGAATTTGAAACTAAATGTATTTAGGACATATTAATAAACTTGTGTGGTGTGAGTATAACAATCAACCACATCTAGAATTCTGGATGTTTGATAACTGGTGTATATAAGAGTAAGTCTAGTTCAACGTATGTACTATAAAAGTTTTATTGAACTCATCTTATTCATCAAATTAGGTAATATCCAAATAATAGTTGTTTGAGCTGCAAAGATTTAATTCATGTGAATTTTGAGATGAAAATAATGAGAAATCGTTAAAGAGCTAAAGAAAAGGGAGAAAATTGCAGAAATCGTCTAACAAGGAAATGAGAGAAAAAGGGAAATTTTTTTAACGACTACATTTAATCTAAATAACTACAACTACTATGCCTTTACTTCTTATTTTCCAAATTAATTTGTCCATAAATTTATATCAATTCTTGAGTCCAATTCATGGTATCTATTTTGTATTATGCGTTACGTATATGAATTTAATAATTCATATGATTACTTAATGTACTATTTATTATTTATATTACTAGATTGCGTTTTATTTATTTTTTATTATATAATTTTTCTTTGCTTTTTTTCAGTTTTTTATATTACTTGACGGGAATACAGGGAAAATAAAACACGAAAATATTTTTCATCAATTTAATAAATCATGAAAGCAACTAAAGAAAACAATTGAAACTTACTAACCAGCTAAAGGCTTCCTAAAATAAAGTGTAAAAGGGAAAAAAAGGGACCATTTTTTTCAAACTAGCAAAGTAAAGTGAAAACCAAAAAGAAAGAAAGCAGACCGATTCTCTAACTAACTCCTACTTAAACTTCTCCAAATAACCAAGTAAAACAGAGCATAGAACAGCTTCAACACCATTGACGAAATAAAACAGAAACATGCTTCAAAACGAGCGTAAACACAAATTAAGCTAGAACTACCAGATCTACGCTACTCGGCCGTAAAACGAAATGAACACGACTTACCTTGCAGCATCACCTAAACTATCTGATCTCGTAAATCGAGCACGTGAACAACTAAATCTCAACCTCTAAATCGGAAATCAGTAAACAACATGGATCTAAACATCTAAAACTCCAATTGCGATACCATTGGAGATGCTCTAATGAGTTCTAGAATATACAATTTTGTTTATTACAAACTTTGAAGTCAATTAAGTATATCATTATTACACTAGTATTAATTGTAATACTATTAAATATTTTGTTCATATCAAAAAGTTTTCTAAAGTTTCGGAATATGATATTACACACGAAAATATTACTACTTCATTTCAACTTTTGTAAATAAATTAAATATAAATTGATAGTAAGTATATCAAAAAGTTTTCTAAAGTTTCGGAATATGATATTACACACGAAAATATTACTACTTCATTTCAACTTTTGTAAATAAATTAAATATAAATTGATAGTAAGTATTTTAAAAAATCAGGCCCAACTTTATTTAAATTTCTTGTTCGTGTGTCACTACAGGAGGGATTCATTAAGAATAAGATAAGTTTCCTTATGTCAAAAATTTCTTTCTAATACGACTCCAAGTGAACATTAGACTAGCGATTTCTTCCATAACAAAAAAAAATCTATCTCCCACATTCAGCAGACTTGAAGGACACCGTCTTCCTGGTGACATCAAATCCTACCAAGTAGTTGGCCTGAGCAACGCCGCCGTAAACATGAAATCCAGCGTCGGTAGGCTCCATCGCCAAGCACTCATAATCCTGATTGGCTCTAACAAAAACATTCTCGTGCTTCCACTCCACATCCGCCCCTTGGAAATGCACCGTCATCTTCGGCATCACGAACTTCTCCGAGTAGCACAGCCGCCAGTCATTAAAATCCCTGACCGCCCTCTGCGGGATGGAGTTCGCAATCTCCACCTCCAATCCATCGCCATGTTGGCTCCTCGCAAAGGGCTAACCAATTGAAACCTCTTGTTCCCCACGTTGATCGCATCCAGCCTCACGTAGTGGAACACGCTCCTCTCCGCCAGCGGCGTCGTCACCACTCCCCAACCCGAAACGCATCGTGCTCGTCTCGAACTTGCCTGTAGCTGGGACGAGGCAGTATGAGAACTTGTCGTATGCTAATTGGCTGTGGAGCGAGCTCAGCCCCACGATGCCAGACTCGCACCCATCGAAACCGACGTAGTTGTCAAGTCCGCACCCGAACACGATCTTAGGGAAGCTCATCAGCCCCCTCTCGCCCGAGTGGAAGCTGAAGGTGTCTGTCCCCACCAATCCGTTCGAGTATGACCCTTCCGTGTAGTTAGTCTTGAATAGGCACTTCTCCCTCCACGGGTCGCAGTACCTGTTGCCAATTCAAACATACATAAATAAAATTTGTTGACCAATTGGTTTTAGAATAGATTAATGTGAGTACGTATACCCGGACTCCCCGAAGGCCCTGCAGGCGACAGAGCCGCAGCGGGTAAATCTGTAGGTGGTGGAGGATAGTGGGTCGAAGAGTTGGAATTGTTGGGGTTTGCATCTCTTGCAGGGGAGGCACTGTGATAGGATGAGATATCCTATTGTTAGGATTTGAGAGCACACGAGAACAAGATGAAATGATAATTTCCCTAATGAGAGATTAGAGTTTTCTGCCAAGCACGATTTGCTTGAGAAAGAAGAAGTTTTATTCCTTAATTCTCATCCATGACTCGATCTATGAGAATTCTTCAATTTATAGAATTCTCCCTACTTGGTTCGGACGTGCGACCCGGGAAAGAACCAAGAAGAAAACCCGAGAAGTGGACTCAATCTAACCTAACAAATTGCATAAATTGAGGAAAGTAAACAGCAAACCCTAACAACCAAGATACGCTTTATGGGAGACGTAATCTTTGTATTTGCTAGGTCTTGTTCTCCTCCTAACTGGTTTTGGACTCTTCATTCTTGGGCTGCTTGGTCTGGTGGGCTCCGGGTCTTCGTTAGCTGCTTCGGTCTCTTCTTGCGCTTGTGTTACATCTTCAAGGGGTTGCTGGAGCTGGGCCGTGGCATCGGAGTTGGGCTGCGGGGTTAGTTCTCTATCAACTCTCCCTCCCATAGGAAGCACCTTGTCCTCAAGGTGTAGATGAGGAAAATGAGTTTTCAGCAAGGCAACCGATTCCCATGTAGGTGTTGACGATTTAGACGAGGACCACTGCACGAGCCATTGTTCCTGTGGGATTCTGTTGACCAACACAACTCGCTTATCTGTTGCACGAACGGGGGAGTCCAACGGATGATGACGACGAAAATCATCTGGAAGAGTAGCTGGGACATCCGAAGACTGGATAAATGGCCGTAAAAGGGAGACATGAAACACGTCATGGATCTTGCTATCGACCGGAAGGCGAAGGCGATAAGCCACCTTGCCAATTTTCTCAGTAACTTCATAGGGACCATAGAAGCGTCGTCCCAGTTTGGTCGATTGTGGTTTTCAAACAGACGTCTGGCGGTATGGCTGTAAGCGAAGGAGCACCTTGTCGTCTACCCCAAACTGAACATCCTTTCGATGCCGATTAGCAAATTCGGCCATCGATTGTTGCGCCCGTGTGATGCGATCCTTGAGCAAACGTAGAGTTGACTCTCGTTCGGTCAATAATTCAGCCACAGTAGTGTTGTGCGATGGTCGGCGATAAGATTGGGATAAGTTCGGCGGAGGGCGGCCATACAAGGCTTGAAACGGCGACATCCCGATGCTGACATTTGTGGAGCAATTGAGGGCTAGTTCAGCCCATGGCAGGAGGTCAAACCAGCAAGATGGGCGGTCGTGAGTGAAGGCCCAGAGGTATTGTTCGAGAGCTCTATTCGTGACTTCCGATTGACCGTCGGTTTGAGGGTGGTATGCAGTGGTAAATTGGAGCTTGGTACCACTCAACGCCAATAATTCGTTCCAGAAATCACTTAGGAAAATTGTATCACGATCTGAAAGCAATTTAGCCGGGAATCCATGCAATTTAACAACAGTATCCACGAAAAGGCGGGCAACTCGCTGGGCATCGAAGCCTGTTTTCAAAGCACCGAAGTGCGCATACTTTGATAGGCGATCCACGACCACCATAATGGTTGTATAGCCGTGAGACGGGAGAAGGCCCACAATGAAGTCCATTGACGCGGCTTCCCAAACCATATCCGGAATGGGTAAAGGCTGGATTAACCCATTGGGTTTATCATGAAGGTATTTCGTGGTTTGGCATGTGACGCAGGCAGCAACGTAGTCATGGATATCACATCTCATGCCAGGCCAATAGAAGGAACTAGCGACCCTCGCAAATGTCCTCTTTTCTCCCGGATGATCCGCTGATCGAGAAGCGTGGCATTCCTCCAAAATAGCGAGTCGGGTAGCCGAGTCTCTGCTGACATACAGTCTTGTTTTAAAGAATAACATTCCATCGGACACCGAAACATGGGCAGGTGCTCGTTTTGCAGCCACGGCGCTGTGTAAATCCACTAAGTCAGGAAGGGTGGAATTTTCCTTTAGGAGAATGTCCATGATCTCAGGTAGAGGCCGAACAAACAGAGCATGTAGCTCCCCTTCATCACGCCGTGATAATGCATCGGCAACCTTGTTAGAAGCTCCTGATTTATACTCGATAGAAAACTTAAATCCCATAAGTTTTCGTGCGTAGAATTGTTGGTCTGGCGTTTGAATAACCTGTGACAAAAGTTCCTTTAGGCTTCGTTGGTTGCTACGAATGATGAACTCACGACCCAAGAGATATTGCCTCCATTTTTGGACGGCCTCCACGATCGCGTATAACTCTTTGTGGTATGTAGAGGCGAGTCGACGACGAGGCCCGAGCTTCTTGCTAAAATAGGCTAGGGGATGACCATTCTGCAATAGGACGGCTCCAATACCAAAGTCACTAGCGTCTGTCTCAACCACAAACTGCGAAGAGAAGTCCGGCAGTCTCAGAACAAGTGTCGAGCTCATGGCTGATTTTAAAGCTTCGAAGCTCTGAGATGCAGCCTCGGTCCACAAGAAAGCCTCCTTTTTAAGTAATTCAGTTAGGGGTGCCGCGATCAAGGAATAGTGGTGCACGAACCGGCGATAATACCCCGTAAGTCCCAAGAAGCCCCTTAATTGCTTGACATTTTTGGGCTGTGGCCAAGCGAGCATTGCTGCGATTTTGGACTGATCCGCGCCCATTTGACAAAATGTGGCCCAAATATTCAATAGTTGTAACACCAAACTCACATTTTGATTTCTTCAAGAAAAAGGCATTGTCGTGTAATATTGCCAACACTTTTCGTAGATGAATGATATGTTGCTGCACGTCGAAGCTATAGATAAGTATGTCATCGAAAAAGACGATGACAAATTTGCGCAAAAATTCGCCAAAAATAGCATTCATTGCTGCCTGAAATGTTAACGGGGCGTTGGTGAGGCCGAACGGCATAATGTCCGTCATGTGTCCTAAACGTTGTTTTGTGTATATCATCTACACACATACGAATTTGGTGGTATCCCGAACGAAGATCCAGTTTTGAGAATACCTTCGCAGCGTGTAGTTCATCAAAGAGCTCGTCCGCCGTCGGGATAGGGAAGTGGTCGGGCATCGTAGCTGCATTGAGAGCCTGATAGTCAATACAAAAACGGAATGATCCATCCTTCTTACGAACCAAGAGAACGGGTGAGGAGAACGGGCTGGTGCTATGTTGTATGACTCCCTGAGATAACATGTCCCGAACTTGTCTCTCTATTTCCGCCTTTTGGAAATAAGGGTAGCGATATGGCCTCACATTTATCGGCTTTGACGACGGGGCTAAATGAATACGGTGGTCCCACCAGCGAGCGGGTGGTAATCCCGTCGGTACATCAAAGACAGTAGCGAATTCATCCACCACGGATTGCAGTTGCGGTAATACTTGTGGAATTACAGTAGGTTGATCAACTTGCTGTCTCTCCAGTTGAATGATTTCATACAGCTCGGATTCCGGCTCCTTCTCCATTAGAGTGAAAATCCGTTATATGAAATAGACTGCGGAGCCTTGGCCTCGCCTTGTAGCATCACTGGTTTGTCTTCCCAATCGAACCTCATAGACAAGGTTCTATAGTTCTTGGTCACATCGTCGAGATCTTGCAACCATTGGACGCCGAGGATAACGTCCGGGCCCTCAACCTGGAGGATAAAGAGATCGATGGCAAACACATAGCCCTGTAGAGAAATAGGAGTGCTTAGCAAGCATAATTGCAACGTAGTGAGGCACCATTGCCGACAAACACCCGAAAAGGAGTTACAGAGTGAGTAGGCAAACTTAGCTTTTCCGCGACGGCGGGCTTTATGAAATTATGTGTACTGCCGCCGTCGATCAGTACTGATACCGATGAGTCATGGATCTTCCCTGTTATCCTGATCGATCGTGGTCGGAGCTTCGGGCCGATGACAATAATTGTTGAGACATCGCTCGAAATTACCATATTTGATGAGTCCTCATCAGAATCTGACTCATCGTGCGGGACCGGTATCTCTTCGACGTCGTCCTCTCCCATCAAGGCATAAAATTTGCGATTGCAAACATGTGTACGAGAATACTTCTCAGGACAGTAAACGCATTCATTCCGTTTTACCTTCTCCGCCTTTTCAGCCGCTGAAAGCCGAACAATTGGATAGTCTCGAGGTGGACCCGTCCTACTATTCTTGCTCGGTGGGTGTTCTGGCCGCAGATTTTCCGTCGCTCTGGTGTGCGGTGGGGTGTACTTGCTAGGCTGCTGCCTATTGTCACGTGATTCCGTGTTTGGACGCGGAACTGCCGGAGCCACGGGAGAGATGGTATGACACACGGCTAGTTGTTGAGCGAGAGCCATTGCGTCGCACAGAGAAGCCGGTCGGCGGGTCAGAAGTTCAGCCTTTAATGAAGGAGAGAGACCCGCCACGAACAGAGAAATAAGAGTTGAATCACCGACTTTGCCCACCTTTTGGAGCACCGATTCGAAGGCTGTCAAGTACTCATCCAACGAACCTGTCTGACATAGAGTTGCCAATTTCCCAACATAGTCTTCGTATAGGTCCGGATCGAAACGAAGCTTCACATCGAGTAGGAAATCGTCCCAACTCTTGTTTGTGTTATTTTCCTCCCAATAACCGAACCATTCCGCCGCTGCATCATCAAGTAAGAACTCGGTGAGGTATAGTCGATCCGCTAAAGGAGTGAACGAGTGGTTGTAGTATTTTTGGATCCGTTTAATCCAACGACCTACACTGTTGCCGTCAAAACGAGGTGGGTCGAACTTCAACTTAGGCCATGTATCGGGATCGAAAGCGACGGGTTTGGTGACCACGGATGGTGGAACCTGCCATCCACGAGATGCGGATGAAGGAGAGGGCGTGTTAGATGAAGTGTTACCAAGTTTGTCCACCGCTTTGAGCAACTTGGTGAGATGATCCTCCAAACTTGGTGAGCAACTTGTTGACGTGTGAAAGCTTCGTGATCGAAGCGATTTGACATCATCTTCTTTTCGTTATTTTCCAAACGAATTTTGACGTCGAAAAGCATTTGACCCAACTCCTGGATCGAATACTCCACTGGGGGGTCATCACCGGACGGTGTAGACGATGACATAGCTGGACCGGTGGGGGAAGAGATCGCAATGAAGCACCAAATGATAGGATGAGATATCCTATTGTTAGGATTTGAGAGCACATGAGAACAAGATGAAATGATAATTTCCCTAATGAGAGATTAGAGTTTTCTGCCAAGCACGATTTGTTTGAGAAAGAAGAAGTTTTATTCCTTAATTCTCATCCATGACTCGATCTATGAGAATTCTACAATTTATAGAATTCTCCCTACTTGGTTCGGACGTGCGACCCGGGAAAGAACCAAGAAGAAAACCCGAGAAGTGGACTCAATCTAACCTAACAAATTGCATAAATTGAGGAAAGTAAACAGCAAACCCTAACAACCAAGATACGCTTAATGGGAGACGTAATCTTTGTATTTGCTAGGTCTTGTTCTCCTCCTAACTGGTTTTGGACTCTTCATTCTTGGGCTGCTTGGTCTGGTGGGCTTCGGGTCTTCGTTAGCTGCTTCGGTCTCTTCTTGCGCTTGTGTTACATCTTCAAGGGGCTGCTGGAGCTGGGCCGCGGCATCGGAGTTGGGCTGCGGGGTTAGTTCTCTATCACACTGCGTCCAGATCAAGTTGCTGCCGCATCATGGCTTGCTTCAAGGGGGTGCCCATGAAGAACTGCATCAGGTATGTTGCTTTATCCTCGAGGAGGGTCACTTCGGGCGTCGGCTTCAGCCCATACAGGATGCCCGCGTAACGTCTCGACCGGGCAAGTGATCGCTGCCTGGCGTTGGCGAGGCTCTGCTCCTGCGTCAGGGAAGGATCGTACAGAGGGGAAACGGGAGAGTCTCTGTGGATGAGATCTGTTGTGAACCCACTCATGCTGCTTGCATTATCGCATTTGCAGTAGCAGAAAATGGTGGAGAGTAGTGCGATATAAGGAATCAACAGGATGGATTTTAGGGTTTTTGCCATGTTTCATTTAGGGTTTAGATACTCTCTTCAGTCTTCTCTTTTCTATTCATAGGAATATTGAAACACTCAACTGTAATTAAATAGAGTCAAAAGACAATCTTTCTTAATTAGCTAGCTGTGCCTCTAAATTAGTTATGATTAACATGACATTATTATTAATCGATGCTAATTAATTTACCCTTTATTTCGCATTCAACATATTTACTATTTTTCTTGAATTTTTTACTTATTTCATTAAATATTTGATTACAAATTATGGCTTTTTATACGTTAGTATATGCAACAAAATATACGTGCAAGTTTACGATTATTACACATTGAATCTTACGTCCAACGGTAGTACTCCATTTGGAAAGACATCGTCTAAAGAATTAACTCTTCATTGTAAAAAAAAGAGAAAAAAAACTAAAACTAATTATATTTTTCTACTACTTAAAAGTATTTATATGGTAATAAATGTAAAAAAGTTCAATAAATTATAAATATGTGTTTAAATAACAGTTTGAAAACAAATTATTTCAGTTTTGTCTAAATATTTAATATCGTCAAAAAAGTGTGATTAATTTTTTTTTTTGACACGTGCTTCCAGCATAAACCTCCAATCACCTACTACTTATCATACACCATCCCCTAATCCACCCCTCACAAACATAAGTAATGGGCCCATCATCATATTTTATGTTTGTGAGGGGTGGAATAGGAATGGTGTAGGATAAGCAGTAGGTGATCACCTCCGCGATTTTAGACAATCGATCATCTAGTAGATTCGAATTGGAGAATGAATTCCGTCATCGCGAGGTGCTGCATTAGTAACTCTACCACAATGACAAATATTTGGGACGGTCATAAATTCAGCTGAACTAGTGGTTGATCATATCATCGGGCGGGATGAATCTCGGTGTTATTGCTGCGTTTGCAGCCGCCATTTCAAAATATTGATTTCATTGTTTTAATCTATTATTAATATAAAAAAATTAAATTTGAAATTCTGAGAACCATTTTCTACTCCATATTTAAATTTGGGCCGATAAATTAGTAGTAGAAGACTAAGAATAGTGTATTTCAAAAATGACACTTTTATAATGTTATTTTATTTCAATTTGGAATGCAACTCTTTGTTTTATAACTACATTATACAGATTTTGGCTAAATTATTAAAGTGGAACAATGAGGAAAAAAAGGCATATCAATTAACAACTTAATTTTAATTTTATTATTTTCTTTCTCTATTATTTAAATAATCATTTTATCATTTTCGGTTGTTCATGACTTCAAAAACAAATCTATATAATTTTGGAAAAAATCGTATACTCTCTAGTAATTCGATATATGCTGCAATTAGGGGTGGCGAAACGGGTTACCCGTGGGTATCCGCACCCGACAAGTCGGGTACCCGTACCCGTTTTAGCAAAATTTGTTGTCCCAATACCCGCCCCGCGACATACCGGGATTACCCGATACCCGTGTCGGGTATCCCGTACCCGACATTGCGGGTACCCGTACCCGACCCGAAATCCTAATAAAAAATTTGAAAACCATAATAACCGTCAATAGTCCCTAATTTACTTTATTAATATCGATGGTAAACGTTGAATATATTTAGAATAAAAGTGAAGGGACACTCTATATCTAGTTCCGGTGAGTTTTCAATTGTATATTAGTTGGAATATGAAAATGTTTTAAAAGAACTCTTAGATTATACTATAAGTATAAAGTACTACCACTACTCCGCCTTGATAAAGACATTTCATTTTCTTCACTCATTTTGGAAATATAATAATATAAATATTCCTCTCTACATTATTATTTCTCTTACTTTATTTTTTCTAGTTCTAAATATTTATTTTTAATTTTTCAAAATGAGTGCGTATATTGCTATTATTATTTAACTATTTACTTTTTTCATCCACTTTAACTATTTGAAACACCTCTATTAATATGGAAAGGGTGGAGTATTAAAAGATGGAATATGGCTAATACTAATAATAACGGGTATTAACGGGACTAACGGGTATACCCACACGGGTAGCGGGTATACCCGCTACCCGCAAAATTCTAAAACACACTACCCGATCCCGCCCCGTTTCCCGTTATCGTCGGGTAGCGGGTACCCAATACCCGGCGGGTAGTTGGTCGAGATGGAAATTACCCATTACCCGCTACCCATTTTGCCACCCCTAGCTGCAATACTAATCACTTTTGTTACATCTAGTTTCTTTTATACCTCATCACGAAGTATATAATTTTTCTTTTATACGTGTGTCCTCAAATTCATCTCTAACATTGTCGATAACCATAATTTGTTCTCATGTATTTCCATGCTTAATTTATTGACTACCATTCCACTTTTATTTGATTTTCTTAAAGTCAAACTCACCAACTCCATTAGCATTTTAGTGCACAAATCATTGCTTTTTTAACCATTCTTAGAAAGGTTTAAGTCAATATTCTCTATAAACCTTTTTGGAATGAGTAAACTGTGTCATTAGTCCCTAACTTTTAGGGTTGTTGCACCATAGACCCTAATAAAAAAATACTCGAATAATCCTAATGTTTTATATAATCACAAATGTGGTTTTTATACCCACTTTTTGGATGAAAATGTCCAAATCACTTGAAGGGCCTTTCTTGGCAATCTATAAATTTGCTGACATATATATTTTGTCACATTTATGTCATCAACTTATTACTATGTGATTTCCTAATAAGTTCTGGTACTTCATACGTGATTAAAGTATTACTCCCTCCGTCCCACATAATTTTACCCAGTATTTCATTTTGGGCCGTCCCACATAATTTTACCCATTTCACTTTTACCATTTTTGGTAGTGGACTCCATATTCCACTAACTCATTTCTACTCACGTTTTATTATAAAACTAATACTTTAAAAGTAGGACCCACATCCCACCAACTATTTCAACTTACTTTCCATTACATTTCTTAAAACCCGTGCCGGGTCAAAGTGTGTAAAATTATGTGGGATGAAGGGAGTATCATTATTGCACATCACAAAACTTCTCATATCCCTCTATTTATAGATTGTGGTAACAATATACATCGTACGAGTTATATCATGTTGGGAATTCATTGAGAAACAAAAAATATTATAAAAAAGTGAAGTTATTTATGCTATAAAATCTGAATCAATAATACACAGAATAAAAAATATTTCACATTTACTTAAATGATATAGTAATTATTTTCTTAAAAAAACTGACATTTAAAATATTTTTCATTATATATCATCGATCAAACTAATTTGTTACTCTAATCCTAACTTATATTTCTGATTTCATGAACATCATTGACTTAAATACATTAGGCTGTCAAAATTACAATTACAACTTTACCATTTATTTCGCGTTTAACATATTTACTCATTTTCACGAATTTTTGAATCATGTCCGCCCAAGGGTAGCAAGTAGTATTATTTGGAAAGGCGTTATGATGGTTGGCCAAAAATTGCATCTAAATGCACGAAAATATTCACGTCGGGAGCTTTCCTATCATAATTTAGTACAGTAGTATTTATTTATTTATTTATTTTACTAGTTAATTAATTATAATAAGTAAATGGAAAGTTGTCTTTGACCATATCAATCGACTTTTATATTCTTTCCTCATACTTCCTCCTTGTTTTCCTAGTTATAAGTTTATTTCTTTTAAAAAGATTGTTTCTCTAATTTTCTTTAGGTGGTTGTTCATCATATCCTAATCTAAGGGCTCTAATTTGACATTAGGTTTGATATAAATATTGGGTTTATTTTGAATCATACTCATAGCAAATATATATGAATATTATGTCATAAGTGCTTTTACCAGTAAAAGATTTGGCAAATGTGATTGAGTAATTCATAAGAATCATGGTTCATTATTTGTATTCATATCGAATTATATAATTTGGGGGAATATTCTCTGAGATCAATCATTTTAAGACGTCTAAATTTGTAAGTTCGACAAGCTACAACTAACTCAACAAATATACAAATATGTGTTTAAATAAAAGTTATTAACCAAGTACGTTTTAATCTAAAAATTTATATTGTAATTTAAAATTGTTTGATCTTAGTCACATTCTAGAACTTTCGTAAGTGTTGGCATGGCAAGTGCTTTAATTCCAAACCGTAACTTTATTTAAACTACTACTCCCAAATGCAGTATATTTTAATTTTATTCTGAAGTTGGTAACCAAATATAGCTATTTACGTCAATAAATCGATGCAAAGGATTTTAGAATTAAAGCGAGAGAATCAAGAGAAATTTTTACTCACCTGTCCATTGCTATAAATAGGTTAGACACTATGTATCAAAACCATAAACCCTAAATCAAACCATGGCTAAAACCCTAAAATCCATGATGTTGATTCCTTACATCGCTCTACTCTCCATGTTTTTCTGCTACTGCAAAAGCCAGCCCAACGCAAGCGGCTTCACCACATCTCTCATCCACAGAGACTCCCCCCTTTCCCCTCTCCACGATCCTTCCCTGACGCTGGAGCAGCGGCTCGACAACGCCAGGAACCGATCCATAGCCCGGGCCAGACACTTCACGGACATCCTGAGCGGGACGCCCGTATCGCCCGTCTCCCCAGACGAGGGAGCATACCTGATACAGTTCTTCATGGGGACGCCCTTGAAGCAAACCATGGCCATGATCGACACCGGCAGCAGCGTCATATGGACCCAGTGCTCCCCCTGCGTGAATTGCCGCCCCCAAAAGTTCCGACTCTTCGACCCCAAATCCTCCACCTCCTACACAGACGCCCTCTGCGGCACCCCCGGCTGCACCGCCATGGGGAACAAAGGCTTCTGCGACGCCAACAAGGACAAGTGTCTGTACCTGATTAGCTACGGCGACGGGTCCCACTCCACCGGTAACGTGGGGTCAGAGACCTTCACCTTCATCTCCACCGCGGGCGGGCTGATTCGCTTCCCCAACGTCGTCTTCGGCTGCGGAACCGACAACGAAGACAAATTCCCCAACGACGGGTCGGGTATTGTCGGGATGGGAGTCGGGCCGGGCACGCTCCTCCCGCAATTAGGGTATGACAAATTCTCCTACTGCCTCATCGCGCTAGAGGGATCCAAGTTCGACACCAGCACATTGCATTTCGGTTCCGAAGCGGCGGTCTCGGGCTGGGGAGCGGTGTCGACGCCGATGACGAAGCTTCGGAGCTTCTACTATCTGACGATGGAGGCGATCAGCGTGGGGAGCCAGAGGTTTCCATTCATCGTCCCCATTGGGGGAGCGAACATCATCATTGACTCGGGGACGGCGCTGACGCTGCTTCCCGTCAACTTCTACAATGATTTGGAGGCGGCGATAGCCAACTCGATCGAGCAGAGGGCGGTTCGGGATCATGGAGGGTGGCGGCTGTGTTACACGGAGGCGTTCGTCATGCCGAAGATCACGGTGCATTTCAAAGGGGGCGCGGATGTGGAGTGGAAGCAGGAGAATGTGTTTGTTAAAGTGGATCAGGCTTATGAGTGCTTGGCGTTGCAACCTCGTCAAACTATTCCGATTTTCGGTAGCGTTGCTCAGGTTAACTACATGATAGGTTATGATGTTACCATGAACACGGTGTCGTTTAAGCCTACCGAATGCGGGGCATAGATAGATACACTGACAGATAGATTAACTACTTTTACTATACCTAGCTTATTTCGTTCATTTGCAACTACTACGTGCTCATCCCTTGTCTCTATAAATTTTGCTTATTCATTATAGAGTTACTATTATGAAAAAAAATTAATTTCTACTTTTTATTCAGATGTTGTATTTTTGTGTAATTCAAACATTCGATTAAATGCAAAATGCTGACTTCACAACTCTGATGGTTAATTAACTTTAATTTCTAAATTAAATACTCTAATTCTTATTTAAAATAGAAATACAAGTAATTTGGTGAAAAAGAAAAATATTGTGTGTAGAATGAGTATATGTACATGAATGTTAAGTATTATGCTTGTTTTTCTCATTGCCCATATTAAAAATTAAGACAAAATCTTTACAGTGTAGTTATAATAAAAAATTTCATTTCACATTGAAAAAACAATGACTCTATAAAAGACGATCGCGAAGTCACTTTTTAAAATACATTAATGAGCATGCATAATGGTTTTTAGAAAATAATTTTTATAATTGGAAATCTAGTGCAACTGAATTTGTGACCGCCCCAAAAATTTGTTGTTGCGCAGTAGAATTATGAATGCGGTGGCTCACTCACGGGCCACGGCAGTTGTCCATTGCGGCTCCGTTACGGCGGATGGCCTTAAGGTGTTGTTTTTAAGTGTATGAGTATTATACTAGTACTAGTTTAAAGTTGGGGTGTTGGAAGGACTTGCCATTTGACACTACTTACGAAAGTTCTAGAATCTAACTAAGATCAAATAATATTAAAATACGAATATTTTACAATATAAATTCGTAGATTAGACTAATACTACTTGATTAGTTGGTTTCAAAATTTTATTTAAATACATATTTATAAATTTGTTAATATTAGTTGTATCTTGTCGAAATTACAAATTTACACGTCTAAAAATGATTGATCTCGTAGAATATGCCTCCTTATTATGTAATTCGATATGGATACGAATAATAAACCATGAGATCTTAAGAATTAAATTTCACGTACCAAATCTTTTACCATGCAAAGCAATTATGACATATATTCACACATATATTTGCTAAGGGTATAACTCAAAATAAACCCTGTTCTTATAGTAGTATCAAATCTAAAGCCAATTAGAGCCCTTATATTAGTATGGTAAACAAAGGGTAGATTAAAAGGATTTATTATACGCATGCATATACTAGAGTCTAGAGAAAAGAAACCTAATTTGGTAATAATTTAAAAAGAAACCTAATTTATATAAGGATAAAATATAAAAGTTAATTGATGTTGGTTAACAATAATACTCATTATATAATTAACTAGGAAAACAAATAATTACTAAAATAAGATAAAGAAAGCTTCCATGAATATTTTCTTCCATGTAGATGCAATTTTTGGTAATGATGGAAACGAAATCAGAAAGAAATCCCGTGAGATAAAAAAAGATTTCATTCATCTTCCTCTCCTATAAAAAGAATAGAGACTGTCTGTGAGTCTAAACCATAAACCAAACATGGCGAAAACCCTAAAAGCCATGTTGGTTCCTTACATCGCTCTAGTCTCCATCTTTTTCAGCTACTCATTAGCTAATAATAATGGAAGCCGCATCATCAGTGGGTTCACCACAGAAATCATCCACAGAGACTCTCCCCTTTCCCCTCTCTACGACCCTTCCCTGACACGGGCGCAGCGCCTCGCCAAGGCCAAGCAACGAGACCTATTCTACGGGCGAAAGGAGACGGCCCAAGCGCCCATCAGCCGCGGCAGCGGAGCATACCTGATCAAGTACTCCATCGGGTCCCCCCCAAAGCCCACCGTGGGCCTCCTGGACACGGGAAGCGATCTGGTGTGGACGGAGTGCGTCCCGTGCCGGACATGCGTCCGCAGAAGCGTCCCCATCATCGACCCCGGATATTCCAACACCTACAACGAGCCCAGCTGCGGCTCCCGCGAGTGCACCGAGTACGAGGAGTCCACCTCCTGCGACGTGAGATCCGACACGTGCGGATTCAAGGTTGAATACGGTGACGGGTCCCACGCCGAGGGAACCGTGGCGACGGAGACGTTCTCCTTCGACACCGCGGCGGGGGGGAGGACGTCCTTCCCCAACATCGTGTTCGGCTGCGCACACGACGTCTTCAACAACGGCAACGAGGGCAACGGAAACGGCGTCGTGGGGATTGGAGTGGGGCGAGCCTCGCTCCTCTCCCAATTAGGATACGACAAGGTGGCCTACTGCCTCAACCCCGACGAATCCAAGTCCAGCACTCTGCATTTCGGCTCCGACGCGGTGGTGTCAGGCTTGGGAGCGGTGTCGACGCCGATGACGAAGAATGACGCGTTCTACTACCTGATGCTGGAGGGGATCACCGTGGGGAACGTGGAGCTGGTTTTCGATACCCCGGAGCTCGTTCCGGGAGGGAACATTATCATCGACTCTGGGGCAACCGTGACTGAGTTTCCCACCAAATTCTACTTTGATTACGAGGCGGCGATAGTGGCCTCCATCAATCAGTCTCCGGTTCGGAATTATGATGGGTGGCGGCTGTGTTACACGCAGCCGATCTCGTTGCCCAGGATCACGGTGCACTTCAAAGGGGCGGATGTGGAGTGGTATGCAGACAACGTTTTTACAAGAGTGGATCAGAATCATCAGTGTTTGGCGGCGGATCCTATGCTGGTTCATTCTTTTTACGGGAATGTTGCTCAGGTTAACTACTTGGTAGGTTTTGACGTCACAAACAACATGCTGTCGTTTAAGCATACTGGATGTTGAGATGCCTAGATTAACTTGTTTTACAATTTACAAATCTTATTTTAGTCTTTTTTTATATGTCTACACTGTTTCCTCTTTGTTTTAAGTTTTAACTTAAGCCAAACTACTTTACCTACGATGAACTACATGCTAAACCTGATTAATTTGATTGTGTTTGATTCTTATGATTTCACACACAATTTCCACAAAAATTTATACAGAATATTGACTTTAAACCTTTCTAGAATGATAATAAAACAAGCACAAATTTGGCCATCACTATAAAAATACGGAAAGTTTATCTCCCACATTCATTAGACTTGGTAGACCATGTCTAGCTACTTCGTAACATAAAAAATGGAAAGAAAAAAAGAGTAAATACTCACGAAGTCCTCCAATATGTGTCCAACTTTGACCCGACACAGATTTTAAAAATGTAAATGAAAATGGTTGAAAAAGTTAGTACGTGGTATCAAGTTTGTGGGTCCTAGTTTAAAAAATATTGTAAGTGAAAATGTGTTAGTGGAATTTGGTATCCATTACTAAAATATAGTAAAAGTAAAATGGACAATGAACAAGGGACATACCAAAATGAAAAACTAGGACACATGATAATGAGTGTATGACATTCTACAAATACTTCAAAACGCAAAATAAGGATACGTCGAACATGACGGAGGAGGAGCATCAAGCACACGAGCAGTACACATATTCCACTAACATTTTCCTCTCGCTTTTCTTAAAATATACAAATAATTTACTATTAAACTTGTATATTTGTTTATATTATAAGAAAATTAGAAAATTAATCTGGTAATTCTAAGAAAGTATTTCCCACGTCTAGAAATTTGTACAGTACAGTACAGTATGTGAGGGGGAGAAGGAGCAGCGTTTCTTGTTTGATCTTGACCGTCCGATCAAGATCTTAGATGTTAAAGCAGTATGTGATTTGTTGTTTGATCATGACCGTCCGATCAAGATCTTTAGCTGCGAGAGTGAGGAGAAGCAGTTACAGAATCAGTTAAATCGCAGCGCCAATTCATTTCTGCTTCTTTATATTCCGATTCGCAACCGCATTTCCCTCTCCATTAGCAAACTCAATCACACACACACACACAGTAAACAAACAGTCATGGATTCTTTCCACTGCATCAGCCTCTTCACTTTCTCTCTCCTCCTTTCTTGGAGCCACGCCACCGCCGCCACCACCACCACCGGGCCCGTCCTCCCGCAGCCCTCCTCCGCCTTCCTGGCCGCGGACACCCTCCGCATCAGAGGCTACTCCATCTTCGCATCCCTCCTCGTCTCCATCTCCTCCACCACCAACTTCTCCGGCACCCTCCTCGCCCCGCCGGACTTCGCATTCTCCTTCGCCTCCTCCAGGCTCCGCAACCACCACCGCCCCCCGCCGCGCCCCTCCGTCCCCGTCCTCCTCTACCACACCCTCCGCCCTCCCCTCATCCTGACGTGGCCCACCATCTCCTCCCGCGACGACGGCGACGAGCTCCGCACCTTCTACAACAACAACTGCCTCTACCTCCTCAAGAGCACCCCCGCCAGCGAGGTCTCCATCTCCTCCTCGCCCTTCACCAACCCCATCGCCACCGTCAAGATCCGCCAGCCCGATCTCTACGTCGACGAGCACCTCATCGTCCACGGCATCGACGGCGTCCTCAACCCCTCCTTCGCCACCCGATGCTCCGTCACCTACAGCGATCCCACTGCCGAGACCGTGCCGCTCCAGGTCAACCGCGTCTTTCTTGACCGCGCCATGAGGGCTCTGCGCCGGAACGGCTACAACGTCGTTGCCTCCGCCATGAGTATTCGGAGATCGGATCTGCTGCCGCTCACCTCAGTAACCGTTCTCGCGGTTTCCGACGAGCACCTGTTCATGACTCCCGGCGGCTTCCACTACGACTTCCGCCACCACGTCGTCCCCATACGCCAGCGCTTCACCGATCTTGCCAGGATCGCGGCCAGGGGAATTGAATTCCACACTTTGTCCCCGAACAAGACGGTCCACATCGTGTCCAACGCCGGCGCCGTCAGCGTCGACGGCGTTCCCGTCGGAATGAGGGAGGTTTATCATAACCGCTGGATGGTTGTGGTTTCCGTTTTGGCGTCGTTAGACACCTCTCTACCGGCTCCACCACCCGAAGAAGCCGTCGCTGATTCAGCCCCTTCTCCGGCCCCAATTCCTAGGGTTTCTGAGAAATCCCCAAATCTTAGGGTTTCTGCCAAGGGAAGATCACACAGAGCTCTTTCTCCGGATTCAATTCATAGGATTTTCGGTAAGGGCAGATCACACAGAGTTCCTTCTCCGGCACCGGCGCCGGCGCACAAGGAGAAATCCGAAGATCAGAGTCCGGCACCAGCTCCGGAGGCCTTTGACAGTGCAGCTGATTCATATCCGGAGTGGATGGTTCCGTCTCCTGCGGCGGAGCTCAACGGAAATGAAGATTTTCTGAGCATAAGTCCGTCGCCGGCTCCTGAGAGTGAGGGTGCGGAAAATCTAGTAGCATCACCGGCGCCGTCTCCGGCAACGCACGGCGTCAATGTTGTGCACTGCGATTTAAACGTCGTGATATCTGACGGCGTTGAAGGAGGGGATCTGTTATGTCCCGGTAGACCAACAAGAAGACTGCGGGAGACGGGTGGTTATGACGTGGAGGGCTACCAGTCGTTAGATGCTCACAGTCAAGATTCTGATGACTTGACTCATTTTGACGACGTCAAACTTTCTGAGCATGTCAATATTGCTGATGATGTGTTCTTCTACACCTGATTCTTGCCACGTGGAGCTTTCTTTTTTTTTACTTTTTCATGCTCTTTCGATGTAAATAATTCAAAGTTTACTACTCATGGAGCAATATACTGAATTTTCTGTTCATCAAATTTGGAATTTTTCTTAGCCATTACTGCTCTTTATTTTTCTTATTCTAGTTATTTTAATCGATTTGTTGATGATTGAATTTGAGATCATTTGTTTGGGCAAAAAAGTTGAATCACAATTCAAGAGGTTTGCAATCTGTAATGGAAATTGAGCTGTAATCTTCAAAATGTTCTCAAATGTTCAATCAAGAAGATCATGTTGTAATATATTTTAGGATTTCTAAATGGGAAGGACGAACATGTAGAATTTTAACCAAAAATTGGATAATTAGCAGTAACATAGTCTCCACATCTAATTCAAGTTGATTCTGTACAAAAATGTGGTCCATTAATCAGAGGAAACTATTTTCTTAAACTGAATAATACTATCTTTCTTCACCAAGAATGGCTGCCTCTTCGAATCTTTCTACGAAAGGGAACGCACGCCTCTATACTAAGATCAACGGCAGCAGCGAGTGCCATGAAGATGGCGGCATCCTCGACACACGTGACATGTCTCATTGCGAGCTGCACGCGAGGCTTGCTCAACTTCCCTTCCCCCTGCACCCTACAGCTCATGACGAACCCACCAGCAACGGGGCTCAGCCCTGCAAAGTCTCCACTGCTCTGTGGGCTCGGCAATGGCGTTACTGCCTGTCTGTCAGTATCTATGAAGAACTCCCCACCTTTCTCCGCGTTGATCAGTACCTCTGAAACCAGAAACTCCCCTCCTTCCTGCCCATCTGAGAAGACGTGGAAGCGGAAGCAGATGCAGTCTCTGACTCCTCCTCGCTCACGCCAGGCTTCGAGCTTCCCCCATGGCTGCCAGCTCTCGGGGCTGCATGGATCCGGACGCACGATTAGCCAGGCTCCCGGATTGGACTTCGTCACCCAGTCACAACCCGTTGCTGGCACAAAAGGGGTTGTTATGAAGGCCGCTGCAACAGCTGAGCCGGATAGGTCGTGTATCTTCACCCTCCACCCCTTTCGCTCTCGTCTCCCCATATCTTGGTTCAAACCATCAGCTGCATTTGACCAGAAGTTGCTCAGTGGATCAACCTGGGATGCCCTGAACATCATTCATCAAAACAAGAAATGACTATTCATTCATTTTCAATAACACCAGTATTAAAATTGATTTAATCACATTAATATTACCTGTCTCGAGTAAACTTGCAGCTGAAAATAGGCTGCTTGACATTGCCTTGAAGCTGAACAATTTGCGGGCTCAACATAGTCTCATCTTCATATTGGAAAACATATCTAGGGTCAGGGTCCAGCTTCACCCGCATATGAAGCTCGGCTCCTGGTTTCCCTGTCCCGTGCCTGTTCTTGCCAATGCCAATCCAGCCATTGAAAAGAATAGCTGGCTTTCCTTCGCACCATTCAGGACCAACATCCAACTTAAAAGCTCCAATTTGTTGCCTCTTGACACCAACACCACAGTGAGAACCCTTTTTCCCCGTGAAAACCACTATCTCGAGCCTCGCATGGGAGGCATATAAACATCCAGGTGCCAAGAGTGCTTTCAAGTCGGATTCTTCGAGATAAAAGCTGGACGAGACACTGTGAGAATTAGGAGCTGCTTCAGGAGATGGTATAAAAGGGATTGGTGTTGTCTGCACAGGGAAACCACGGAGGCGGATCTCACATACACATGGAGAAGAGAACGAACAAATACCAGATTCTTCGGCAGCACTTCTGGGAAATCTAATTCCCAGAGATCCAATCGATAACCTAATAAAGGCCTGAGGATCCATTCCTATAAGTCCATTTCTTCACAGATTCTTTACAGTGTAAGCTGTTACATCAAGCCACCAAATGCTGATAATTAGGATGAGATCTTATGCAACAACTAGAGTTCATAACCAGGAGAATTCAGCCTTTCTCGAAAATTCGACGAAAATGAAAAATTCATCAGATCGATCCTATTCTAATATGGTCATATATAAAAGTGGAAGAAATATTAAGTTGAACCTATTCTAACAACTCGTGTTTTGCTGCATAAATAGCAAAACAGCAAATTTATACATCTAATTTCCCATGTTTCTTGTTAAAAATTTGCTTTAGTTCATTCATAACTTACCACTGTCAAAGAAGTAATGAAAAGGAAGAAACAGAGCATTTTGATGCACCTAAACACCAACTCCAAAAATTAGCAAATTCAACTTCATTAACACACAAATATCGTTGAAAATCCTTATCCTCTGATTAGGGAATGCTTATCTTGTTACAAGAATTGAATATGGAATGCTTATTGCTTTTTGCCCAACCTTATCACTAACACAAAAGAATTGGGAATTCTGAAGTATTTCTTTACAGAACCCCTAACTGCAGTAGTATCATATTCTTCTCATCTCTATGACATGACCAATTTTTTCCAAACTACCATCCAATTCACAATCCTAGTAGGCTTAAAATCACAACTTTGAGTCATAGACTCTGTTCATATAACCCAAAATCCAAAATAAACACACACACACAGACGTTAAAGGAAAACACAGCTTCATAGGCAGCTGAAACTCAGACAAGAAAAAGCAAACAACTCACCATGAAAACAGTATCTTCTCCTTCAAAAAAAAGCTGCCAAATTCCCCTCACCCACAAAATTTCCTAATCAAGCAAGCTTCAAGTTTGAGGCTTTTCACCCTTTCTTCAAATGAGGACTCGTTTCATCACCTTTTTGCCTCTTTTCCCTTTTGCAGATCCAAGAAAGATAATGCGGAATTATAAAAAAGGGGGGAACTTTGGTCAATAACGATTGGACCAAAGTACCAACCACACTTTGAAAGAATAATTCACAGAGACTACTTATGCACATACCAAAAGAAAAATGGCCAATGCGTTGTTGGGGTTGAAGAAGTAGTGCTTTTGGTATGTGTGTGCGTGTGTGTGTGTGTCAACATACACTCTGCGTGCAGTTTTAAGATGGTTACGGACAAATTAGGGGAGAAAATAAAGGGATATTATTACCTTGTAAATTTCTGCCACTTAAACTGTCGGACATAAAATTATCTGATTCTGTTAGCACTTAGATGTAAGGATTTATACTAATTTTATAATAAACGTACGTATACGTAACGTACATAACCGAACTTTTTTAAACATTTTACATTGAAAATCATTTTATAAACATTAATTGATTTAAAATAAATTTCATACTAATCATTTTGCAACACTTCAAGAAAGATTTAAAATTTATACTTAAATATTTGTATATTTAATAAAATATATATTTTCTACTAAATATTGTATATTAATTCAAATCATAGTCGAAATCATGCTACGATTCGACATAAAATTTCTATATCACTTCTTTGTTATTGCTACATATATTACAATAAATAACAAAATTAATTTTTAATTAAATTCACTTAAATCTAAAATTTTTTAAAATATTATGTACATGTACAATTATGTAGCGTTTATCTTTTCCCATTTTATAATAGTATTAAAAAAAATTAAATGATTATTTTCCGGCTGAAATATTGGACACGCCACTTAAAACAAACATTCTATATTTAAGTAGACTAACAAAAAGTATTGGTTTCAATTTTGACTAATTTGTTATAAATATTTAAATGTCGGCATAAGGAAAAATTGCCCTTGAATGACGGACAAAGTAATGTATACTTTATTTATTTATTATAATCCTCTTTGGAAACAAATGGTAAGGTACAATTTTTATTAGACTAATAATTTTGATACGATAAGAAAATCTGTCAGGTACATGCACGGAATTATGAGTTCGGATTAAATTTTATTCGGTTTAAATTTTTTCATTATACACTGATCCGTTAGATATTCATAATTTTGGATTGAGTTCGGATTGATTGATTTGAATTTGGCTGATTCACTGATAATACTATTATTTTATTGCTTAAAAATAATATAATAGTATAGGTTAGTTTTATTCTCTAAAATCGTGTAAGTAAAGTTTTTATAGTATAAATCATGTTTAATTATTTAACATAAGATTTTGATCATGTAAATCAATTTTTTATTGTGTAGTTTTAATTTTTAATCACGTAAATTCGGCGTTATTAATAATGTGTTATCTCAAATACATCGTGTCATGTATGGGGCGGATTCAGGTTTGAAAGTAACAAATATTGGAGTTTCTTAATAGTTAAGGGTCTGGTTAAATCTAATTAGATTGAGTTGTTATCAATTTGGTCCGGTAACAATCCTAATTTTTTACAAATATATTTTCTCATTCTCTGAAAAATAGACAATATTTGAAATGACACGAGTTTTTATGCACAATTGGTAAAGTAAGAAAAAGATAAAAAAAAAATTATTAAAATATTGTTAGTGAATAATGAGAACCAACACAGTAAAGTTTTGTTAAATAATTAATCTAATTTTAAAGGATCATTCCAAGATGACAAACGTGAGTATATTTTAGAGGTTGAAGAGAGTATTAATTTGGGTCTAAATCTCACGTCGCGTGTCATGGTACATTTATTAACCAAATCCTAAATCAGCCCAATAACAAACTAGACCATAATTAACATATAAACATCTTATCCTAAGTAAGAATAAAATTGAACCTACCAAGTAATAAAATAATGCATAGTTTTTTCTACTTCTAGCAAGATCTGATTTTCTATAATATTTTGGCGATAAGAATAGTTTGGTTGGTATGAAGTTGGTAAAGGTAGAAATATTAAAATTTCAACTTGTAGATATTTAAATTGAGAGTAGAATTCAAGAATATTTTAATTACTTTATACACACATTGAACACAGCTGTAACCAAGCATTTCGGGCACAGACGTAGGGAGTACTAATTACATCATTATTATGGTTTAAAGTTTAAACTACTCACTGTTTTAAAACGAAATAGACAGCTAGTTTCAATGTTTTTTATTTGGAGATATTGCCATTTTGCCTCCAATATATTGATGGCACATCAGTTTACATCAAATATTTAGACTTTTAGTTATCATTCGACACAAAAATAGGATATCAATTATCTTATTTATTGGAATAAAATCAGGAAAATTAGCCGTAATCGATAAATGGATTTAATGAGTGACAGCTAAGGAGCAAGTGAGGAATCGGTGCAAATAGGGCCCCACAAGTGCGACTTTGCCGCCAAGCAGCACATGCCGCTTTTTTTTAACCAGCGCTTCTTCAAATCCCAACGCTTTCTAGTACTCCATAATTCAACATCACGAATAAATTACTCCATCCATTCCACAAAAGATGGCACACTATCCTTTTTAGTTTGTCCCACAAAAGATGTTATATTTCCCTTTTTGGAAAAAGTTCTCTCACATGAATATAAAAATTATATTTTCTCTCTCCATTTAACACACAAAACAAAACCTCTTAAAATCCCGTGCCATTTTCAAAGTATGCCAACTTCTCTAGAACGGAGGGAGTACGTAAAAAAATAAACTTTATTCGTATTCAAGTGATAAGATATTAGTATTACTTTATAGTGGCGATATTAATGTTAATTACTTATAAATTAATGATTTGTTAACTGAGTACTACTACCTGTTTTTAGTGGGATAATTACATGTTTCTTATAAAATATTTTATCTTTATTTTAATTTAATACAAAAAGTATTAAGTTTACATATTTTATACAAAAAGTTTACATATTTCATACAAAAAGTTTACTTAGTGTTTTAAATTAATACATTCCGTTAAATATTTTAAACACTGTTAATTAGTTTATAATTTGTCTAACTTATCATCATAATAAAAGAATAATTAGAGATTTAATACAATTAATCATTCTAAAAAAATAACACTCAAAATCAATTCTTCCCGCAATTGATCGTGGTTTAAAAAAATCTCTCTCAATATACTCTATTTTTATTGTATTCTTTATAGTACACAATATAAAATAAGTCCATATTTCATCTTTACAAAATGACTAATTTGAGCTTCAAACAGTGAATACGCCAATATTTAATTTTTTCAAAAAAGATTCAATATCTTTTTATATTGTATTCTCCATTGTTACATGAGACAGCTTCGACAATAAAATGCAATTCGCTAATTTGATGGTGAAGAGTGGTGATTTTTTTTTATGTGTTTTTCATTTTTGTGAGTAATAAAAATAATTGTGTTTGAAATAATTAATGAAAAATTTTAATTTTAAACTTTTTGTACAAATTTGAAATATTAATAAAATGTATTATTTTGTAACACTAAGTAAACTTTTTGTATGAAATATGTAAACTTAATACTTTTTGTACTAAATTGAAACAAAGGTAAAATATTTTGTATGAAATATGTAATTGCTCCTCAACTAGTTATTCTAATTTAATTAATAGAATAAGCATCAGTATGCATCACTAAGACGGGTACCATTTCCTTCTTTGTCTGGCTTAAAACAATAATTCATCAATGAATAAGTAAAATGAACTAATGTCCTCAAGTGTTTCAATAGTTTAATTACTAATTTGTGTTTAAATGGATAAATAGGAGTAGTAATGTAATTTATTGTGGAATGAGACGCTCACATGGCCTAACAACAACAGCAATCATAGCTTCCTAGGTACTTATATTTGTCATGGTTTGCATGTTAGAATCTAAAAATTTGCTAAAATGAAATAAGAGGTGATTGGTATTGTTTATTTGTATTTGGTCGATAAGGACATCAGTCAATACTCAATACAACTGTCATGTTTCTTTATGATCAGGCAAATTTTGTTCACACAATTGCTTACATCTTGTTCAACTTCGATGTATAAAGGAGTTAGCTAATTATCTACATTTGAAATCTCGTTGTTTACTAGTACAAAATTATTCAAATAAGATTATAAATAAATTTGATACATAAACATTTACATGATTGAAATGATTTCTTACACGATGTGATGATCATATCATAAATATATAAATTAGGTGGAGGAAAGGAGATTGACACAAGTGAACAAATCTGAGTAGAAAGATTTAGTAATAGAAAAAAAGAGAACAAAATTCAAAGTATTTGGATGAGAATGAAATGATATGCATGGATAATGGATTGGTAGGGAGAAAGAAGAAAAATCAGCACCACATGAATTGATAGCAACATTCAAGCTATTTGGATAGCGCCACCGGAGATAACTAATCGTATTTTAATTTAAGAACATCAAAGCCACATGGAGCAGTGCCTTGTGTACAAATATATGCCATATTAACGAAATCATTCTTGTTTTTAACACCACAAAACCTCTGTTAACATAACATTTATTCAGTAACTAAACTGCCAAACTCTATACACGAGTAACACGACCATAAGTTAATTTGAGATTGAGATTATCACAGGAAACAAAATGACAACAGAGCAACATAGGATGGTTTGCCACATCGCATCGATCATTTCCATCGTTTCATTTTGTGCTTCCCATACATGCCATGCTTCCAACGCTTCCCAAACTTTCCATGCTTGAACTTCCCGTGCTTAAACTTCCCGTGGTGGCCAAAGAAACCACCATGAGGACGGTGGTACGCCCCATGAGCCATGTGGTGAGCACCATAAGCAGCTGCAGCCCCTGCAAGGACTCCTCCCATTCCTTGCCCTGAACGCATTCAGACATCCATAAAAACCATCATTACTTCATTCTGACCACCAATAATTAATCTTAGCTCATCATATAATAAATGCTACCGGAATGATGTGCGCCTGGATAACCTGCTGGAGGGTATCCGTATGGAGGAGGATACCCTCCGTGTGGTGGAGGATATCCATATCCATATCCATATCCAGGCGGAGGATAGCCCTGTGGTGGATATCCGGCAGGAGGATAGCCCTGCGGTGGATATCCAGCAGGAGGGTAAGCTCCGTGATGAGGGTAATGATGTCCTGCTCCACCACCATACGCAGCGAGATTAGAGAACAGTCCTCTGTCCTGTTCGTCCCCGCCATCATGTTTGTTCTTTCCTCCTCCCATCTTTCTGAATTTGAACCAACCACAATCTCAAAATCAATAAAAGAATCATTCCTCATTCATACATGTATCAATTATAACTGGGAAACTTGTGATGATCAATCCGAAAATACAAAATGCTCACATGCAGCAAGGAAGACAACATGACTAAACAGATTTTCCATATGCATCATAATCATAATATATCAAATTAATCAACATACAAAAAAAAACTATAAACCCTATAAAAAATTAAAAATAACAGCACAAATTCATGCAGATTTCATATATGCATGAGAAACAGAAAGCTTATTTCACCTGATTGAATAAACTTGTAAGATGAACCCTCTTTTTTTTTATCCTTTCTTATCAGGTTAGGTTTTTTCCTCTCCTTAATGAAGAGGTTGATTTGAACAACAAAATTATGAACGGTAAAATATAAATACCCCTGATGAAATTATATAAACAACCACACGAATATAGTATATTAATTTAGTCATGCGTTTCTTCTACGCGTGTACTTTATTAAGTGGGCTCTGGTTTTCGCATAAAGTGTTCCAAGAAAATAAAATGTGGATTTTTCTAAATGGAATTCAATTGTTTTAAGTAATCAAAATTAATTCCTAACGATACAGAGTCTGACTGAAATACAACTATACCAAGAAATAAAAAATGAAATATAGTCAAATTAACCATCGGAACGAATAAAATCATTAGCATGCACCTATAGTAAGTAATGTTGTTGATTCTTCAAATCGAATTAAAATAAATAAATTAAAACTAGTTTTAGTTCATTCTTGCGGAATAATTACATGTTATGGTTAAATGACTGGTTCTTGCTAAAACTGTCGAATATAGATAGACATATAATTGATTGCCATAAATTAGGGAGTAGCATCCATTTTATTTGGGAAGCTGATAAATTCGAATCCGAGACCAATATTAGCATAGGGAGAATAAAAAAATATGACGAACTTTACAAAAGTATTGATTCTTCGACAGTATGACTATTCTAATTTATCTAGATAGTTAGATGTTGGGCAAGAATATGTAAATGCTTCAAGTACGAAGTTTCATCTCGAATCATATCAACATCACTAAATATATTAAAAAAACCCTATTGCTAAGCATAATATATATGGTACATATGCTTAGAATTGATAGAGTTACGGCGGTAAATATTAATTATCCTTTTAAAAATTAAAGTGGTGATATTGAGGAAAATCTAGAGTGGACATTAACTACCACAAACGTCTCAACTGGCGGCGAAGATGGCCGTAGCTTTGGCTTCGCCGCCACTTCCTCAATTATCAGTAGCGTCAAAGCGCAGCTGCCGCTACCGTTGCACTTCACCACTCTCTCAGACCGACTCCTCCTCCTCCTCCTCCAACCGTCCTGCTGTCATTCTCCCTGTTAGTCCTCTTTGCTGCATTATTAATTCCTCAAGTAATTTCAAAATGCAATCTCCCAAATTATGTTTATGTTTGTGTTTGTTGCAGGGATTGGGGAATAATACCACCGACTACCAGAAATTAGCCCTAATTTTGAAAGATTATGGGGTGCCAACAGTCACTGCCAAGGTTTCCAGAATTGATTGGCTCAGAAATGCTGCTGGCTTGCTTGATTCAAATTATTGGCGTGGCACCCTCCGCCCTCGCCCGGTTCTAGATTGGTATACTTAGTCTCACCACCATTCACTTTCATGCTACATCAAACTAGTCTTACATCATGTATCTTAAGGCAGGTATCTTCAAAGGGTTGAAGAAGCTGTTAATGAGGCAAAGGAATTGGCTCAAGGTTTTCACTCAACATTGTTTTAACTATATTTGATTGATTCCACTTTGGTTTCCTTTAAAATTTTATATTGTGACTTCTTTGGCAAAAATATACTAGTACTATGGGAATCATGGTTTGATATACAATATAGTTTAAGTTTGTTACACTCATACAAAATATTTCACCAATAGAGTTGATCAATAGGCTTCCTAGACTAATTGAATCATAATGGAGTCATTTTCCGTGTAGGTTCTACATTATCTTTGATTGGGCACTCAGCAGGAGGATGGCTGGCCCGTGTTTATTTGCAAGAATATGGCACATCGGATATTTCCCTACTGTTGACATTAGGAACCCCACACCTGTATGCAATTTTCAGTTGTTGCTCTTCTTTCTTAGATTACTTATATGCCTCTTTCTCCATTATGTGCTTACTCATTGTTACAAAATGCTTTGCTGTTAAATGTTTCTCTTTGTTGATGTCAGTGCACCGCCTAAGGCCGTTTCAGGAGTCATAGATCAAACTAGAGGCCTCCTGGATTATGTTGAAAAGCATTGTGCTGAAGCTGTATACACCCCGGAACTAAGATACGTCTGCATCGCAGGGAGGTAACCTGAATTATGGTCAAAAATCATCCTAGAAGATTATACATTCAAATATACTATGGCTACAAAATACTTTCATTATTTAAGTTGTTCGTCATTTTTTATGTTATGATGCAAGTAAACCTACAAGAGATGAATTGCATCCTTACCTCTCTTTAGGCTTTTAATAACTTAAGTTGTTCGGATATGTGACTAATAATCACATTGGCTCCTTTTTTTCACTTCTCTCTCTCGTTTTGCATTCCTTTCTTCTTCTGTTTTTCTTGAAAAGTAGAACCACCTAGCAAAACATCTGTATAGATTTCTGCTTCCACCGACCAACATTATTGTAGATGAGTTGGAAAAGGGATAATGCTCGATGGTTCATTTTTTCTGCGTTTCCTAAACCTTTTTTAGGTATGTTGAGGAGAATGGTCATGGAAAGGATACAAAGATATCCATTTTAAGTCATGTACTCTATCGTTTTTTTTCTAATAAGGGTGAATGAATCATCTAGAAAAATCCAAGTCTGAACATAATATCAGTAATGAGATGTTGGCTTGAAGAGCTATTAACTCATCAGTGTGCAAAAGTTGTGAATAGATGGAGAGGTTGTTGTAGACAGCAAGGGCAGCTATGATAGAGCTGCAGAAGAGGATTTTGAAAATGCTATAAGTGTAACTTGTGTAAGGCTAAGGCTTGGGAGTATTTATCAATCAATTACAGAAACTATTCAAATATGTGAACCGTTTATTCAAGCTAAGGCTAAGGCTTCTTTAATCTGCAATCTTGATGTTTACTCAAGCTACTTAGAGTGCAGAGTTAAGTAGAATCTCTTGCATGCTTAGTATCGTTTATTCAAATAAAAAAAAATAAAACACAGTTTGTTCACAAGTAGAGGGCTACTATATTAGAGGTGATTAATGATCGGTAAAATATGTGAACTGTGAAGAGAAATGACTTCTACCAACGTGGGCTCCTGAAATTGCGGAAGCTGACCTTTTTGGTGCATACTGCAGATACATACAAGGTGTCCGTCTTCTTGGATCGACTAGTGATGAAAATCCAGAACTGATGATAGAAACAGAGCAACCAGTTGGTGAAATGAGTGTTGTTAAGACATCAGCACCAGCATCTGCCACTTTGCAAGCTCGATTTGTTGGTCAAGGATATAAGCAGGTAAACATCATTGCTTCAGGTTGGTTGGCTGGGGCTGCTTACTTATTAGTACCATCTAACAGTAAAAAAAAGTAGTCTCCCATAGTTTATGGAGAATCTATTCTTTTTTCCTTTCCTCATTCTAAAATTAAGATCTGTACATTAGGTTTGTGGGCAAGCGGATGTATGGGGTGATGGAGTAGTACCGGAGGTGTCCGCACACCTCAAAGGTGCACTCAATATCAGCCTAGATGGAGTCTACCATTCACCCGTTGGTTCCGAGGATGAAACAAGACCTTGGTATGGTTCACCTGCTGTTGTTCAGCAATGGATACATCACCTTCTCAACTGATTCTGCATTTCAGCAGTAAATAACTTTAGACTTTGTACAGATCACAATATACTTGAAGTTGAATCCACATATTACAGCCCTAGATTTATTTCAGTTCAAGTTATGGTATTCAATCATTCATCAGTCTTTACTTTCTCTGTTTGAAATAAGTTACTTAGTATAAAGCTCGCTGTTGTCTTTTTATAAGCAGTCAAGAATCTCAGTAGTTTGAACTTCCATTCAGACTGCCTTCCAATTTCAATAGCTGGATATACGAGTGGACAAATTATGACCTTTTAGGAAGAGCTGAAAGACAATTAGTCAAAATTCATGAATTTCAGAACAATTAGTCTGTTTCTATGTGTGCAGAAATCAGAAACAAGAAACAGCTTAGCGAGAGAGAGAGAGAGAGAGAAAGCAGAAATCATCCTACTTTTTACATTGTCAAGCTAGAAAATACGAATTTGGAAGTCGCCACAAAAAAAAGAATGTTAAATTAGAACTTGCAAGCAACTTCTTCATGAGGCTTGGACAACGCCCCAGCAGCATTCAAGCCGTCTTCACAAAGTGGGAAGAGAGCAGCTTAGCGATCTCAAGAAACCCCACTTTCTCCTTTCCTTCAAAGAGCTTCTTGAGCTTGTCATCACAGAAGATCTCCCTCCTATCTACCGGGTTCTGCACAAAAAGGTTTGGAACAATTCAATATTAACCAGTAAAATGGCTGCTGTTGGAATTTCAACTAGGTAGCAAGTTCAAATTCTATGTTTCACAGCCTATTTGAAGAAGCAATCATCTCAATGAAGCACAAGAAATAATAGCTTCCACGAAGAACCATACTCCCTCCGTCCCTAAAAAGTATGAACTATTTCATTTTTAGTCAGTCCCTGAAAAGTATGAACTTTCTAATTTTGTAAACTCCTTTCTTTCTAATGAGGTGGGACCCATTCTCCACTAACAATACTTTAAAAACTTTTTCTTTCTCTCTCTCTTACTTTTCCAATTATGCATTAAAACCCATGCCAAACCAAATGTTCACACTCTTTGGAGACAGAGGGAGTAGTATCTTCTTAAGGCTGAAGACAAGACACATTAGGATTGCTTCTTTTTAAAAGTGTTGATGCATTAAAAAGCTCAAATGGAGCATCTATTGGCAGCAGAACACACATGAGGGGAAGCAGGTAATCAGAATGGACAAATGCATCATGTTATTCAAGTACTGGAAGTCTAACGAGGCTTCTCTTATCTCATAGTAATTGATAATCCTATGTCTTAGCAAGTTAGATTGAGCTGTCTTCAAAGAAACAGCAAATATTTAAAGCTGTTACAGATTCAACTTGTATGCCTTATATATGAACTGTCAGTTCAATAAAAACAAATACTGTATGAGCTAATAGGAAACATAACTTCAGCTTCTTCAGGTCATAATGAGCTAATAGCCTGATACATATACATTCTAAAGAAACAGTAGTTCTTGTTGCATCAAGGATCGTATCTTCAAACTATAATTGATTATTACTCAATAAATATTTCCAACTTCCAAGCATTTTCTAAAGTATTACGAGCAACAACACGAATTATACATTTTACTGCATTTGGAGGGATAGTGCTAACATCTGTGACAAAATTCATTTGACACACAACAGACAGAAAGAAGGTTATAAAGATCAGAGTTTGATCAACCTAATAAGTATTTAATAACTAAAAACACTGTACTCCAACAAAGTACTAGTATTGAAACACTAAACCATCAAAAACCACATATGCCAATTAAACTGACAAGAACGTAAACTTGCTGAATGCTCAATAAATCATTGGACCAAATAAAATATCCCAATTTACATATTCAAACAAACATCACATACAAAAAGAAAATGTTCAACATATATATCCAACCACAACAAATGATAACAGTTCAATTAATCAAGTAATTAAACCATCACTGTTAAGTCCTTATGCAGCAACACAAACACGTAATACTACAAGATAGAAATTAGAAATGTAGATAGACAAAGTGCTACAATACCTGAAGATCGTTGAGCTTGATGTACGCCCAGACTTTCTTCACAGCCTCTACCCTAGAAATTTCTGGCTCACCCACAAAATCCTGAAGGGCGAGCGATATCGGTTTTGCCTTCATTATCCCAGACGGTGGGGTTGGCTTCTTTTGCTTAGGTGGCTTCGGTGCGGCGCTCGACGCCGCGGCAGACCTGGCGGCGGCGAGCAAAGCCCTGGAGCCCCGGAGCAATCCAGACGGCGTCGACATTGCCTTTCCTCTAGGGTTTGGATGGTGAGAGTGAAATTGAGAGTGATGAGAGGAGAGATCTCTTCCCTCTATTTTATTTTCAAATATTTTATTTATAAAAACATTTTTGCCGCTCTATTAAACTGAATGGGCTCGGCCCAAAAAGCCCAACTATTAATTAAGGAGATAAATAGTTGTCTTCCTCACTCCTCTTATCCTTATTATTATCTCTTTCTTTCTCTCTCTCCCCGAGAAGTTCACAACGTACTGCAGTGACCTGAGCTTCTCTGCGTCTTTGTATCTATATATCCCTCGTTCTCTGACTACTACGTGTTGGAGCAGGAGACATGGAATTGTAATGTTTGGAAGTGTAAATATAAATTTATAAATGTGTGTATATGGGAAGTATGCCGTGCCTGTTGCCGCAATTCAAGTGCTCGCCTGACACTTTCAAGTCTCAGAGCCATTCTTCTGTCCATTCATGTTAGTCATTCCCTCCTCTCTATGATTATTGATTGTGCAGCATTACTCCGTGGGTTTGTGGGTGTTCAATTGAGTTGGTAGCAGATTGGTTTAGATATATATGGTGTATTCTTTTGTGTGAGAGTTGAGAAGAATAGGCTGTTGTTCCTACTGGAGAATCAATTTATGAGATTTGAATTATGTTTTGCTACATTGGTGATACACATTGTAAGTCTCTATTATGTGTTGGATGCGGATGGGATATATTCACAATCCAGTTCGCCTAATCGCTGCTTCTGGGAAGTTTTGTTTTATTGGATATGATCAGATTTTTAAGATATTTGGCACCATCTCAAATTTCAAAAATACCTTTAGTTTTATCAACAACATGGGTTTTGTGAATCTTATAAGAGAACATCTTATTAACTCTAAAACATATTGTGAGGTGTAGTAGCTTATAAACGCTTTAAAGCGAGCTATGTTAACGCATGTAGATAGCTAGGTAGTTGTGGTTTTTATCATATAGAAGAACACAAAAAATTGTGGAGTCATCCTAACAGTTTGGGATGTTTATGCTATTGGTGACATCAGGCTTGTAGAGCTTTGGACTAATTTTGATAATGGACTTATTTGCAGTAAAGAGTAGAGAGGCCATCAATTTCCGGACACAATGTATCTCATCTGTCACGTCGGTGCCAACAGCCACAACATCATCAGTGCTTGAGTTGGAGAAGCTACAACTATCATCTTTAGAGGCTTTTCCTAATTCAGTTGCTGCTGATAGATCATGGAGAACATCGGCATCAACATCTGCAGTGCTTGAATTGGAGAAAGTAGCTTCTCTAGACACTCATTCAAATCATTTTATTGCAGAGAGACCATTGACATATGGTGGAGCAGTTGGGCCCCCATCTGAGGTTGGACAAAAAACATTCTACAGAATTCAGGATGTGATAATAGTTGTTTCTGTTTGATGGTTACATGCACACCTTTGAAATGAGAGACTGTCTTTAGCAAATTGTCTTGGATTTGAATTGATTTAACATTAATTACAATGCAGATACGTCATGGAGCCAATTTGGATGAGGCGACTATTTTTACAAGGGAAGAAACTGTCATCAGTGCTGCTGCATCTGAAGCACTTGCACTAGCTAAGGAGGCAGTTAAAGTAGCTAAAGAGGCCGCCATGATGATCACCCATCGTAAATCCACCAAGTCAAGTAGCACTACCACTGGAGTCTTACCTGAAGTAGATAATTTAATGTTTGAAAAGGGGAAGCTTACCTATCCTGCGGAAAAAGTTTTCACAGAGTCTAAAATTGCTGACATTGGGTTCGGCAGAAATTTTCCTGTTTCTGATCCCCTTGCAGAACCTGATGATGTGGAACCTAGTGCTGAGGAACTAGAGTTTCTCGAGTCACAACTGTCTGATAGTATAACTGTTAGATCAAAGCGTCAGACAGAACGTAAAGCCAGAAGAAGTAGGGCAGCAGAAAAGGCAGCAGCCAACATAGTGTCTGTGAAATCTGGTTCTTCAAGCCGGAAAAAACGCTCTTCTGTACAGGAAATAGATTATTCTGATCCCTTACGTTACTTAAGGGGGACAACAAGTTCTTCTAGGCTACTTACTGCTTCCGAAGAACAGATGTTGTCAGAAGGGATCCAGGTAGCTTTTGATAAATTTGCTTTCCGATTCATTCTTTTTGTAATGACACATATATTTACTTTGATATTTTTCTAGAAATCATTTTATTGACTGTGTAGCAAAATCAGCTTTGCTAAATCATTTAGTAACTTTCAATTTTAGGATCATGCTGCACTATGAAGTTTCACAGCCATTTTTTTGTTGTTGATAAATCTTTTGTCTTGCACTTCTCTATCTCTCCCCCTCTCTAAAACCTTATTTTTCTAGGAGCCTGAAATTATTACAGTCAATATTGATGGATCTTTAGGTTGATGGAAGTTTAGTCTTCATTTATCAGAAATCCCCTTTATCTTGGCATGTCCCATTATCATATCGATTTGCTTTGGACACTGATAAATGATGATATTTTAGATTTTTCCACTCAGTCTGACCAAACATTCTTAGTTATCATAGGTAATAGTTAGTGGGATCTTGGATTATCACTAAAATTTCTTATTCTTTCTGTTCTATGAGCCTCTTGCAGTGATTAGATGAGTCATGTTGCTTTTGCATTTAACGCATATCTATAATGAACGCAGGTCCTACTGAAGTTGGAAAAACTACAGGAAGAGCTTACTCAACGTTTTGGAAGCCCGCCTACTTTTGCCCAATGGGCTGCCGCGGCTGGTGTTGATCATAAAACCTTGAGAAAACAACTGGATTATGGTCGTCTATGCAAAGATAAAATGATTAAGAGCAACATACGGCTAGTTATTTCTATTGCAAAAAATTACCAGGGAGCCGGGATGAATCTTCAAGATTTGGTTCAGGTATTCATTATCTGATTGTCAAATCTGAAGTTACAACGTAGAAATTTAAAAAAAAAAAATCCTATGACCTATTTGCCTCAAACCCCATCATTCACTAATTGGTCTTATTGGTATGTCCACAGGAAGGGTGTCGCGGACTCGTGAGAGGTTCAGAGAAATTTGATGCCTCAAAGGGTTTCAAGTTCTCCACCTACGCTCATTGGTGGATAAAGCAAGCAGTACGAAAATCACTTTCTGACCAATCCCGGACAATTAGACTACCAGTAAGAATTCTGCTGTGCATTATTTTATCCATCGAATAACCGAGTGACTGTACAGTTTAACATGGAGGCTTATGTGATCTTAATTTGCTCGACAGTTTCACATGGTTGAAGCTACTTACAGAGTGAAGGAGGCAAGAAAGCAACTCTACAGCGAAAATGGTAGAGTTCCTGATGACGAAGAAGTTGCTGAAGCAACAGGGCTCTCCATGAAGCGACTTTCTGCAGTCATGCTGACCCCCAAAGCTCCAAGGTCCCTCGACCAGAAAATCGGAGTCAACCAAGACCTCAAACCTTCAGTATGTCCCAACATCACATCTTCTCATGACATCTCATTACGCCGTCTAACTTTTATTCTTGTATAGGATGTGATTTCAGACCCTGACGCAGAAACATCAGAGGAGTTGCTGACTAAGCAGTTAATGAGACAGGACTTGGCAAAGGTTCTGGACAGCCTGAATCCGAGAGAAAAGCAAGTTGTGTCGTGGCGGTTTGGGCTGGAGGATGGTAGAATGAAGACATTGCAAGAAATAGGGGAGCTTATGGGTGTGAGCAGGGAAAGGATCAGGCAGATAGAATCAAGCGCCTTTCGTAAGCTGAAGAACAAGAAGAGAACGAAACACCTGCACCAGTATGTGGCGTCATAGCAACTCCCCTTCATATTTTTGAGGCTTGCTTGTTGTCTGGTTCGTGTTAGGGAATTTTTCTCATTTTTCATCAGCTTTAACCCTTCTCTTTACGAGATCAGCATATATATCATGATAAGAATAGCTCCTATCATGTGTGAATACCACATTTTTGTGTTACATAAATTTGTTTTTGTTTATGAAATACCAATAAATTTTGTGCGCACGCTGATTTGGACAGAAATGAAGATTTTTAGTTGGGTTAAAAGAATTAGTTTAAGATTGAGATGATTATGTTAAAATAAATGGAGGTTGGATTTGGATTCTGTAACTAGAGACACTTTTATTTTAAGGTATAATTTAGTATATAGCCATTGATGCTTGGATTAGTAATTGGTTTGCATTTGCAGTAGCTGAAAATGAAGACTAGAGTTATTATGTAAGAAATTAAAATGGAATTACGGTTTTCCACATGATTTAGGATTTTGATTTTTTGAGTGACGGTCTTTTACCAATTTATTTGGCAAAGCTCGAGCGCAGGAATAAATGAGAGGAATTGAGATAGGTGGGCTATAAATTGGCTTAATTTTATTTAGGATCAAGTTCTTTTTTATATTTTGTGAAATTATTTTATATTGTTATCTATTTAGAATTAAATTGTGAAATTTAATTTCATTTAATTTCATTAACTAAATATAACCGACTGGCCCAACAATATTAATAAGAAATCATATTTAATTGTCTCATTATTAGTGGCTCATTTTAACATTAAACATAGTTCTTGTTTTTCATTCATGTATTAAAAAGTAACGAGTCACTAACTTTGAAGGAAAAGAAACTATTCAACGTCGTCATGATTATTTGGAGATGAAGATAATTAGCAGTAGTACAATATTCTTAGTCCCGAATGAAGCTGTGGGCTCAAAACACATGCAACATGCAACATCATTCATTTTCCCTCTGTTTATGTAATTTTTTTGCTTATTTCAAGCATGCAATTACATTTCGTTATTTTAGTGAAAATGTTAAAATTTTTGTTTGTTCGTAAATTAATTTAATTGTGAGTTTTAAATAGTAAATTATAAAATAAAAAAATTAAAAATTTATAAAAATGAAAATTGTAGTAAGTATATGAATAGCATAAGCACTAAGCACTCACTTATCAGTGCTTCAGAGATATGGATAATGTTTAAAAACATACTCCATATAATGTTCAACTTCTAGTGATCAACATTGTGATTCTTAATACCGTAAATATCAATATTGAAAACGGGGAAATCTCAATTTAAATATAATAAAATAAAATAAAATTACTGTCATTGTTAAGTTGACAAAATGGATTTTCCCAACACTATCTATTTAATGATGTTTTTTCTTGACACGACGGCAATAGGTAGATTGTGTATTTAGCATGGTTGATTCATGGAGTAGGTACAACCGTCATTGCAATTAATATCAATACACTTGTGAAGCTGATATTTAATCATTTTTTTTAAAAGAAAACAAACCAATCCTGAAACTAAAACAATTAACGAACGTAAAAAAAAATACCTATTCTATTACGAGCTTACCAAGTACTTAGATTCTCAAAGATAAACTCTCAAAAACATGGACTCCTCTAAAAAAACTATAATAGAAGCTGACAAAAAAAGTTTGTTGCAAATTATCTTTTCTATGCACGTGTCAAACCACAACTAGTCAAAAGTTGACACTTAGTTGTGATTCTAAATCTGTCCGTAATCATTGACACTCCGATAAAACTCTCACTCTCAACCCCAATCCTTCAAGCTCTAACCCATAGAATATGCTCTAAATCTTCGCCATTAATAGGATGGAGCAACTCCCAATGTTAACAACAAACCATGTCTCCACCCCCTAGAGCATCGAAAAAGCTTTCTACCAAAAGCTCGTCTCAAACCCCCTCCAGTGGAAGCATCCGTGTTTAACTTGATAGTACCCACCAATTGAGGTAGGCAGGTAGCCATCGAATAAACATAGGTGCATGTGTAGCTCCTATGTATATACTCTCTCCATCCCACCATAAGCGAGACGTTTCTTTTTTGCAATCGTTTTAGAAAAATGATAGTATAAAATTGTTAAAATGAAGTGCCTCCCTCATGGTGGGCGAAAGGAGTACAATTTGTCAAGCTAAGCTCCCAATGGTCTAGGCCATATTGAAAATCAACATTGTAGCGCTGGACCGGGATTAAATAAAACGTGGGCCGTGCTTAAATAACGGATCGATCTAATCTTGTATCTTGAGTCTTGACAACTAAATCACTAAATGCAAGACTAATAGAATTAGTACTCCCTCCGTCCCACTTAAAATGAAACATTTGGAAATCGGCACGGGATTTTATGTAGTGTTGTTTTGTGAGTTAATGAAGAGAGAGTAAAGTAAGAGAGATGAAAATGTAGAGAGAAAGTTGTTTCCATTTTAGAAAACGTTTCATTTTTAATGGGACAACCAAAAAAGGAAAACGTTTCATTTTTAATGGGACAGAGGGAGTATTACATTAACTATCGAAATAGTCTGGCCAAGCTGCAATCAAGGATAATGTGATCACAAAATTTTCATACTAGTTTTGAAGTTACTTCATTTCTTGGCTGAAGCTGCTGCCCCATTTCTATCATATTAATTGTTTGAAAATGAACAACTAACACTAAATTTACAAGAAACATAAGATACGGTTAAGGTCAACCGATTGTTATTCAATCATAAATGCATGAAAACCCTTCTCGCTAAATCCATAATTTTATTTGCAATTAATTTGTTGTTTATTGCTTGGGGCTTCACTTCACTACCTATATATATATCTGTGATGTTTTCCTCTTGCTTTATGAGTATGTTTTTTTCATAGAAGCTGAAATTGGTCATTTCCATTAAACATCCACTTCCGGACTGAATTTTACAGGTACCTAATTATATATAACTATGTTTATGTGTGTTCCTGCAGTCATGTGATTTATGTGCGAATGAAAGTTTGGTGATAATAATTAATTTTTACATATTAGATTATAATTGTGACATTATTATTATGTGATATCCAATTTGCACTCTGCACTGCATGCATGACAATGGAATAGAACTTAGAAGTATATGTGACAATTACCCACTGTTCTCCAGTTATAGATAATTTGGAAATTAATCACCCATGAAAACAGTATTCCACAATAATCACCAAATCAAGAGAGGGAAAAGTAATATTAAAAAAAAAAACCATCATGTCAGATTCAATAGTAGTAATTAAATAGAATTTCCCTGCTTTTGTGCAATTTACAAATTTTGTTATCATGATATATATGGATCATATAATTATATTGTAACTCTAATTCTCATTAATTACTTAATGATGGGGCAGTTGCTTCCCAACTAAATCATCATATTTAAATAATTAAAAGTATTTTTTCATTGCAAGACCTCAATTCAAACCAAAACGAATCCAACTCAATTACCATCTTATTTAAATGCTACTTATATGATTAGACGAGAAATTTTATTCTACTAACCATTTGAGCACTAAAAATAGAGAAATTTATATATCTCCATTTAATAGGTCGGGATTCGAGGGTTTGAGTCCCCGAAAAGGTAAACGGGGAACCATGATTCTTTAAAAAACAAGATCATCTTTATAAAAAATAAAAGAAAAGTTGGTCAAAAGCTGCATATTAGAAATAACAATATACCCCGAAATGAAATGCTAGTTCTTGGAATAGACCAAGTTTGCCAAATTAATAGCTTTGTTATATTACAGTTATAGATTTTATCCTAGTGTGCAAAACCCCATATTAGTAGTAGTACTATATAACAAAACTACCTCCCCAAAATATTAATATACACACACACACATATAAGTATAAACCAATCCAATCTCCCTCACTGCGTGTGTATGTGCTTTTTTCCTGCAGAAAGCGAATTAACAGATCATAATTATATGGTAAAAAATCTCTTTATCCAATGATCCTTTCGATTCTCGCAACAATTACTAATGCAATGCATTTTATATTTTAAACTAGGAGTATGTTTGTCGTTGTAGGCCTGCAATATTAGATGCATGCATGTTTTTTTTATTTATTTTTTGTGTTTTGTTTATGTTTTCTTGCTTTATCTCAGGCCGGCATAGAACATAGAATTCTTTCTTGGGTTTCACTCGCCATTTGAACTTGTGTTTTATTCTTTTCTTCCTAAGAAAGTGAAATAAGGAGGCATTTTTGTTGTTTTTTGTTAGGCAGAGAAACAACTAATGGAGACACAAGAAGTGAGGAGGCTTCACATCGTCTACTTTCTTAGTCGAAAGGGGCGTATCGAACACCCTCATCTCATTCGAGTCCATCATCTCTCCAGAAATGGTGTTCGATTGCGAGGTTTGGTTTGGTAATTTTGAGTTCACAAAACCAGATGATATGTTTATGATATGAAACTGTGCAATGCAGATGTGAAGAGATGGTTGTCGGAGCTGCGTGGGAACGAGATACCGGAGTCGTTTTCTTGGTCATACAAGAGGTAGGTTTCATTTTTGTACATTTTCATGAAGTTGGAAATTTGGAGGTGTGTTTTTTTATTGATTTTGTTGTGCAGGAGATACAAAACAGGGTATGTGTGGCAGGATTTGGTAGATGATGATCTCATCACTCCCATTTCAGACAATGAGTATGTGCTTCAAGGATCAGAGATTTCATCCATCAATATCAAAGGTAGATTCTTTCACTTAGTGTCTGTCCAAATTGAATCTTTTTAAATCAGAATATTCATACACAGAGCAAAAAGTTAAGGAAAAAAAACAAACTCAACCAACAACAGAGGCCTCAGTTGAAGTCTCATCAAAACCGGCGTCTGAAATCGAAGAAGAATCGCCGTCTTTTGGCTCAGAGACATCCACATGTACAGATGACTCGGGAAAAGTCGAGATGCAGAAAAGTACGGACACAACCAAAGAAGAAAAGCCGAGCATCGATGACAAAGTGGGGAGGCACTGGCCTTTTTACTCCACACTTTTGAGCAAGAAGAGGAGCAAGAATGCCACTGTTGATGAAAAGACTGCTGCAGCTGAGGCTGTTGAATTGTGCAAGGACTTGGCATCGGAGCCTCAATGCATGAAGAGCAAGAACAACGCAAACAGCAAATCAAAAATGCTCAAGAACCTGATCACTTGTGGGGATGTAAAGACGAATGAGTCTGCGGTTGTTCTAATGAAGAAACCAAACAACAAGCCTTTCACGAGCACGTGTTGGAGTGATGTGGAGAATGTTCATTCCGCTGCGTTGTGGAAAAGGGATAGTGGCTTCGGAGGCTCTCAGAGGGTGTGTAGGATTCCTGCTTCGGCTCGACAGTACTTTAGTGGAAGGTAAATATTTCTTGTCATTTGTCTACTGTGAAGTCTGTGATAACTTACTCTGAGAAAATGATGGAATAATGATTGAATTCTTACAGGAGGAGCCTTGATGGGATCGAGGATTTGAAGAAGAGCAAGAGTGAACCAACAGAGCTAAAAGCACCTTGTGCTCCTTATAAGCCAGTGAACGGGCCAAATTGCTCGTAAGTAGATGTTGCTTTCTTGAGAAATTGTCCCCTCGGGCGAGCCACCGAAATGCAGTTATGTGTTTCTTTGTTGTTGCAGACAATGTGGAAAGGTGTTCAAGCCAGAGAAGATGCATGCCCACATGACATCTTGCAAGGAGCTGAAAGCTTTCTCCAAATGTGCTGCTGCTGATAATAAGGCAACTAATGAAAGTGGGGACTCATTTTCTGGCCATTTGCTCACTCTTTACTAATTCAAGCCACGTTTTATAGATAGAAAGATGTAAAGCATTTCAGCCTTCTTTGTGAAAAGAGATGCAATTTCGATACATTTAGTTTTAACCCTTAGATTATGTCAATCGTCTTTGTTTGTGTGTGTGTGTGAGAGAGAGAGAGAGAGAAAAAGTAAATGAAGTACAGGATTAAACCAGACAGTACATATCAAGATTTCAATAGCATGAAGATTTGCAACCAACAAAATGAAAAGGATTAAATTGACAGATTGTGCAATAATTCCAACAACACACCTATCCTCCAAATGGCAGTGATTCAAAGATGAATATAAAAACAAAAGATAATTAAGAGTAGAAATGGGGAACATCACATCAAAAAAATTATAGAACATGATACACAGAAGCATCCCCTATTCCAACTTCCACACCTCTGGATCCTAAGAAAGGTTAGAATATAACTTGCAAGACTAGGACCCTCTCATCTTGCATGCATCTTCCCACTTGCACCAACTTCAAATAGGTGAATTACTTGAACCTCAAATCTCTCAGGTAACAACCATGCAAGCACCCCAAACTGACACATCATATAGCCGGAAGACGTGTTTACAAGTATCAGAGCTACAAGAAATAGTCGGGGGTCCTCCGAGTGACATCAGGTTCTCCTCTCCTTGGAGCTGGCTCAAACTATAGAGATAAAGTTCAAGGAACATCGTCAACTAACTGCTACATGAGCCAATTTGGAAACCTATTCTTGTGTTTTTCTTTTGGCTGAAAACGAACAGACTGCATGAGAATAGAGGCAAAACCTGGATAAATGTATGCTCCCTGCAATCATCAACTTCCAAAATGGATGCCATATTTCCACAGCGATAACAATAATTTGGTGCACTAAATATAGTGACAACCTTTTGTTCCTGCAGACAAAGCAAAATCAACAATGAAAATCCACAACTCATGGTAATATAGAAAGAAAAAGGGTCTAATATGAATTTGAATATTTACATGGGCCCAGTTATATCCTTCCATAACCAGTTGATGAGCTCTGGCAATTAGTTTTAAGCTGTTGCTGTGGTTGAACTGCTCTGATATGTCCTGGGGAAGAAGTAGGCATAATTGAAGAATTAATTAGTAAGTCAAAGTCCTCGTGGAAGAATAAAACTAGAACCATTATCAGGAAGAAGAATACCTGCCCAAAAGTGTATCCAGCACCACGGGGAGATATACCCCAACCACAACGATCATCGGGATCAGACCACAAAAGATCACACATAGGACCTTCATGTGGAACTTCTTGAACACGATCAAAGTTTCTTATATTGTCAAGGGTCTCAACTGACGGGGATAAACCACCATGGAGACAAAATATTTCGGATTCAACCTGCACAAAGATGACTTATCTCAGATTTAATTTAATAGCACGCACAATAAACCATACACCTAAAACAATCAAGTCCAATGTAAGAAACAGGAAACTGAACCTATAAACTACAATTGCAAGCCTGTACAATTCAGTCCTTAATAAACATCTGTGTAGGGTCAGTAAGAAATAAGACTCCAAAGAAACTGTTTACACCTCTGATAGCATACATGTCAATGAGAAACTTTGAAATAACAATATATGGAAGAGAGGATCTACGAACCAATGCGGTCAGGGGAAAATAATCAAACAGATCGGTGAATGTCTTCCAAACATTAGCATTTCCATACCTATAACAAAAGAGATAATTTAAAGGCATCAGTATTTATGTAGGATGTGAAGAACATGTGCATATCAGTAAAGCATCCTTGCCGTATCACAGATACTCGAATACATCCTTGCGAGACAATACATGGACAGAGATAATTTACAGAAAACTGGAGTCACTAATGCTTCTACTTGACCAATATATGTTAATATGAATTTCTTAACTGAAGTCCTCAGTAACTACTAAAAATTCACTTGCTCTAGCATACCTTCTGTTTGCATATGCAATATTTTATATGCAGATATTGATTACAGACAAGAATCCTAAGTAATAAAGTAACATAACAAAATTATGAAAATCATAAATCATACCACCTAAATCTATTAAAGAATCATATTGTGGTCTTTGGTAAGGAAAGTTTAACTCAACAGTAACACTAAGTGAGCCTTATTATTTTAAGCCTTGCCATATGTTTCTCAAGAAAGAAAATTTAAGTTATGATTAAACATTACTGAAACAACTTGGGAATAGATGAAAAAGGGTAACAAAAGAAACTCACTTGCGCAAACATTCATCATAAAAACCATATACTTGAGTGATCTGCACGGAGGAGAAAAAATAAATAGTAAGGCAATAGTAGACAAACATATTACTTTAAGGATAGCAATTACAGCAATGGGCAAGTAAATAAAACAACAATAGTTCTCCTGAATAGTTGAACAGAAAAATAAAGATTTAAAGTTCCTCAGATGAGAAAGAAGATAAAGAAATGTACAAAAGAGTCAATAAATTGAACACGCAAATCCATGGGACCAAATAAAGAAGTCCTCATACAAACAGCTAACTATAGTAACACAACACACCCAGGAAACAACAAATCCTGGATCTGTAGCATTAGCTCCAACAGAGAGGTCAGGCTGTCAGCAATCTCAAAGTATAAGACTGGATCAAAATTTTGCTTTAACAAATGCTAGTAGTCCTAATGCTACACAGAACATCATCTTCTAAATTTTTTCAGTACAATCACAATTTACCCCAAAAATAACTGTTAAAAGTTAGCTGCAGCACAAACAAAACTCATACACCATTCAAAATCAGCTGCACATACAATCAGAAAATAATATAATGTTTAACAGATTAAAATGCACATAGCAGTGACTGAAACACATAAATTTTATAGCATAAATGAGGTTTACATTCAATTGCCAACAATATAAACAAATTTGTAAAAAAGGAAACAGGTTCCAAGTACTGTAAATAACTAAATATATTAAAAAGGAACAGGAATGGCCAAAAACTAATCAATACCTGTCTACTTTCATGATTTCCTCTGAGTATAGTGATACGTTGAGGATAGCGCACTTTCAGAGCCACTAATAGCTGCAGAAAATAAGACTATAAGCACCTCTAAAAGATGTTTGGTAAAGCATTCGAAGCTGCACCACACAAGAGCATGAACGGTGTTATCGGAAGACACGTCAAAGAGAAGGGGGGAAAGAGTGTATAACACAAGTTGTAAGACACAAATCTCCTACAAAATATCGAACACCTATCACCTAAAATTCACAGATAATATCAAGATAATTCCAAAATCAGAGTCATTGGGCTCGTTCTTATAGTTATAATTCCCCCTTATTAATGCCCACGATCAAAGCTATCAATATAATTCATCCCACGTGAATAATATAAGCTGTAAGCAATATAGAAATCATTCCAAAATAGCATTAATAGGACTTGTTCTTACAGTGACAGTCTCCACCGAATAGTATCCACGATCAACATAATCTCCCATGAATAGATAATTTGTGTCTGGACACTGTCCATATGAAAAAAATGAAATTAATATGAGAAACTAGTCGAACATTAGCCAATACATTTTAACTGAAAGTTGAAGAAACTTAGAAGATAGCAAACTATCATGGCCAAAGTAATACCTTCCCTCCAATGCGGAATAGTTCAGCAAGATCATGAAATTGACCGTGAATATCACCACAAATTGTCACGGGGCTTTTCACTGGCTGCAGCGACAAAGAAAGCAATATAGCATCTCCAATTATTAAGTTTTCATATATATCCTCAAATTACCCAGATAAAAGGATTGAGCCACCTCACTGAAGGGCAGAGATCAAGTATCATTAACTATCCCACTTATACTAAGATATCAAATGTAAGAAAATAGTGAGACAAAATAAGAAACTGTATTTTTCCAAAGTAAAACAGTTTAGAGAGTAGGGGAACCCATAATATATCTAAAAATGTATATGTACGGTAAATGCATGTTAAATTGCTAATCAGGGCTAAACTAAACTCAACAACTAGAGAAAAACTTAATACCTGAACATTACTCTCCTCCATCAGTATCTCCTTAGCCTTCTCACATAAGGCCCTAACCTACATTCAGCATATAACCAACACTCAACCAACAAAATCCATTTCATCTCCAAGATAATTTGCTGAAAAAGATTCCAAGAATAAAACAGAACATTCGACATACATAAAGGAGAGATCATACAACAGGTCAAACCATCAGCAATATTGAGAACCACGCCACAAATTTTAAATTAAACTGCAAATGAGTTGACAAAGCTAGCAAGGTTGACCACTCAGAGGAGTGGCAAGAAAGATCATTTATTAGATGCTCATCAAATCTGAAACATCACAAGCATCTATACATTACGAAGTGGCCAACTTTTACATCGCCAAAGGAGGTGCAGTTAGTTCTTGCCTCAGCAAAAAGAGGTGCCGATAGTTCAAACTGAAGGGGAGTAGAGTAACTTATCAGTTACCAACTGGAGTAGCAGTTACTATTAGTTTCTAAGTATCAGGCAAACTGCTTAAATAAAGCTTCAGTCGGATGTTCTAACTACCTCCCACACTCTTTTCGGACCTCACCTCAACTACAGAGTCTCTAGCAAGTAGCAAGGCTCCTCACACTCTACCAGTTACGGTAAAAAAATCACTCAATAGAAAGCTCACAACCTCAATCTAGTCATTCCCAAGAAACCCTACACTAAAGTTATCAAATTTAAGAAATATAAAGAATAAGTATCCCCATACACCTCTAAACTTGTCGAATTCACCAATCGGTACAAATCTATCAGATCCATAAATTCCAGGCTTAAGCTAATCTAAACAGAAAATCAACAAGGGTCTCGGAAAATAAGAAATAAATGAAGAAAACCTCGGGCTCTGCTAAAGGCTTGCACTGGTTGAGCTGAGCAATCTGCTCGTCCAGATTCCCATGTGTGCTCTCCGCCACCAGATCCGCGCTCATCTTGCTTCTTCCTCCTTCCAGTTTCAGATCCACCCCGCGGCCTCCCCGCCACCAAAACTAGGCGCCTCGGGAAGATATGACTCCACCCTAGGGCAAAATTTAGGGAAGTGAAAAAGTGATAGGAGAAAGAAATACAGGATTCAGTGAATCTAGAGAGAGAAAGAAGTAGAAGAGGAGGAGCACGAGGACTCGCGAAGAGTGCGCGCGGATGAAGATGGTGGAAACCGAGGAAGGAAAATTATACTTTAAAATGCTCGATTTTTAATCCATTTATTTATTCATTTTGAAATTTTTATGTTTTGAATTTTGATTTTGATAAATGGCTTTATTTGGATGTTTACTTTTCCATATTTGAACTTTTTTTCCTCCAAAAAAAAGATACGTTATTCAATTTGAAAAAAAATTGACCACCAATTAGTTCAAATTAAACCACCGAAGTCTTTCTTTATTAAATTTGGTCTTCTTTGTTCTTAATTAAAGAGATTGTTGTCTGTTGAGTAACTGTCTAGGTGAAGTGTGGATTTATCTTTTTTTACATTAATTATGTGTAGTGAATACTAATGAATTCATGTAAAATACCGAGTTTTCTGATTATGAGGCTTTTCCATGCTCTACAGAATGCAAGCAATAGATAAATTAAAATTTTCTATTTAGTTATCAAATACAGTAAAAGTTATTGACGCATTTTTTAATGCCTACATGAACTACAATGCAAAAATTAATCTTAGATTAATATCCACTTGAGAATGAAAGAGAGTGTTGAGTACAATTTAGAAATGCATTTATAATCAAACGGATTTATAAGTGAATTCAGTTAGTTTGGCCGGAAACACCATGATCCTCTTATGTAATCGAACTTATACCCGAAATAGTTAATTATTGCTTAATGGTCCGCTTACCAGCGGTTCGCGTACCGGTTAATCGATAATTGGTTAACCATTTAAATGCTCCTACTTCTTTATAATCTTTCTTTTCCACGCTTGTATCTCAAATATTCCGAGATTGAAAGATATGATAAGAAAAAAAATTAGGTGTGTTCTGTTTCGTCATGTATTGTAAGTAATACTTTATGCAAAATTAATATATTAAAAAATTGATTAGTTTTAGAATTAAAATCGATCATTTGAAAAGTTATAAATAAAAAATAGTAGTAATAATTATTTTTTTATTAATAGAAGTGATTCTTTTATGGGAAAAAAAAATGCATTGGTGCATTCAAATTTTTTTTAAAAAAAATGTCATTTTGTGATTTGAATTAATTACTAGCAGTATTTCAAAAGTGATACCACCAGTTTAGTGTACATTACTTGTAATGATGCTATTTTATTTACTGTCATTTACATATTTATATTCCTATTTCAACAGATCAGAAATATGGTCCCCTAAAACTAAAAAGACTCAGATATTTTCTGAAAAAAATGTGGTTCAAAATACCCTTGTAAAATTTGTGATCACAAATGCCCCTAAATTGTTTCCTTTGGAATTCAACAAGATACTTGTAGCTACCAATCCCGCCACACTACGTACCACAAAAAATCTCACTGGCTGTGCGAATAGAAGTCAGTAGAAACAAGCATACCAAACATTATCCACCACGTATAGCGAATTGAGTCGCTATCAGATCAAGAACTGGCGGCACGAAACCAACGATTCTGACAGCCAATGATATGCCTTAGGTATAAGCATCAGTTGTTCAGTGATACAACTTTGTACATGGTAAGTCAAACTAGACATTTGGAGCTATGTTTCCTTCTGCAGCAAAATTTGTCTGCCGTAGGCCAGTTCATGAACTAGAATTTGACATTCTAAGAGCTATTAGTTCAATCATACAACTTTGATTTCATGAACTGTGACACACCTGTGATTGACTTTTAAGAATGTATACATCTGTGAGCTATTCCAGTAGAGGAGCAATTAAGGGTGTTAAGGTCGGCTCAGGAAGCTTCATGCTAAGTGTCACTAGCACACCTACCAGTGCAGATATGGCTGGAACAAGCCCAAGCCCGTATCTGGTAATCGAAAGAGAGAATACAGGATTGCAGTTCCGCACTTCATCTGGAGTCGAGCCTGCACAACATGTAGGAACCTTAGCTCAAAGAAGCAGATGGCCTTGAATGAAATTTTTTTGTTTGAGTTTAAAGGATGTAACCGAAATAGGCATGTAAAACTATAAATTATTAGGAGTATCACGGAAATAAACTTACTTTGATACGACTCAAGAACAGATAATGCTACTCCACATATTATTTTGTCCAGAAAGCTCAGTGATCCATAAACAAAGGCACATCCATTGAGATCTCGACCAACTAGGAAGCTCTGCATGCTCACCCCTGACACCTGGTCATTCCATGAAGGTCATTGCTAAGAAATGTGCCAAAAATACACATAAAAAGAACTGACATATTCATGGAAATATATATGAACGCAACCACATTATAACTGTTTAATACTTAGTTATCAAATGAAAACTTTCCTTACCATCATCAAGGCATTTGCCACTCCAATCACTACTGATATAAGGTACATAAAATATTTCATGCTGCTTGGCAAAAAGAGGATGCCAACGCCAGAAATCATCCAAAGAAGCCCCCCAGCAGAGTACGAAACCTTCAACCGATGACTATTCCAGGCCATCTCCTATATAAAGAGCAAGCAATTGTGGAAAAAATGTTAAAGTGAAAAAATGAGATAGAAGTTTGTAGGTAATTTGGTTTCAAGTGAACCTGTAGGATGATTGATGTGACGAAGCTGCATACATAGATGACAGCAGGCACCTACGGGCACAAATATTGTACACGATTACAACACATTAAATATGCATGTTTCTCAAATATCTGACAGATTTATGTTATAAGAAAGCACTAAAATATTGTACCAAGGCTTTGGCAGATTGGTCCATCCTCAGCTCATTGACGACATAAAAAGCAAGAAATGCCTGAGTTACAAAGAAAAAAACCTACTGTATCAAATAAAGATATAGGTGAATTGATTGATTCAGACTATCTGGGATAATTGAGCAAAACAGCAAAGACAGTTGCATGCTAACCTGGGATACATTTGTGACTAGCCTTGTTAGCACATATACAAGTGCCACTTGGTGGTATAACAACTTTCGAAACCAGTATGTCCAAGAAATTCTGGTATATCCTTTTTCATGAGCTTCTCTTTTTAATCTGCACAAAGCCACCAACGGAATCCAACTTGAGCAAGTGTAACACACTAATTTTAGCATGATAAGCTTGAATTTTGGTATTCATTAAGAAATGCATAATGTTCAACCAGTTATAAATATTTCTAATCCGAATGGAAAATATCTTTCTTCCCTATCATTTCCTCATAGATAAGTTAAAACTACATTTCTTACAAGGGGATGTGAATAATGTAGTGATTCGATTCTTTCATCAAGGAGAAAAAGGATGACACACAGGAACAAACAACTTGTTCACGACCAGATTCTTAGTTGACTCCTCACACACCCATAAGTTCTACTCCTACTAGTTTGGGTTAGTACACCAATTACTTAAAAAGACCCAAGTTTCAAACTATAACTAACTGCAAGTCAAGGCTTAAAGATTTATTCATTTAGGCCGACATTAAATCCTATTGTTGAACATTTAAAACTGCAGTGCCATGCGGAAGGTAAGCCATGATTAGGACTGTTATATAAGTAAATCATTTATTACTGTTAGCATATAAGATTTCAAAAGATTGTACCCCAGCAGTTTCTGAAGTTCACAACATGCCCTCTGAAGATCCCAATATTTGGTGTAGCATCCAAAATAGAATATAAGTTTACATAAGTAAAGCCCGTAAAAATCACATTTGTAGTTTTTGTTCAAAGGATGAGGAAGTTGTCTCAATTTGTGATAGAAAGAAATGGCATGAAACTTGTTGTAATTTAACAAGGCCAGCAGTGCATGCTTAACATTAAAAATCAACTAGCAGATTGCAATAATAATGTTTATACATGGGACATAAGGTTGTATCGAGTACTGGAAAGGGGAAAAACTAAAAATCAAAAAATCAGGTAATGACGTAACATAATTCGTATATCATGTCTTACATTCTTACAAACTCCACTACAATGCCTATGAGTATGTAATTTCATCTTACTAAATTAACAATTTGGAGCATGCTTTACTGGCCACTTATGAGCATACAAACACCAGAATTCCAAGCTAGTAATCCCTTAATTGGATCACATAAGAAAATACACATTAAACTAACTAACAAAAAGGAAGCCAAACAATTTTCTCTAAGCATCATTATAAAACCAACATATATTACTTGCCTTGGCTCTGCAGTTCCGAGATGAAATATACCGACAAAGCAGCAACCAATGAAGATCGATGCATAAGCTATCCAGCGGTACTGAAAACATACAAAAGATACAATGAAATGAGAAAGCAGCCCAAGAGAAAACGACAAGAAAACAAACTATTAGTTTAAATACCTGATGCTCAACTTCAATAATGGTCCGTCTTGTGTCAAACTTGAATACCACAAAAGCAACAGCATATAGACTAAGGTTCGCAACCTTTACCAAAAGTGAAGTTAAGGAAATCAGAGAATATAAATCATGTACTAAAAGTTAATTCATGCGCACGCAATATACTCCCTCTGTCCCATTAAGCATGACTCCCTACTTTTAAGAAATATGCTTGATTAAGGGATAAAGTGAGATGGACCCACTTATTTAGAGTGCTTTAAAGTAGGAAGGGTGCATAAAGTGAGATGGACACACCAACTAAACCCCTAATTTTTCCCATATTGGGATTGGGCCGTTACAAATGGGAAAACCATAATGGAAGTGTGCCAAGCTTAATCGGATGGTGAGAGTACTAATATAATGGATGAAAGCATAGTAGAACTAGTACCATTGTAAAGGCATTGCGGCAACTGGTCATAACTACCCGGCTTGTTGAATTCAGGGTGATGCAGTTCACCATGGACCTACAACAAGAGCAGACTTGCAGCATTATCGACTAAAAATATGTAAGGAGAAGAACCATCAGTATAATTTGACTTGTTTTCATTAAATAATACTCCATTGGAGTACTAGTTTATTCCCTTTAACTCTCATGGGCCAAAAATCATAAATTACAATTTCACTCATACAGCCTAATTCGTAATGATCCATATGAAGTACATATACTAGTAAATGAAAGTGATTGGTTTCAGCATTTAATCCTATCACAGCAACAAGAACAACAAATTATTAGGAATACGATAAAAGGCTTCAATTACATGTGTGAAACTTGAGTGGCAGCCCAGCCAACATTGAAAATTGCTGCAAAGAGGCTATAACTGATGGTTTGTGCAGTAGACGAATAGGAACCTATAATTTTGCAAGGCATGCAACCACCGAAGACGGAAGAAAATGAAACAGCAACCAAAATAGATCCTGCGCCATGCCATATCTTGAAGCTCCCATACCTGTCTATCTATGAGAAACAGAAAACCAAATATCACCTTTCTACTCTCAAGTAACAAACCAATTCTCTCACACTACCATAGAGTTACACTTCAGAACAGAAACCTGACACTTCCGTAAGTTGATCGAGACGTAGTAATATCTTTATTACGTGGTATCAAAGCATAAAAGCATATTTTAACTTATACAATAACTTCTATACATACCAGTTCACCTGCAAATATGGTCATGAAGCCATCAGCAATTTGACCAGAGAGCATGACCATAGCAGCATCACTAAAAGAGAAAGCCAAGGCATAAATTTCAAACATGAGAAATCATCAAAATTACTAGTAAAACGAAAACAAACCTAACTACTATAAAATATAGAAGTCACTGTTCCTCTATCAAAGCCAACATGCCCTCCCTCCCCAACCCAATGAACAAGAAAAGGAGAAGAAAACATTTTCTAAAATCATATGCTGAAAAATATGGTTGCTTCTACAGAGAATGTAGTGGTGCAATCTCTGGATTTACTTTTGAGACCCAATGTTAATATAATTTCAGTTTATTCATGACAGAAACATTCGTTACAGATCACAACTATACCAAACTTCAACTTTGAGAACAAACAATACATGTTGACATTATAGATGACTACTTTGTTTTATGTGCCATCACTGGAAGGATAAAAGGAAACACAATTCTTCTAGTTTAGTAATATATTAAAGGAGAAGAACAGAGAGTAATAAACAATGTTCAAACCTTGGGGGAAGTCCGATATCGGTCAAAAACACTAAGAGATATGTAAACCAACATGCAGATGTTACATCATTCAACATATGTCCCACCCCATAGAAGAAGATGGACCATCTTTTGACAGGCCTGGTGCATGAATCATCATCATCATCCGTTGAGCCCCGAGTCATGCTGTTTTAGAAGTCTCAAGTTTTTCTTAGTTGGTTAGTTCCTGCAAGTTATACCCATTTAGTCATTGTGAACACAAGAAACCGTTTGATGTTGTGAAGTAATTAAATACTCGAAACACACCATACACTCTTAATATTGCAGATTATGTTCTTAAGTCTAGATTGCCCTTCGTGATCAAAACCTACTAGTGTAAAGTAGTAGAGAGCCTTATAAAAGAACAGGCTATATCCTACTGAGCATTCTGTAAAAGGTTGGGCTATGGCTCTGATTCTTCATGAACCATAATTTTATAATAGCTTCATTGTGCAAAACTTATCAGTGTATGGATGGAATTAAATTCTTTAATCCTTTCAGAAAATAAGGGGAAAAAGAAAGGTGATGGGAAAATGAAATCTTCTCAAATTAATAGAATGTAAACTGCAGGGTTTATGCCAGTAATAATCATACGCAATGCCTTTCTATATGGAAACTTCCATTCAGAATCTTAAAACTAGTATTTTCTTGAAGCTAGATTGGTACAATGCTTCAAGTAAATCTCCATTTTCACATACTAGAATGCTGATTGGGTAATATTTAGAGCAGAATCACCTAATCCGACCTTAAAGCAGAACAAAATAACACATACAGTAAACAAATTCACACGTAGATAAAGAATTCGGTGGTTTCAGTGGGTCTTCACTCTTCACCTATATCAACAGCTTCGTTTTGGAGAAATCAGTGTACGAAAACATAACTTGAGAACAAATACCGCGCGCGCGAGAGAGAGAGAGAAATAGGGAAAGTTAATTTACTGCGTGCGGTTGCATTGAAAACCTTCATCAACCAACCATCGTGAAAAAACTCAGAAAGAGGTGTAGATAAAACACAAGGCGCAGTAAAGCTCTAGGGTGTAGCAAATTTCAATTATCTAATGTCGCAGTTCGATTTCATACCTCTCTGTGATTTGAGCAACACAGACATTAATTGAATTGTGGAAATAATGATCAGAGGGTAAGGCTCGAGGAAGAGAGGAGATTTTTTTATGATTGTAGGTTTTCACTGGTCTAGTAGGTGACGCAGATGCCTGCTTTCTTCTCCTTCCTTCCTTCTTTGATTCTTTGAATGTATCGAATTACGATGACGCGCCATTCGCCACCTCTTGCATTATGTACGTTGGGAACACAAATAAGGAACCGTGTCAAAAGACAATATTATCCCTACACACTTTTTTTATGTCATCTGATTCATCAAAATATAATCAGCCCATATAATTTTGGGAATTCAATTGCAGTCTAAAGTGAAGGAATGAGAATATTTTTTAAAATTAATTTTTATATGTGTACAAAAATAGGTGTGTTTGAGTTATAGGGAGTGAATGAGGTCTACTTTCGTCTTTCCACAAGATGATAAGATTTGCAGAAGTTGATGCAGTCTGGAAATTGATTGCATGCTTTGTTTGTTGCAAGTTTGCAACATGGCTCGCTTAGGAAATCGGCGGCCCTCACTTTGAGCCAATCAAGTGGTCAAATGCAACAATTTTTTTATTCAATTTACGTACGTATAAAGTAATACCAGAATCAAAAATTTTGGTTGCTGATGCACAACTTACTTGCTATTTACAGAAATAGATGAAAGTGAAACTATAGATTTGGTATTTGGAATGTTTTAACATTCGAAACGGAACAAAAGAGGAATGAATATTTTAAAGTAGGCCATACCGCAAAAGCAGTTGAATCTGGCGCCATACAAAATGCAATCCAAAGATAGTTACGTTTAGACAACACAAAATCTAACCATTCGATATAACTAAAAAGATATAAGTAGATAAATAAAATATGGATAAGAGTTGGAATCTCAAGATAAAGAGATAGAACCCCTGATCTATGAACTGGAGTAGATGGCTCAAGAAATTTTAGATACATTATCAAGAAAGCGATGGCTACATTTTCAGTGACATTATTGATATGTAGATTGTGAAAGGTGAAGACACAAATACGCTGGAGGATCTCGTGGGGTCATCGAGATTGACCCCACCACCAGCCATGTGAGCCGGACAATTCCATCAAATTTGGTCTTTCAAGTTGCAGCATCCACCACCCCACTGAGAATGCATGCATTCGAGCTTTGCACCACAATGAGTAGCAATTTTATATCGTTTTCTTTGTGAATTTTGTTCTTTCCAATCCAATTATTGATTATGTAGGTAGAAATTAACTGTTTAATCAAATTATTTATTTGTAAAACAGAGACCTGTTTTCTTTTTTGTTTTGGGGTATCAATTCAACTCCAGTTGGTTTTTTGCCTCACTTCTAATTATTCATGGTGCTTAAATAAACATGTTTCCCTAAAATAATTTAGAAAATGTATATTTGTATAAAGAGATATTCAATACTACACCACAAGACACTGAATGTTTGAGTACATATTAGAAGAAACTGAATTTGAAATCCTCAAATTTTCACAGACCACAAAAACAAGACTCCAGCAAATATTTTGAGTCCATTAGATCCCTTCCCATTTGCAGAAGCAGAATCATCATCATCATTTTGCTGCTCAACACTGCTTCCTGGAGTTGTAATATCTGATGGAGCGGCAGGCTTCACTATTGAACAAATAAATTACCAGAAATATCAGTCACAAATGAATCTTCTAGTACTAGTAGGAGTATAATTTATCAGGGTACATATATGATATATATACCATTATCGTTAGGACCTTGAGCAACATGGGTACCATTGCCGGATTCGTAAAATATCTGAGCATCTGGTGAATCTGGTGCCAGCCCTAGCAGAGCTGCATCATAACAATATTTCAAATTGTCTATTTATTAATTTATGCACTAAATTGCATACATTACCAGGGCACTGAGAAATGTTGGTTGGTGCATTGCAAGCCTGGGGAAGGCCTAGAGCAAGAGTGAGATTGATATTGAGCCCTAAATCTGGATCATTTCTATCTAGAATGATCACACACACACACTTTTTGTTGGTGTTCAACACCTGTTTGAGGCCGCTGCAGCAATCCGGCGTGGGGGATTTTGCCGTTCCTCCTACATAAGGGAGACAAGTTGCGAGTCCCACTACTGATTCTGCACACTCTTCTCTCTCCTTTGAATCATGATCATCACATGATGCAAAGGCTATTAGCATTGCTGCTAAGGCCAGTACCAATGGAAGTCTTATGTTGATGCTACAGCAATCCATGAGAGAGATTGTGGTAAAGGTGTTGGAAGGGATGACTAAATGTTGAAGAAAGGTATGGAATGATAGGATTTTAAGCTTTAACTTTTGAAGGGATGGCTAAATTTTCAACAAAGGTGGAAAGTAATTGGTACTGACCTTGTTCAATCATTGGTCTTGTAATGCAAATTAGCAATGTTTGCTTTAGCTTTCAACCGTTGGAATAAAGCAATCAAGAGGAAATTTAGCAAGAAGAGTTAAGCCAAGAAAAGAAAATATCAAGAATTACTTAATAGTCTATACATACTGAAGTGAGATACACGAAAATTATACAAGTATGGAGTAGTACAATGTAGGAGTACTAGTTTAGCTGCTTTTACCATTTTTCACATTTCTATTATATTTAATCTTTATTATGGTACGAGAACAAACTTCATGCTCGAGCCGGATGTGTTGTCAAAAGTGAAAAGACATGAATGATAATGTTCAAAATTACATACTATGAAAGACTCATATGCAAGGGCGATGCTAGCTCATTGCTAGGAGGGGCAAATGCCCCACCTTAATTTTGCTCATTGCTAGGAGGGGCAAAGGTCCATGTATATGTATATAACATATACTAATTTCATGGGTAGTGATAAAATGCAAACTTATGTATTTTACAAACACAAAACTCATCAACACAGCTTCAACATTGATATAATATCAACACGGTGTAAAATTTCAAGATTTTAATGTCAACACAGTATCAACACAACATCAATCATTGACTACTGTTGAAATTTTGTTGACATTATCCTGTTGATGTTTTTTTATGATCTGTTGACATTTTTCAATGGTCCAGATCATAATTTTGAGTTTGTACAATATTTAGAGTTTTCATTTGATCACATCCCCTAATTTCATTTATATTAATTCATTCACTAAATGCCCAAAATTCTTAAAATTCTCTCATGTTATATATTTGTCATTTTCAACATAATTTTTCGGCTCTTGCCCTACACGTGTGAAGGGATTTATTATGTTACCTAATATCGGTAAGATCTTAGCATCAACAAAATTAGTAGAACCCCTCATATTGATATAGTCATGCAATGATCCGTTTGTCTACGTTGTAGTAAAAGTTATTGTCGTTTATCAACAACAACTTGAACCTCTCCGTTTCAGTTTTTCATCAAACCAAATTGGTCGAAATCAATTTTAGTGATCCATGCTCTTTCGGTTGTTTATTTGATATTTTAAGCATTAGACAGTTGGGCTATGCCCCCTAAGGCCCTACTGAATATAAAGAAAATTGGCTAGGGCTTGATTTGAAGTTTAAGATTGGGCTTGTGCTGAGTGTATATTCTCTGTCAAAATTGGAGAATTGGGCTTCACGGCAAAAAATAACAAGTTCATACAAATTTTGTTCGTCTTGTAAATTAAAAATTATAGTTGGAAACCGTATAAACTTTGGATTTGCTCACAATTATCCAATGGAAGAATATTTCCGGTAGCATAACTGCAATATATTATTGATATTTTTCATTTAAATAATGTTATTTTATTTGTAAGTACACCAAACAAGACATTATTTAATCATCAGTTGCGACGTCCACCTAAAAAACCATTATGGAATAATTTCAAAGAGATCCAAACTTTATGGTGTTAATCTTTTAGTTGATAATATAGATTTAGACATTTAGTTTACTGGTTATAGACTCCTGGCTTGGATATATTATATGATACTAAAAATTTTATGTAGAGGTGTATATTACATTTTACAATGTAAACTAAAAACATGTACTACTAATGCTAAAATCAATAGGAAATGACATACTGTATAAGTTTCAGTATAATTAACGTAGAAATGATTACTTGAGATTGAGATCTCTCTTCATATCAAAGCACAAACACAACAAAAGAAGTGGGACACGTTTGATTAGCTTATTATTAATAGGAAACATACTACTATTACATGTATATCAGGAAGGATTGGTGAATGAGAAAAAAAAAACACCATTTTGTTGGTACGAACTTTGACTATAAGGAGTAGTAACAAATCCTTAATACAATCTGCAGATCTGCTTGAAATGTGGAGTTAGGTGTGATGTGAAGAAGTCACTCTAATTAATTATCAATTATTATCATGAACTCGCTCTAATTAATCATCAATTATTATCATAATCACAAACTTTATGGCCTACATTATTTTAAACCAAATTACTAGTCTCATTTCAAGAATCGTACACTTATATTTGTCCACACCTTCTCCTCTCAACAAAAATAATTGCCCACAATTTCTTAGTTTGTCTTTAATCCATCATCCATGTGTCCTCCTCAACCATCTGATCCTTATGTCTCTATGTATTAAAGATTAAATTGGTGGAGCCCCCGAAGCATACAAGGAAACTGCGAGCTTGTGTATGTTTTTTTTAGTTAAATACTGCATTACGAACTCTAGCTTTTATGCAAGCAAAGGTTGGCGGGAACAACGAGATCTGGTCTTGGTCGGTGACACTGACACGTGTAATGCATAGAGCAGTCATTGGCCGAATATACTGTATAAAATTATAGTAGTAATATACAGAGTAGATATTAAAGCACAAACATTTTCGCCGGCCATTACGAATTTTCCTTACTTTTATTATGTACTTCGTATGTCGTTCAAAGGAAGGAGAATCCTAGAAATTATAAAGCCATCCAAAAGCAAATTGACTAACCCCAAATTCACGCCCAAATTCTTCGTTTAGGAGAAAATCGATCATCTTTATTTATTATTTATTTTACATCTATGTATACAACAGTCACTTTAATTTAGCAAGTTTTTTTCCGACTAAAGTGATATCTCTACAATCCTGAAAGAAGAACACAAAACTCGATTAAGCATTTAAATCCCCATTTTAACTATTTTAAAAGGTTTAATCTATTAAGAACAATGAAAATATGCACTATATATATCTATACATTTCGCAATAAAAATAGTACTCCCGTCTGTTCGATTTGTAAGATTATATCTCAAGAATAAATATGTATTGTATTTGGTTTATGAGATTAAATTTCACAACTTAATTCTAAATGGATAATCATATAATAGTTAGAGATAGTCCATTCTTCCAACTAAAATAATCTCACAACTTAATCCTTAATGGATTACTATTTCATAATCGAAAGACGGCCTATTATAATTGATTGCAAACATCTATTATATATCTTCTTTAATCTTTATATATAAAAGGCTAGAAATATCTTACTTATTTGCTTATCTGCATTACCATAAATACAAGAACTGTCATTAGTTTTACAAATGACTTAAAAATCTATAACTTAAAGAAATGAATAAATTATAGAAGAGATCAAACCTTGATTCGTATGCTGTGTAAAATAAAGAAAGTGAATAAACGAAATTTGGTTGTCAATATCATGCAGTATCATTAATAAAATACAGACGCACATCCCATATATACACACTAATGCCACTTAGAAAGAAATTAGTAACAGAATCCACAAACCGATTTGGCGAAAGCTTCTTAATAACAAAACCTTAATCTCCCGCCTACGCCTACCCGACTCTCCTCTCTATATAAAGTACTCCATAAACCACCAAATCTGAAGCACAGGCACCGCAAAATTAAAAACACTAATTCCAATCATGTCAAAGGGCTACAGCCACACTCAGGCGCCTCAAGTCCACCTGTGTTTCATCCTGGTCATACTCTCCATGTTCCTCGGAATCACGTGGTATATCAACTACGAGTCCATCTTCCAACCACTCTTCCACCAGATCAAACTGTTCCTCATAGTGTCGCCGCTCCTCCTCCTCCTCACCCTGCATTTGTTCACCGCCTTCAACGCCTCCTTTTCCTCTCGCCCACTGCCGGAGCAGAACCGCGCCGGCGGCACGCCCTGGGGGCTCGGCCTGCTCCTCTTCCTCCTCTTCCTCATGATTTCTTATCACTCCGATTTCCAAGACCGCTTGTTTCCACTTCTTAGTTGATTAGACAAGGTTTAGACCACCTTGTTACAATGTGTATTTTGTACATCTTCTTTCAGTTTTCTATGGAATAAAAATACGCAAACTATTGTGATTCCATTTATTGTGCGTATTTTATTTTGAATTAACTCGTTACAAACATAAAATTAAACCAATGTTATTAACTGCTCTTTTTCTTAACTTATTCTACTTACAATTTCCAACTTATTTATTGACGATCAACATTACTTTGTGTCTCACTAGTCTGAGTCTCTAGCAGCTCTGTAGGTTTTTTAATTTGTTATAAGAAATAAGTATATGTGGACTCTTTTTTAGATGAATATATGAATATAATTTTACTATTGGAATCGATTTTGATGCCGATCTCCTTGTAAATATCGAATTAGATCGAAGACAAGGGTATATATCGACTAATATACACCTACTTGCAATTTCAGCTAATAAGTTTGTCAGATTTGAGAATCTGTTTGATTATTTATTCAAGGTAAAAACTTGCTTGCATCTATCATAGTTATTTTTAATTATAGCTAGGATTCAGTTACAATTATAGAATTAATGCGTCCCATATATTCGGGATGTAAATATGGAGTAGTATAGCCGGGATTTTTTCATTGAGGGGAAATAATAAACTCAGGGTAAAGTTCGTGATATTATTTATCAATTTCAAAGTTCATGGGAAAAACTCAACTTTTTGAAAGTTCTATGATATTAAGTGTCAATAGTCCATTTTTAAAAAGTCAAATACAATCTTAAAAGTCTGCACATGTCAACTACACTTATAAGGAACTCAATCCGAAGTTCCGAACCCAATCTTAAATTATCAAATTCATAATAATGGACCAATTTGACATGAACACAAATCTAATTAAATTTGACTAATTTCGTATGTGTTCGTGTTATATTTTCGTGTAAAATTGTCAACCTTTCACCAAATCATAAAAAATTACAAAGTATCATACTCCCTCCATCCCATATGATCCCATATGAATGTACACTCTTTTTTTTTGTGCATCATGACAAGAATATATATTTTCTGAATTTGAAAATCTTTTTTTAAGGAGGTGAGACTCATTATCCACTAATAATAATTTAATTATTTTTTTCAATTTCTCTTTTTATTTTATCAGGTAAGTATTAAAATTTGTGTTCAAGCGTATATTATTGTAGAAAAGAGTGAGTATTATAAATGTTGAATATACTGCAGAATAATCTAGAAGATATGAAGAGACCATAATGAAGATTTGTAGAATCAGCTATTTTAGGAGCTATTTTAGGAGTATTATTTTCTTTATTTTCTTCCATTGTAAATACATCTCCTACTCCCATATAATGAGGAGATTAGCGTGTAATTCATCATTCAAAAATAAATGAAATCCCAATTCAGTAGAATCAACATGGTATCAAGAGCAGTTTTCGATCCTCAATAAGAAAAAGAGGAATCTCGAACTCAGAAAAAATTCATTATCGTTCATACCATTCTCAAACCTTTCAGCCGAGATCAGGGCAAACATTCATCCCTGTTTCTCAACCTTCAACCTACAAAACCTTAGCCAAAATTAAGTCAGTAGCCCAAACATTCTAAAAAAATGGCCAAAACTGTCGAACAGATCCATCTAGGCATCAAACTCGATGGAACCAACTTCCCAACCTGGTCAAAACTCATGCGAATCAACATAGGTAGCCGAGAGAAACTCCACCACATCGAAGGGCAGGAGGATCCACCAAAGAACGACGATCCAAAGTTCAAAGTGTGGCAAGCTGCAGATTTCACCGTGTTTTCGTGGATTATCCAGAACATGGAACCACGACTTGTCACACAATTTTCCCAACACCAAACGACGAAAGCCCTATGGAAGAGCCACATCACTACGTTTGGAGTACGGGAAAATCCGATGCAAGTGTACGATCTGGACACTAAATCGGGCAAAGTGGTTCAAGGGAACCGGACTCTTGGAGAATACAGGACGGATCTCCAAGACTTGTGGGTGAATATTGAATCCCGCAAGCCCTGTCCGTATACCTGTTGCGAAAAAGGGCCAGTTATATACTACAAAGAAAATGAGACCAAGAAGTTGTACCAATTTTTGAGGGGATTGGACGACCGCTATGACGGACTCTGTCGGGAATTGCTGAAGGAGACACTGGAGCCGACTGCCGAGTCAGCTTTAAGCAGTCTCTAAAAGCTTGGTTCAGGAGGTTCACTAAGGCGATGAAGAAATATGACTACTGTCAGCGCTGTGCTGATCATACACTGTTTACCAAGAGGAATGGAGAAAAAATTACGTGCTTGATAATTTATGTTGATGATATGATTATCACTGGAGATGATTTGGAGGAGATAGAAAGGTTGAAAGTAAATTTGGCTTCAGAATTCGAGATGAAAGACTTGGTAAACCTGAAGTACTTCCTGGGATTTGAAGTATTAAGATCACCACAAGGCATCTTCATCAACTAGAAGAAGTACATCTTGGATCTACTGGCAGAGGCAGGGATGATAGACTGCAAGTCTGCAGAAACCCCCATAGCTCAGAATCATGGCCTTCAGATAACCAAAGGAGCACCTTTGGCGGATCACGGAAGATATCAACATCTAGTTGGGAAGTTGATCTACTTGTCACATACCAGACCAGATATAGCATATGCTGTGAGTATGGTAAATCAATTCATGCACCGGCCACAAGTTGACCATCTTGAGGCAGCAGTGAGAATCGTGAGATATTTGAAGGGATTCTTTGATCACGAAATTATGTTCAGAAAAAATAACAACTTGGAAATTCATGGCTACACAGATGCGGACTGGGCAGAAAATCCGATTGATAGATGATCCACAACTGGATATTTCACCTTTGTCGGTGGAAATTTAGTTACTTGGAAGAGCAAGAAACAAAAGGTAGTTGCATTATCTAGTGCAGAAGTAGAGAAATTAAAAGTGGATTAACTGAAGTCTTATGGTTGAGAAGACTAATGAAAGAACTAGGATTGGTGTCACAGAAGACTTGTCAACTCTTTTGCGACAATAAAGCAGCGATTAGTATTTCAGAAAATCCAGTTCAACACGACAGAACCAAGTACGTAGAAGCTGATCGACATTTCATTAAAGAAAATATCTAAGCTGGAATTGTGCCATTCCCATTCGTGAAATCTAAAGATCAACTTGCAGACATCCTAATGAAAGCAGTGGGCACCAAAAATTTTCTGAATGTTCTTAGCAAGTTAAGTATTGGGAATCCCGTCACTTAACTTGATGGGGAGTGTTGAATATACTGCAGAATAATCTAGAAAATATGAAGAGATCATAATAAAGATTTGTAGAATCAGCTATTTTAAGAGTATTATCTTTTTTATTTTCTTCCATTGTAAATATATCTCCTACTCCTGTATAATTAAAGATTCATCATTCAGAAATAAATAAAATCCCAAATTCAGTAGAATCAACAATAAAGACTACTATCGTACTTATCCACCACCAATCGGTCCAAACCACTGAAATTAAAGTACTCTATAATTTATTCGATGCCCCCTAAATGAAGAAAATAAGAATATTCTTAATTATAACAACCGACTGAAACACGTGCCTGAAATCCACGAACAGAACTCCAGCAATCCCACGGTCCAAATTCAACGGTGTCCCCATATTCACCCAATCCCTTTCTACAAAGTAAAATATCCTCAAATTGAAACACACACAACACACACTAAACCCAAAAAAAAAATCCAATCAAATCAGGCATGGGCGTGGTGATAATCGACGGCACGACGGTGAAGGCGTTCGTGAACGACGAGGCGCATTTCCAGAAGAGCATGGACGAGGCGTTCGCGTCGCTGGACGCCAACCACGACGGCGTGCTGTCGCGGTCGGAGCTCCGGCGCGCCTTCGAGTCGATGCGGCTGATCGAGACCGACTTCGGCGTGGACGTGGCGACGCCGCCGGAGGAGCTGACGAAGCTCTACGATTCCATCTTCGCCAAGTTCGACTGCGACAACAGCGGCACCGTGGACCAGAAGGAGTTCAGGGATGAGATCAGGAACATCATGCTCGCCATCGCCGAGGGGCTCGGCTCCAACCCCATCCAGATGGCGCTCGAGGACGGCGATAAGAATCTCCTCAAGCAGGCCGCCGATCTCGAGGCTTCCAAGATCAAGACTGCTAAGGTTGACTGATGCTTTTAAGATTTCAAATTGAAATTACTAGTAGTAATAAGTTTGTTGAGACAATCAAAATTCGCTTTTTCTCTTTCTCTGCCAACTGTGTTTGGTGCTGAGGTTTCCTTGTAATATACACAATGGAATTTTATTGTCTTCAGTCATTTGTGGAGTATGATTTTGTATTTTCACACTACATATTTGGGGATGATTTCGTCAACCAAATAGTATTGTTCTTTTCACGGACATAATTAGGATCACAAGTTAATAATTAAAAAAAAAAAAAAAAAAAGTGGAGTAGCAACCTAGAGCGGTTTAGGGTAATCTATCTAAAAACTGAAAATTGGGGAAATTTGATAAAATGGTGAAAATGGTCGACAAAGGAAAAGCCAAAAATCATACGACGCCTGAGAGATTCGAACTCTCGCGGGGAAACCCCATGTACTTAGCAGGCACACGCCTTAACCACTCGGCCAAAGCGTCTTTGATGTCTTTCATATGTTATGATTTCTTATTGAACGTGAGACCATGAATTGAACTCTATGAGTTCTAGGTCACTTTTTGGTAATAGATCATCATATTCCACCCCTTCATTTCAATTAAAACTACTTAATATATACAAGTTAACCCATATTTCACTAACTTTTTTCCATCCATTTTCTTTATATTTTTTAAAATACATGCCACCTAGAAATAACAAAGAGGGAGTGAACAGAAAATATGCTAATGGGATGGGAGCACTAGGTGCTTTTTGATCGGGTTGATTCGATATTAATATAGTTGGTCCGGAATGAGTGAATTCTCATTATTTAATCTTTAAATTATTGACAATTAGTGAAAGAAATTATTTTTTCTCACAGATTGAATACTTATTTTTTACTTTATAATTGAAAATTTTTTAGTAGGAAAAATTGCAGTGTCACCGCGACTTCCTCGAGTAGATGGATATGGACGTCGCCGCCCTCTCCGCGAATCCCCCGCGCTGCCCCTTGGAAATGGACCACACCTCCTCCGCCGCGTTTACCCCCTCCGGCGACAATTTCCTCCTCAGCAGCCCTTACCTCCACCGCCTCATCAACCACTTCGCCACTACCGCCGACGCCGGGAATCCGGCCCCTCGGTCCTCCATAGAATCCCTGGAAGAATTCACCATCACCACCGACAGCGACGCCTCGATGCTCTGCCCAGTGTGCAAAGACCCTTTCGCTGTGGACTCCGTCGCCAAAGTGATGCCTTGCAAACACACTTATCATTCGGATTGCATCGTTCCGTGGCTCGAGATTAATAATTCCTGCCCCGTGTGCCGCCACAAGCTGCCGGTGGCGGTGAATGAGGGGGAGGGGTATTGGGGATCGGTCAGGCTTGAGGAATTGGAGGTGGATTTGTATGGATTTAGGCATATTGAGAGGTTGCATCGGTGGAATGATGAGAGTTATATTGCGAGTGGAAGTATATTTCCTCCTAGCCAGATTGGGGAATTAGAGAGAGGAAACAATTTGGAGGCTATGTCGAGCTGGCCGAGGTGGCAGGCGGAGGAGATACGGCGAGGAACTGACGAGACCGATCATGCATTTGCTCAAAGTTGGGATCTTGGTGAGGATTTCTAATTGGATTTTGTACTGTTTCGGCAGAAATAAGAGGTGTAATTTGCTTACTGCTTTCTTTTGTTTTGTTTATATTGTCTTTTGGCTGAATTTGGTTACTAGCTCTAGTTGGTTTCCAATTTTTTGGCTTATGCCAATGCACTTTAAACAGTTCACTAAATAGAGCTCAAAGAAACTGACTTTCAAAGATTGGCATCTATGTGCATTGTGCATTATGGTTCTAGAGGCTCTAGGCATGTGAAGATTGTTCGGACTGCTAGTTCTTGTTCTCACTTTTTGTCTCAAGTGCTGCTTACCTAAGTTGCTATTTGAAAAATGGAATTTGTTGCGTTGTGCTTTGATATTGATACCATCTTCTTTTGAAGCATTTTCCGTTTATTAAAGTTCTTATACAACATATTCTGCTCTTAGTAACTCCTTAGAAATGTTTTTGTGCTGCTGCATAAGCACATAACAACTTCTTGTTAAACTTAATGGTGTCTTGCTAAAAAACTGCATTAGTTCATAATGTCATTGGTCGATTGAATATGTTGCTACCTAGTTGACCAGGAACTAGTTATCGTAAAGCTGTTTTATCATTTTTACAAATAATTTAGCATACTTATGTTAGAAAGAAAGAGGGAAGCATAGATTGGATGCAGTGCACTTAGTGTGTATTTCAATATTCTTCTCACCTCATAAAAAGAAATGCTTGTTCCTTAAACACTGTAATCGATCAACGTAGATGAACAACCAAAGATTAGCGAGTAGTGATTATAAATTGGAAATGCAGCAGAATGAACTCTGTGGCACAATGTTTATCATATCACTATTATAGGTGCTCATCTATGATCTATATTGATCGTTTACTATGTTTAAGGAACAATTGCTTATTGGTCATGAACCATCAGTTTCAGTAAGCTTCTAATAAAATCTTGATGTTTCTTGTAAAAAACACACAATTTTTTATATGTGATCTGTCGACAATCCCTTTATAGTACCTGATTGTTGGCTCTATTGCAAGATGTGTTCAGTGTCATTTGATGGGGAGGGGGTTGTTAGCTTGCATGGTGAAATCACTTGCTCAACTTACCCATAGGGTTTTTGACGATAATCTCTAGCTTACACCAGCTTTGGTATATGCTTCATAAGGGTGAAAGACTCATGCTGTAACCATCATTTGCACTTGAGATAAATTTTGTCCTCTGAATCCCTCCATTAACAACTCCTTTCAACAGCTTGTGGCTCACTTGATTAAATTTTGTTCTTAAAGGTCTGGTACTTTTCCTTGAAACCATCCAGATTTAATCTAATTTATGCATTTGTCACTTTTTCCCCTTACTCATGTGTGACAATTCTTTTGCATCAGTTTATTAGTATTACTACTACGTTTGCCACATAAAAAATTCTTTATATAGGAGTTGCTAGTTCAGTAATCAGTGGTTGGATGAAGTAATAAGTTCATGTTATGCCTTGGACATGTTGAGTCGACACGATTTGTTGCAAACTTTCCTACTGCCTTGTCCACTTGTTCTGTTTACATTTGTAAATTGTAAAATTTGTCCATCCTATGGGAAATTGGATAATAAGTCATTTGGGGACCATAATGTTGAGTTGATATCTCTGGCTTTATAAAATGTCTGGTTGGACTCTATTAGCTGTACTCTGATATTTCTATGCTAAAATGCATTTGTCAATTATTAAGTATATTCCGTTTGCTATTCTACTCTCACAATTCTCCTACTTTTATTCTCATTCCATTTAACTCATTAAAATTTATTCTTTAATCTCCATGCCCAAAAGAAATGTCCCAAAACTAAAGGGACGACGAGGGAGTACAAGGGAAATTAATAAATGAAGTAGAGGGTTTGGAATAATGAATTGTTTCTAGATACCCAATAATATCATATGCACCCAAAAATGAATTGTTTCAAGATACAAAAGAGGTGGAGGTCCATAGACCCCAACTATGATGGTAAACAAGAATGGCCAGTCTGGACTCTCTTTCTCTCTCTCTCAATCACCTCCTATAGAAGAAGATCATATGCTATGTAGAGAAAATTGGAAATTATATTATCCCAAATACATGAAACAGGCAATATATTTTCAATGTTTTTAGAAACTTTTGCAACTATAATGTACTAATAATTTACATCAAAATTGGTCATATGTCTCAGCAGAGATTCTCATGCATTTTTATCTTCTTTTTTCTTCAGTGGGCAAGTGAGACTGATGACTAAAACAGAAGAAATACAAAATCATGAGGGATATTTGCCAGAAGTATCACATGGATGTATCAATATGCAGCATGCATAACACAAGATGAGCAGAACCAAGAAGCTAATATAAATCCATGAGAAACAAGTACATTTGATAGTCCTACGACAGAATTTAATGAGTTTTTAACTCATCCTCTGATATGTAGAATCATTGTCGCGATGTCTTACATGCATACTCAGCAATTTTCTTGAGTTTAAACCACACAATTTGAAACTATAGAAATTAGAAACTAAACATTATGAGTTGATTGGAATATTAAAGGAGCACTTACAAGGTATGGAGTACAGAATAATGCATATGGCCTGATGATTTCTAGCCGCCAATGTGTATCATTGGTCTGTTTGGAGTCTTTGCAAGGTCGAACATCCCAGCATGAGCTGCTTTCTTTCTTTTTATCTGGTAAGTGGAATAAATGCTTGAAAAATATGAGAAAAAAATCGGATGTGATTGTGAAAATTGGGTAGAATATGGACAAAAGGGGCTACCGCTGCTTCAATAATCGCCTCAAGTTCAGTATCATCAGCACCATTCCGCAGGGGGTCCCTCAAGCTAACCTGAAAGGAGCAAACGTTATTTTTAGCATGATGAGAAGCACGGGGTTAGCAAAATCTACATGCTCACCGTACTGTGCCTAAGAGTTGTTTGGGGAATAACTGGGGTTACTAAAGATATTACACAATCAACAAATAAAACTTACCCTGAAAGAATAATCTAACCGTGCCTGGCACTTTGACAGACAAACTCACTGATAATTGCAATAAGATGAAACAGGACTAAGAAGTTGTTCGAGTGAGCTTCCTTCGATAATCTTAAAATATTTTATATAGTACCTAATGTTAACCAAGTGTCAACCACGAATTTACATGATCAAGCCATTTTCAACTCCAACACGTAGAGCAAGTTAGCATTTTGAAGGGAAGGGTTGCAAAAGAAATATGCTTCAAACCCTTAATCATGGAGTACTAAAGAGGTAAACTATTAGTGAGGATGAGCGAGGCAATGTTTTACCTCCGACGGACCAAAGAGGCAAACTTTAAAGTTCCCGTCAGCTAAAAGTCTCAGTCTGTTGCAACCGGCACAAAAATGCTCAGTCATTGATGTAATGAAAGAAACTGTACCCTGATGCCCATCAATCCTGAAATTCTTGGCTGTCTCAGTGCGGTGATCCTGAATTCTCTGGAGTACTTTGCCTGACCTGTTAAGGAAATTTAACCATTCATATTCATAATGGAAAAATCTGAAAGCTGTAAATAGGGATGTTAGAATTCTACCTTACCAAAATATCCATCATCTCAGAGTAAGGTACTAGTTTTTTTGAATTCCAGACATTCCCATCAAAAGGCATGAACTCGATAAACCTTACGTTAATTGGCTTTTCACGAGTCAATTCAACAAAATCACATATTTCATCATCGTTGAAACCACGCATTACGACACAGTTTACCTGACAGAAAGTCACATTAACTCATATATACTGACTCGTCATGGCAGAGGAAAGAAACTCCTGAGTTCTAATCCATATTAATCGGTAAATAGATAAGAGAACTAAACAGCCAGAACAATAATACATACTTTGACAGGACTATATCCCAACTCTATAGCAGCATTGATGGAGTTCAACACTCTTTCATGTCCTCTCCGCCGAGTCATAAATTCAAACTTTGCTGGAACCAATGTGTCTAGACTTATGTTTAGCAAAGTAAGCCCGCATTCCTTTAATCTTGGAAGTTTATTTGCCAGGGTGATTCCATTAGTTGTCATAGCAAGTGTTTTTAGCCCTTTCAAGTGTGAGAGCTGTAGGCAAATATCATCAATGTCCTTCCTAACCGTGGGCTCCCCACCAGTCAGACGGATTTTATTAACACCTGAACTGACAAATAAACTTGCTAGGCGAACAATCTCGTTCTGTGAAAGAAGTTGAGGGCTCGGAGTTAGCTCCGTGCCTTCAGCAGGCATACAGTACAGGCATCGCAAATTACAACGCTCTGTCAATGAGATTCTCAGATAAGTATGTTGCCTCCCAAATGAATCAACGAGCATGTTGGAAAGAGGTTCATCCGCAGGAAACTTTTTACATGTAGGATCATACATCTTTGAAGCGGTAACATCATTATTTTCACTTGTTGAAGTTATTCCATCATTGTTATTTTGCAGAACGTGAGGCATGATGGTGCTGTTCACCTGAAATGAAGTTTGATCACTATTAGGAAACTGCAAGTCAGCGGTTTTGGTCGCTGGGGAGGCAGTAAACTGGGAAGCTACCAAGGGAACAGTCACTGTCCAGGTGCAAACTTACCAAAACAGGAAAATCAAATACTAACGCTTAGATTTTAAATTACAGAAAATCCTAATAAACATCTGCTCCTTTTTTAAGCTCTCAGCGGAAACCAAGCACAATATCCTTGACTCCACCTTCTTCGACCTAAAGATGATCTTGGCACTTTAATACATTTTGATAATTATCAGACTACTACAATCAAGCGTGTGAACACCTGATCATCGATAACCAACTAGTTCAAATGAACTACTACTTCTCCTCACCAATTTGATTCATAATGAATACATCAGCCTTCAACTCCAATAAAGCAGATATTTTCACCAAGAAAAGTTGCACACTAAGCTAAATCCAGCTTCAGGATAAAGAAAAAAAGATATCCAAATACTGAAGTAGTACTATTTCAAGAAATTAATACTACAACAGTGCCTACATCCATTGAGTCATGGCAAAAAAGAAACTTTCAAATAACACAATTTGGATTGAATTAAAATGACAATCTTAATCCATATCCCGAGTTCGAATCTACCAAGGAACTCAATATTCACATAAATTCCAAAAGAAAAAACAAAAGGTAATTCCATCAAACAAGGTGCATCCAATCCAAGACACACTCCACACTCAATAAAATTGAAAACTGCATATCATAAGCCATTGATTGAAGGAACTTACAGAGCTGAAATTCCTGAGAGGCGGATGCCATTTAACAAACTTGGATATGCAGTGGCGCATGCTGTTATCAAAATCAAAACTTGGGCAACCAATTCTTATGGGGGAAAGAAGGATTGTTGAATATAACCTTACAAAGAGGAAAAAGATTAGATGATTAAGTAGAGCTGTAGATTCTTTACCGAAAATGGTAGTAAGTAAAAAGGAAAAGATTGAATGAGTGATGCGAGGGGCGAGTTCAAAAGGGGAATGAAGGCGGCATATGCATAACATGTGATTTTCATTTTCGTATGGAGCGACGAATCCAGCCTACAACTGCCACCAACGACAACAGCTTTGGCTCGTCTATTGACTCAAAGGCCACAACTAGTTTGTGCGTATGTCGTTTGTTGTCGTGCTCATTTTCTCAGACATGCGCTACTGCTCCCAAAAATATATTCTACATTCACTTATTTTTATACTTTTTCAACTATACATAGTAGTAGTAGTACTATATTATTTAAATTATACTGCAGTATATAAAACCCATAATAAAGTTTGATTGTTAAAAATACTCTCTATTAATGTATTTACACGTTCAAATCAGACCCACTTAGACCATACCCAAATAAAAACTCTAGGCCACTTATTGGGCCCACATAGCATTTTACCAATTTAAATATCGTTACAAGGGCTAATCAGTAAATAGTTATCGTATGAACGTTTGCTAATTATATTATAAAGTTCTTTTGTTTTTGTTTTGTTATTTTTGAAGGGGGACCATATAAGATTATAAGAAGAGTTTTCCCTTTAGGACTTTGAGTGGCCAGATTCTATTTAATAAACATTTTTAAAATTCAGAGCTAATACAATAATTAGACCCCCAAGTAGCTTTACTTAGTTGGAGGCCATTTGCACTCCTACTTTTTAATCACGTTTTATTTGATGCAGCAATCATAATACCTCTAATAACAAGTTTGAATGGAATTTGTGCTCTTTAAACTTTTTTAGTAGTACTATATTCTTAAAACAAATTTACTTCTTCTTGTGTTATAGTACTTACTAGATTTCCATTGGACTATGCTCGTGTATTTCTAGCATTGGAGAACAGTTGGGTTTTATACAGATACGGGCCACTGTAATAACAATTTCACTTATTTCCCCAACTTCCGGTCAAGATTAATAAGTTTTCTTATTCTGTTTTTGTGTTTACTTGTTCTCCTAAAAACTAAGCTGATATTTACTGGTGGTTATATACCTTTGGCTTCTTTGTAGGACCTACATTCCCAGCTGAAGGAATTGATTCCTCAACAACAGGTACTTTCCTATATGATTATGGTTGACACAAAAAGGATTGTGCTCTTTATCATATCCATTTTAATCGCTCATTTCATTTTATGTTGTCTCAGGAACGCCTGAAGAAGCTTAGATCAGAACATGGTAAAGTTCAGCTGGGAAATATTACTGTTGATATGGTACATGTTTCATCTTCTTTTTTTTGCTATCCTTATTTTCGACTGATGCTTCCAGGAGAATTTTTAATTAATACTGGATTTGTTTGTTCATTGTCAATAGGTAATTGGTGGAATGAGAGGAATGACAGGACTATTGTGGGAGACTTCATTACTTGATGCAGAAGAGGTATTTATCAATGGCATTCTGCAACTCCTCAGTACACTTTGCATGCAGACTGTAAATTCTATACTATTATGCAATTGCTACTGAGATGTACCTTAATGGCACTTAACTTGTCTTAGGGAATTCGCTTCAGGGGTTTGTCTATTCCTGAATGTCAGAAATTATTACCTGCAGCCAAGTCTGGAGGAGAACCGTTACCTGAAGGCCTCCTTTGGCTCCTTTTAACAGGAAAAGTAGGTTGCTAACTTTTTCTTTTGCCCCCACCCACCCATCAACTATAGTTGCATCAAGTATACCTGAATATGTTACTCCCTATATCAATTTTTTGTGTCTTTACGCTATGCACTTGCTCGTGTTTGCTTCACTTGTGCTTTGATTTCTTTTGGGAAGGCTAATTGTTTTCTTTCCCTGCCTGGGTTAGGTGCCAACAAAAGAGCAAGTGGATTCATTATCCAAGGAACTAAGAAATCGTGCTACTGTCCCAGGTCATTCCAACTCTCAAATTAGTTTTTAGCTAGGTATTATAGGAAATGACAAACCAGTTTGCAACTTGTTCATCCGTATCCAATTGTAGCAACTTCTTCTTTCAGCTGTATGGCTTATATTTAGAGATGCTAGAATGTTCGAGATATTCTTATTTCTTAGATATGTTTCTGTTAAACCTTAATGACATCCCCTCCATAAATAAAATTATTTGTCCTATAATCCTTTTGTAATTGAAACTTCAACAGTTGTCCAAGAAAATTTTAAACTTATCTTGCCTTTATAGCTACAACATTTTTTGCAAGCTCAATTTTATACTAATTCTTTTTTATTTTAGGTCACGTGTATAAAACTATTGATGCCCTACCTGTTGACGCTCATCCAATGACTCAATTTGCGACTGGTGTTATGGCTCTTCAGGTGGAATGATGATTTACTATTTTTTATAGAATTGATTCAAGAAACCTAGTTTACCTTCTCGTCGCAGTATATCTTTATGCTCTTAAAGTTTTATTTAAATTTATCCTGATGATGTGATATTTAAATCTTGTAACTGGTGATGAGTACTCTTCTCATAATAGCTATTCATAAGCTGAACCTTTTTATCTTCAAATTTTGGAAGCCGAAAGGGTGACCATGAATTTTCTTTTTATATAAGAAAGATACTAAGGCAAAACGTAGTTACATATATTGGTTTAAGTGGATATAACTGTAGAAATTTTATGCATTTAGTCTCTTCATAATAAGATACTTTGTTTCATAAACATGTAAAACCAAATCTGAGGGATTGGGAAATCTCTCTAATGTTTGTGTCTGAGCATGTTGTTCCCACAGATGCTAACACCTTAGTGGCTATGCATTGGCTTCAGCAATAGTTTGTGCTTGCATTATGCTTTGAGCTGTTCACTCATGTAGCGAGCTTTCAACTGAAAAATACTGTGCTTTCTTTGCTAAAGGTCCAAAGTGAATTCCAGAAGGCATATGAGAAAGGGATCCACAAGTCTAAGTAAGTTCATAAGTGGGCTTTACTCTCTAATAAAAGCAAACTATTTCCTATTCAGAATATCATGGTTAGTCCTCAACAGGTACTGGGAACCAACATATGAGGACTCCCTTAGTTTGATTGCTCAACTTCCGATTGTCGCTTCATATGTCTACCGCAGGTTGGTTGAATGGAATAATTTTTGGGATTCTTGAGTTTAATCTTTCAAACTAATTGCACTAATGATGCATTCTGTAAAAAACTAATGGTCATGTGAATTCATTTCTTATTCTGTTTATAATTATGTTTGTAACATTTTTTTGAACTTGTAAAGGATGTACAAGAATGGGCAAGTTATACCAATGGACGACTCTTTAGATTATGGAGGGAATTTCGCACATATGCTGGGTTTTGATGATCCTGCCATGCAGGGCAAGTTATACCAATGGACGACTCTTTAGATTATGGAGGGAATTTCGCACATATGCTGGGTTTTGATGATCCTGCCATGCAAGAGCTTATGAGGCTTTATGTGACCATCCATAGGTGTTGTGATTTTCTTCATCATAATGTATCAGTGACTCAGTGTACAACTTTTTTTTTACATTGTAAATAACATGAGCAGATTAAATAAGATATTAATCTATTGTGTAATTTGAATACTTCACGCAGTGATCATGAAGGTGGGAATGTCAGTGCCCATACTGGCCATCTGGTAAGTGTCATTATGCTTTATTTATCATTATTCCCGAAGGACTTTGACCTGACAGAATCACTACTGATTAAGTAACTGAATTGCTTTGATGGACAGCACAACTTTCATGTCATTTTGGCGTATGTAGAATATCATGCTTTATTTTCTTCTAATAGCTGCCATTGTACTTGCACAGGTTGCTAGCGCCCTTTCTGATCCTTATCTCTCATTTGCTGCTGCATTAAATGGACTAGCTGGTCCACTTCATGGCCTTGCTAATCAGGTGCTAAAATGTGCATGTCCTTAATTCCAACATACATAATCTATTTGTTCTGATGATCACTAAGACTCAAGACTTATAAAGGAATTGACCTTTACATGGAAACCATTCGTTCAAATAAAATATTTGTCTTTAAACCAATAGACTAATTGCAATATTATTCTATGTCTTGCCCCAAAGTTGGTTAGCTACATTTACTTTAGCTCTGGGGTTCTTCCTTTTACTTAGATCCAGTTCCTTGTTCTGGACAGAGGAGCACATGTTATCTTTATCTACGTTTTGTTTGTGAATAAATAATATTTTTGAAATTTCAACATAAACCAAAAAAGTACTGTGGCGATGTGGCCATTAACCACCGACAGTATCTCCAACTGCAAGGTAAACATATCTGATATTCCTAACTATCTGCTTCATTTTATGGTCTTATACAGGAAGTCTTGCTATGGATTAAATCAGTGGTAGAAGAATGTGGGGAAAATGTTAGCAAAGAAGATTTGAAAAAATATGTCTGGAAAACATTGAACAGTGGCAAGGTAGTGTTTATCTGTATCATTGCAAATTATGAAACCCATTTGTGTTGAGTTTGCTTCATCTTTCATGACTTTCATATATCAGATCACTAGATTGATAGTATTACAAAGTTTACAAACTACTACTTGTTGATAGTTAATGCTGGTGCTTGAGTTCAAATGCTGCCACCTTACTCTAGAGTGCTGCTTTTCTTTCAGTTGCTAATATGCAGAAATTATATTCCATCTTTCTCGTTCTGATTATAAATTGAGCACCCGCTCTGCAGTTTAAAAAGGCCCTGATTCTCTTGTTAGCTATCACATTACATTCCAGCATCCAAAACCCTCTTAATTGTTTTCAGTCTTGTGGTTATTCTTCTATGATTTCCATCTTGATTTGACCTTCTCATCCTTTACATGTTACTATACTGTAGGTTGTTCCTGGATATGGACATGGAGTTTTGCGCAATACTGATCCAAGATACACATGCCAGAGAGAATTTGCTCTCAAGCACATGCCAGATGATCCACTGTTTAAACTAGTAACTGCTTTAGCCTTGATAAATATAGGTGTACATTCAGACTCAGTTATTAACTGTATTATGATATATCTGCTGCAGGTTTCAAATCTTTATGAGGTAGTGCCCCCAATACTATTGGAACTTGGAAAGGTATTAGACTCTGGTTCACACTAAAATCTCCTTTGAAGTTTACATGTGATTTCTTCACTCTTTACTCTTTTGGCAATTGGCATTAAGCTAAGTTTTTTTTTTCTTAAAAATTGTTAGATTTCAAATTTATTAGATAGGACTTAAACGTTTTAGGTGAATTCTTCATGCGTTCGGCATAACTTAGTATGACAATTCTTCACTATATTCTGCATGTTGTCTCATTCAAAATGTATACACATGTGAATGCTCTTCTTTTGTAGTTTTGCATATCTTTGTCCTGATGTAGGTTGTTTGTTTCTGGGATCTGACTTTTGCAGGTGAAGAACCCATGGCCTAATGTAGATGCCCACAGTGGAGTATTGCTCAATTATTACGGTTTAACAGAAGCAAGGTACATTTATAAAAATTTTTATGCTGGTTTTGATCTGCTATTTTATTATTCCTCATGATGTGCTCTAATTGACAATAGATACTACACCGTTCTTTTTGGCGTATCAAGAGCTATTGGCATTTGCGCTCAGGTTGTCTACCGCGCATAGCCCCCCTCATTTGCTAGTTTCCTATTTTTATTACGTTGATTCTTAACTGAAATTTCTTTCCTTGTTCCTTTACTTGTTGGTACAGCTAATTTGGGACCGAGCTCTTGGACTGCCACTAGAGAGGCCAAAGAGTGTCACGATGGAATGGCTCGAAAAGCACTGTAAGAAATGAGCTTGAGTTCAAGTTCTCCTGACAGTAGGCGTGGTAATAAATTTTTAGAATAACGATTGCTTGAGAAAAAGCATTTGGGAATAAAATGAAGGTTGGCGAGTTGTATTATCCGTTTTCTTGTTTGATTACATTGCTTGTAACTTCTATTCCCAAGTTTTGTATGCACTATAATGGCAATTATTCATGCTCTACAGTTTTAAGTTTTATTATTGGTTTGAATTTAACATCCAAGAATGTTACATTTTGTCTTTCTTTTCATGCACAAAGTATATATTTAGAAACAAAAATGCTTTAGAGACATAATGGCATTGCCATAACAGGGTTAAAAGGGTAGTTTACATTATATCATATTTATAATTAGATTTATGTTTTATATAAATACTATTATACCCTTATAGTAATGAACGTTTTCCTTGCTTTTAATTAAGGAATGTGAGTGTGTTATGAGATTTGTTAAATTAAGTGCCTAGCATTTAATTACATTTTAAAGATTTTTATTTCATTAGTTGTCAAGTTCTCTCTCTTCTTTTCCATTTATATGTTTATTAATAAATTCTCATTTTCTTCTTCTCCAATTATAAATCTCCATCAATGAATTATTTCATCTCCAATTTGCTCAGTTCTAATTTTCTATAACAATAAAAAAAACTATTTACAATATAATTTATCATCTAAATTTTTAAAATATATAATATTAGAGAAAAATATATAAATTTGCTCAATGTTCTTAACTCATCTAAATTTTAAAAATATATAATTCGTATTTCATATTTTTTTTGTTTTGTAATATTAGAATTCTTAGGTCAATTCAATATGACATGCAACACATTTACGATATATTAATTCTAAACGAGTTTACAATTTTGATTTTAAAAATCCATGATTTTGATTTTCCTTATTTATTTTCCAAAATTTTAATTTCTTTAAATGTCTAATTTTTCGGAACGCTACAGTTGGACCTCGATCAGAAAATAATCACATGAGCTTAACTCGTTTATTTAATATCTTAAAGATATTGAGTTAAAAAAAATTCTTTTATTTATAAACTAGAGCTATCGGCTCAATGCGCTATAACATGCATCAAATTAAAAATTGATATATAATTTATTAATACTAATTAAATTTACGATTTCAAATTTAAGAATTTTATAATTTTATATTTAATTTTTTACTTTTCAATATATTAATTCTATAAATTCTTAATTTTGGTACGTTACGGTCAATGGCAGACACAGTAAGAGCAGGGGAAGAGCTTAACCCCTGCCAACAAATTTTATCTTCCTTTTTTCTACTTTTACATTTTTGGAAAATTTGTAAAAGCAAGCTTCAGCCCTTGCCAAAATGGTTGTGTTGAAGACTATATATAGGGCTGACTTGATACGGTATATTATATCGAAAATTTTGTATCGTTATCGTATCGAAAATATCAATATAAAAGAATTTCATATCATTACCGCATCAAAAGTTTCGGTATACAGGACTTTAGTAGACCCAAATTTCGGTATGGATAATACCTATATCATTATCGTATCGAAATTTCGGTATATCGTACCGAACATTGGTATAATGTACCGAACTTCGGTATACCGTTCTGAACGGTATATCGAAATTAAATGGATATCTATTTATGATTTTAGGGTTTCCAATAAATATTTTTTGAATATATAAATAAATTAAATGTATATCTATTTAGGATTTTGAACTTTTAATCTTAAAAAAAAATTATACTCCATCCGTCCCCCATAATTTGTCATCATTTGACTTGACACGGGTTTTAAGAAATGTAATAGAAAGTAGGTTGAAAAAGTTAGTGATAGGTGTGTCTAACTTTTTATATATTAGTTTTATAATAAAATGTGAGTGAGAATGAGTTAGTGGAATATGTGGTCCACTACCAAAATGGTAAAAGTGAAAGGTGATAAATTTTTGGGGACGGACGAAAATGGAAATAAGTGACAAATTTTCAGACACGGAATGAGTATTATTATTATAATCAGTATAAAAGGTATGTATCGATAATTCAAAACATATTAATTTTCGATATATTTTGGTATGCCGATAATATCGATATATAACGTTTATTCGATATAAAACTGTATACCGCGGTATAAGAAAATCCATATCATTATCGTATCGAAAACTTACGATACGGTATTGTATCGTACCGAAAATTTCGATATACCGAAAATTCGATATTTTTTTATATTTTTCAATACGATACGATCGATATACCGTTTTTTCGGTATATTTACCCAGCCTTAAACATGCCACATTTTGTTTAGCTAATTGGACTTGACTTAATCCTAAAATTGTTTGAGATTAAATAATCTATGCGATTTACTTAATGCATCATAATAATTTCATTTAGTTAATTCAAAAGAAAGTAATTTTATTTGGGAGTAACCCTTATTTCTTGGGATGCGCTGTAATTGATTCCTTACAACATGATACTATTGGTACTGTACTACTTAAGTTGTACTCCCTCCGTCCCATTGAAGATGACCCACTTTCCTTTTTGGTTTGTCCCAATTAAGATGACTCATTACTTAAAATGGAAACACCTTTATCTCTACTTTTATTCTCTCTCTCTTACTTTACTCTCTCCTCTTAACACACAAAAATTAACTGCATAAAATCCCGTGCCGCCCAAGGAAGGGGTCATCTTCCTTGGGACGGAGGGAGTACAAAATACTCCGTATTACTGTATTTTATATAGGGTCTTGTTAGGATAAGATTTTTGGGCATAATTGAGAAATGAGATGCAATCTCAACCACTAATTCACAAGATTAACTTAATGTCAACAACTATCACATTATGTCAACACGAGGGTATAATTGTCTTTTCATTAAATTGTATTTGAAATCATTTTCTAAAATCATCTCTAAAACTCTAGCTGCAAAGTCTTCAAATCTTCAACATTCAAATCTTCAAATCTTCAAATCTTCAAATCTCTTCAACATTCAAATCTTCAAATCTTCAACATTCAAATCTTCAAATCTTCAACATTCAATAAAATAACACTTATTAAAATGTCAACAACTAAAAAATAACACTTATAATTCACATATCAATACCGAGAATATCGAATGTCAACAACTCGTATTAAAATGTCAACAACTAACAAATAACACAACAACTAACAAATAACACTTACAATTCACATATCAATACCGAGAATATCGAATGTCAACAACTCGTATTAAAATGTCAACAACTAACAACTAACACTTACAATTCAAATATCAATACCGAGAATATCGAATGTCAACAACTCGTATTAAAATGTCAACAACTAACAAATAACACTTACTATTCACATATCAATACCGAGAATATTGAATGTCAACAACTTATAGTTGATATTATATGTGTATAGTTGACATGAGTTATATATGTAGTTGACATTATATGTGTGTAGTTGACATGAATTTTACACATAGTTGACATTATATGTGTGTAGTTGACATGAATTGTATATGTAGTTGACATTATATGTGTGTAGTTGACATAGATTATATATGTAGTTGACATTATATGTGTGTAGTTGACATTAAAAAATGAAAATAGCTAATTCTTGAATCTAACTCTTAGCAACTAATTTCTAACTGAGGAATATCACCAAACACCTAGAGTGCATTATGATTATGCTTGATTCCCCTATCCATGAGTATTGAACATTACCTCTTTCAGATTACAAAAAACAATACACTCAACACCTAAATCAGATATATGTGAAAACTTTATTCATAATTTGGCACAAATCTCTCACCAAAACACAAAAGATGATCGAAAGCCACAACTCCTCCAAAACAAAGAGGTGCTCTGTCATTTTCATCTAAAGAAAAAGGGTGAAGGATTCATCTACTACCTTATTCATCTGTTTCTGCGACCACTGTCTCTATGTACATCTCAAATCTCACATCTCTCCTCCATTTACGATCCACGGATGCAATGGAATTAGCAATCAAAATGAAAATTAGTCTCAAATTATGCGAAATTATGTACATGAATGTAGAGAGAGAAGAATACTGACTCAAAACTTGCTCGACGGAGAGCCTTCTAGAAGGATCTCGACAGATCATCTTCCTCAACAGATCCTTAGCCTCCGGCGACATAGAATGGAAAATCTTTGACGGAAACCTCAGATTCCCCCTCAGCACCGCCTCAAAAGTCTCCGCCGCCCCGTCACCAAATTTGGGGATTGATCCAATTTGGGGATTTGCACCGCCGGCGCGAATTTGGGGATTGATCCAATTTGAGGAACCTTGATCTCCTCCTGCAGGCTTGATGAGGATTTCACGAGATGAAGTCTCGATTGCTTGACAATCGACCCCTGTTGCCACTGCTGCGGCGGCGATGAGAACTATCGTTGGTTTTGTGGAGGAGAAAGAGGTGAGGCGTTAGCGTAGTGGCGGATGACATGCTTAGATGAGAATAAAATTACCATTATACCCTTTCATATTAAATTAATCTAAAATTATTTATTGTGTGGTAAAATCTGGACAACTCATTTAATAAAAATGAGTGGCTGATATTGCATCTCATTTATCAATTAGCCCAAATAATCTCAATTGATCACAATCCTACCTATATACTCCTATTAGGGAAGTTAATTGTCAAAAGATCTTTTCAACAATGTATGTATATAATTATGCAAAAAAATATAAATAAAAACACGAAGCTCCACCCATAGGTTAAGGTTATAAAGTGGGCTTGCATTTTGGGCCTCCGACTCATTGGGCCACAAAAGTTCTACACTGAGAATTATAGATTTTAGGCCTCTGATCTCATTAGGCCTCCGACTCATTGGGCCACAAAAGTTCTACAAGAAAAAATCAAAACACGAAGCTCCACCACTAGGTTTAATCATAGATTTTGATTTGATTATCCTCCTATTGTTTCATTAGTACATAACTACGGAGTTCGAATTTGTTTGCATAATAATATGCATACATTGTTTTTTGGCATACTAATATGCTTTCCTTTGGTAAAATTATCTTGTTTTTTTTAAAAGAGTTTATTTAATACTTTTGTTTCATGGTTGCATCCTCTATCAAATTATCTGATAAGGCTAATTTCATGCATTGGTTATGAGGTTAAATTATGTAATTTCCCGGGTCTGATAAGGTTTTGTAAGCTAGGTGTGTAGAGAAAACGCCAGGTCCAGGAAGAAGAAGAAGAACATCGTCTGGAGAAGGAGGCTGGCAGAGAAAGCGAGCAGGAAAGAAGAAGAATTCACCAGACGGAGGAGCACTTTTGGACAATGGCAGAATGGAAAGAACAAGGAAGAGTCTAGAAGCTCCGTCCCTTATAAATATGAGCACGCGGTCTACATGAGAAAATCCATCACCTTTAGCTCTTAGCTTAGCTTTCTCACTCTCTACACACACACATTTAGGGAAATCAATTTGGGGGTTTACGGTTCAAGATTCATCGGTAGTTGTGTAACACCGTCTCTACGGGAGGCGAAGATACAATCTATTTCCTGCTTTTAGTTTACATTTCCGAATTTCCTGAGTCTTCGCTGTTCGAAGTTGGCCGTGTTTTGTTAAATTTTCGTTGGATATTGCACTCTTTTGCTATGCAATTTACTGCTATGGTTTTGTTTCATGTTATCGTTGCATTTTCTGTTTACTTTGGATGTTTTTGCGATTGATCTGAGTCTGGAGTTGGATTGTGTTGAGATCGTAGTTGATCGGTTGAAATTGTGTGATCGGAGATGGGGATTGCTGTGGTTTGCCGAAGGAAGCTTGGATCCGGAGTGGATGAAGCATCCAGTGTTTAGATCTGTTCACATCTGCATGGTTTTGATGTTTAATTTCTGTTTTCTCATTTACCTCGTCTAGTAATAGTAGATCTGCTTAGGTTTCAGTAGTTGATCACATTAATCGGTTTAATTTAGCTTGCTCTGTTTCGTTCTGTGTTTTTGCTTTGTATTTCCTCTGCATTTCGTGATCAAGGTTTTTGAGAAGGTGAAGTCACTGTTAGTTAAGCCTTTAGTTAGTCAATCTGCAGTTTTTCATTCGTACCCTGCTATTTTGGGAAATGGTCCCCACACTCTGTTTTTCCTTTGTCTAGGCATTTTAGGAATTTATTCACCAGGTCTGGTAATTGTTTTAGCTGGAAAGTGATCTTGAGTACGTTTGGTTATCATCATGCATGTTTCTGTTGTTTTTGCCTAGGTCTAGCTGTTAGAATAGAGCATTTCATTTCCCGAGTCTAGGAATCTAATCTCAACCCCAAATATGCGTGGCAGCAGCCAAAAACAGTGTCCAAGTCTTGTTGCATGTTTACTTACGCCTCCATCTCTGTGGGATTCGATCCCTACTTCCCTATACTAATCCTTTTAGTGAAGTGGGTTGAGGGTTTTGAAAGGCAGGAAGTGATTGTGTGCCCAACGACAGGTGATTTCGAGGGTTCTCTGAGTTCCTAGACCCCGTGGTCTAGTGGATTCTCTGGATCTGAGGAGTTTGAACATATTGAAACACTCGCACAAGAACATTCCCAGCATATCTTTCAAATGGCGCTGTTTCCGGGGATGGATGGCGTAGTTTGTTTACGTATTTAGAGATTTAGTGTATATAGTTTTAATTCCCTTTTATTGTTTTTCTTTGCAGTTTATGAGCAAAGGCTCACGGTTTGGAAACTGGAGTAACTCGTCCGGGTCAAGGAACGCTCAATTCAGGTGGCAGGTCATGGAGTCAACATCCACAGTCACCACCAGATAGGGGTTAACAACCGGAGATCCATTTCCGTTTGGCTTAGAAAGTGACGAAGAGTGGAATTCGTCAGGCAGAGAGGACCCATAGTCATCATCAGAAACTGAACACTCAGAAACAGAGGAAGAGGAGTCTGTAGATATGGAAAATCTAGTGGACCCTGATCCTGAGATCGGTTCGCTCACCGCACATCTAGATGGCGAGCCGACCCATGCAATTGTCTCGAATCAATGCCAAAGGTCCATTGACATCAAGACGAACGAGCTAGGTGTTCTACCTACCTTTTCAGGACGGAGGAATGAGTGCCCATATGAGTTTCTGAATGAGTTCAGCAAGCTGTGCAACATTCAAAAGAGGCCGAATGATGCAACGGAGGAGGACTATCGCCTGCGCGCACTCCCGTTCGCTCTGAAAGGAGAGGCCAACACATGGCTGTTGAGGCTGCCACCGGACTCAATCCACACATGGAAGGATTTCAAGCTAGAATTCATGTACTACTTTTTCCCGTCCAACAAAACTAATGCCCTAAAAAAGGAGATTCAGGAATGTAAGCAGGACTACGATGAGTCCTTGAGCCAATATTGGTCTCGGTTTAAAGGACTGCTCGATGCTTGTCCCAATCATAGAATGATGGAGGCCGAGACATTTTACTTATTCTATGAAGGAGCTAATCCTGAGTCTAAGGATTTGATGAATTCCTCGAGCAGGGGAAATTTCACTAAGAACAAGGCAAGTGAAGCACGAGAGATTCTGGGAAGGTTAATAGATGCAAAGAAGGCGTATGATAACCCACGTACTATCATGAGGAGAAGCTCAGCTAATGCAGTAAAGGAGCAAGAAGGAGAAGGGGTTGGAGACAGAATAGATCGACTGGAGAAGGAACTTCTAAGCGCTATTGAAAAGAAAAATTCTCCTGCCTCGCAGGAGAAGGAAAAGTCGCCAGGTCAGGAGGACAATCAACTCCAGCTCTATTATGGTCCACCACCCGATGGAGAATTCCAAGCCCAGGTGAACGCAGTGGGGAATTGGAATCAGAATAATCAGAATACAAGCTGGAATCAGTGGAAGATCAAAGAGGCCCCATGGAGAGACAACCCCTGTTTCAGATGGGCTGACGGGAACCAACATCTTCAACTGCAGTACCCAGGTCCAGTCGAAACCCAACAGAATTGGTCTAACCGTAATCAAGAAGGGCCACAGCACAACAACTCGAACTGGTCAGGGAAGAGTCAAGAAGGGGCAAACAACTGGAGCAACCGTAATCAAGGAGATCAGCCTAATTGGGGCAATAGGAACCAGGGTAACCAAGGGAATTCTTATGTGCCGCCACATCAAAGGAATTCCACTGGGAATAATCAGAATTTCCAGCCTAACCACCAAGGGAATCAAGGGTCAGGGAACCAATTTAACAATAATCAAGGAGGTCAAGGGAACTATCGCCAGAATCAGGGGAATGGACCGAATCATAACCAAGGGTCAAGTTCAAATCAACCCAACTATAGGTCTCAGAGGAATTTAGATTACATGGTGCATGACCTAGTCAACTCTCAACAGCACATGTAGAACAACATGCAATCAAACAACGATGTGGTGCATAAAATTCAAGACGCACAACAGGAGCAGAAGGCCGCCATGGACATGTTGGCTAAGCAAATGTCACAGTTAGCAACTTCGTTGAATGAGATGAGAGGAAACGAAGGAAGAATACCAACCTCGGTGAAAGCACCTGACCGTGCAAACATCAGTCAGATTACTCTGAGGCCAGGACGTGGTTATGAAGGTCCAGTAATGAAAAATGACGAGAGTGTACCCCTCATGATGAATAAGGACGATGAAAGTCTTGCCCCTGACCAAAGAAACACTGAGATAAGGAGCACTAGAGTAGAAGACGACCTTCAAAAAGGTGATCTGGAGAAGCCATTACCTTATATGGCCGATCCATTTTTCCTAGACCCAGAGCCATAGATGGAGAGTGAGGAAAAAAAGAAGGAAACTGGAGAACCCTCAGCTGGGGGTCAGTAGGAACATTGAAACGTATAAAGCCATTTCCTCACCGAGGGGAAGCTAAAAAGAAGAAGGATGACACCGAAGACTTCATGGAGATTTTTGGCAAGTTGAAAATCAATTTACTGTTCCTGCAGGCTCTAAAGCTGTCTACCTTTAGCAAATTCATCAAGGAGTTCATTGCTGGTAAAACCAAACCTGATGGGAAGATAGTGATTGGGGAAAACGTGTCAGCTGTGATACAAAAGAGGAGAATGCCATCAAAATGCACAGACCCAGGTATGTTCACCTTACCTATTTCCTTGGGTGATATAAAGATTGAGCATGCTATGTGTGATCCAGGAACATCAATAAACGTTTTCCGCTTTCGATATATAAGAAGTTGATAGGGGTAAGTCTGGTTGACACGAAGGTGGTTATTCAGTTGGCTGATAGAACATGCATTTCACCCGAAGGTGTGCTGGAGAATGTAATAGTTAAAGTGCATGATTTTCTATACCCAGCTGATTTTCATGTGATAAAAATGAGTGAGAATGAATCTGCTGAATCTAGCGGAGTGCTTTTAGGAAGACCGTTTTTCGCACCGTTAAGACTATAATTGATGTGTTTGATGGAACCATATGCCTAGACTATCATGGGGAGAAATACACCTTTAGCATTGATGAAGCTATGAAAAAACCACTGGATGTTGAAAATTTGCATGCTATCGATGTTATTAACCCCCTGGTCCAGGAATATCTTGAGACTGAATTAATGCAAGAACGGTTCAACCATTCAGAGTTGAGTCACTCTATTGACAAGGAGGTAGCAGGGTGGTGTGAAACCCTACTGACTCGAGACATGACAGATGAACAGATCAATGAAGCGATCATGGCATTCTGCCACCAACCACTATCATTCGAATCGACTTGTTCTGTTCAAGCAAAAGGCCCAGACGAGGCATCACACCTAAGAAGGAGCTGAAGAAATTGCCCGAGAGTCTAAAGTATGCCTACCTTGGAGAGGATGAAACTTTCCCGGTGATAATAAACAGCCACTTGACAGAGGAACAGGAGAATGAGTTACTGGAGGTAATCAGAAAGAACAAAAAGGCCATAGGATGGACTCTCTCAGACCTGGCAGGAATCAGCCCTGATCTTTGTATGCACCACATCAGACTGGAAGAAGGTGCAAAGGCCCATAGAGATCCGCAGCATAAGCTGAATCCGAACATGAGGGAGGAAGTTCTGAAGGAAGTCCTGAAACTGCTGTCCTTGAGAATTATTTACTCCATTCTAGATAGTGAATGGGTCAGCCCAATTTACATGGTGCCTAAGAAGTCAGGGATACAGGTGATCAAGAACGATAAAAATGAATTGGTACCGACTCGGTTGGTGACTGGATGGAGAATGTGCATTGACTACCGGAAGCTTAACGAAGCCACTAGAAAGGATCATTTTCCCTTGCCCTTCATCGACCAGATGTTGGAAAGATTGGCTGGGAAGCAATACTTCAGCTTCCTTGATGGATACAGTGGGTATTTCCAGATATATGTAGATCCTGAAGACCAAGAGAAGAAAACCTTTACATGTCCGTTCGGCACTTATGCATACAGAACAATGTCGTTTGGTCTATGCAATGCACCAAGAACCATTCAGCGTTGCATGATGAGCATCTTCTCAGATCTGCTGGAAGTGTGTATTGAGATTTTTATGGATGATTTCACTGTGTATGGGAATTCTTTTGATTCTTGTTTGGCCAATCTAGATCTGGTACTGAGAAGATGTCAGGAGAAGAATTTGGTCTTACTTTGAAAAATGCCATTTCATGGTGCCATCGGTAATAATCCTAGGTCATGTGGTCTCGGAGAGAGGTATTCAAGTGGATAAGGCCAAAGTGGATGTGATCTCGAAGCTACCCTACCCTACGAATCAGAAAGAAGTCAGAGGATTCCTGGGGCATGCAGGATTCTATAGAAGATTCATCAGGGATTTCGCGAAGATTGCGCAACCGCTTACTCATCTCCTGCACAATGATGTGGAATTCATTTTTAACGAAGATTGTAAGAAGGCGTTCCAAATGTTGAAGGATAAGCTTATCTCTGCTCCAATAATCAGGGCACCAGATTGGAATCACCCATTTGGGGTAATGTGCGATGCTAGTGATTTTGCAGTAGGAGCAGTCCTGGGTCAGAAGATCGAAGGGTAGAGTTATGTCATTTTCTACGCCTTGAAGACCCTCAACCAGGCTCAGAAGAATTATGACACTACAGAGAAGGAGATGTTGGCCGTGGTGTACTCATTGGAAAAGTTCCGACCGTACTTACTAGGGTCGAAGGTGATAATAGTCTACACTGACCACGTAGCCATTAAATATATCATGGCCAAGAAAGAATCTAAACAAGGTTGATCAGGTGAATGCTACTACTGCAAGAATTCGACTGGGAGGTAAAAGATAAAAATGGCACAGAGAACAAGGTCGCAGATCATCTGAGTCGAATATTTCAAGGGGACACGGACGAAGCCATACCTGATGCCTTCCCCGAGGAACTCCTTTACTATCTAGGGAAATCTGCTAGACTTGTTAACTGAGAAAAGTATTGGTAGTAACGGGTCCAGGAACATCAGACAAAGGGAAATATCCGATGAATACAGAGCCATGGTTCGCTGACCTGGCCAACTACTTGGTCACAGGAGAAATGCAAAGAAATTTCCCGGGCCCAGAGGATGAAGTTGAAGAGTGAGGCCAAATACTACTTTTGGGACGATCCTTATCTCTGGAAGATGTGCTCAGACCAAGTAATTCGATGATGTATTCCAGAATGGGAACAGAAGGACGTGCTCAACCATTGCCACGCCCTGGCATGTGGAGGTCACTTCGGACCTAGGAAGACTGCCAGAAAGGTTTTGGATAGTGGATTCTATTGGCCGACACTGAACAAGGATTCCTTCGAATTCTGTCAAGTTTGCGAGAGATGTCAACAGACAGGAGGTATTTCAAGGAGAGACGAGATGCCCCAAGTTCCAATAATAGTTTGCGAAATTTTTGACGTATGGGGGATGGATTTTATGGGACCGTTCCCATCTTCTTATGGCAACACTTATATATTGGCCGCGGTGGACTATGTGTCCAAATGGATAGAGACAAAGGCTACACCCACCTGTGAATCGAAAGAAGTAGCCAAGTTTCTGAAGGCGAACATTTTCAACAGGTATGGGGTGCCTAGAGCTATAGTCTCAAACCAGGGAACACACTTCTGCAACCGCACCATAGAGGCATTGATGAGGAAATATGGTGTACTCCATCGGTTATCTACCCCATATCACCCACAGTCAAATGGTCAAGCTGAAGTCTCGAACAGAGAAATCAAGAGCATTATAGAGAAAATGGTGAACACCACAAGGAAGGATTTGAGTAAGCGCCTTGATGATGCTCTCTGGGCCTATAGGACCGCTTACAAGACACCAATTGGGATGTCACCTTATAGATTGGTGTTTGGAAAAATGTGTCATCTGCCCGTGGAAGTGGAACACAAGGCATATTGGGCCATAAAGGAGATGAATATGAAGGCGCTGGCCTGTGAAGAAGAAAGGAAGCTGCAACTACAGGAGCTGGAGGAACTAAGGCTGGAAGCATTTGATTCAGCGATGTGGTATAAGGAGAGGACAAAGCTCTAGCATGATAGGAACCTCCGAGTCAAGGAACTACGAGTTGGACAGAAAGTACTTCTTTTTCAATCTCGGCTTAAGCTAATGCCTGGGAAGCTGAAATCCAAGTGGACAGGCCCGTACACCATTGTCGGCCTTCGAGCAAATGGAGCAGTGGAAATTCAAGGAAGCGCCCCAAATTCTGTTCCCTTCCTTGTCAATGGACTTCAGGTAAAAGTATTTAGGGATAATTCAGAATTGCATGTAGTGGAGGAAGTGCCACTGCATGCATCCGTGATTATTGCCTAACTGGTCAGGCAAATGACTATTCTCAATGAATTCCTAGGTCAGGTAAAATGGGGAATAAAAGTTTATATGTGCACTGACCTAGGGGATCTTGAAAATACTCATCTGCAGGAGTAAATAGTTTAGTCGTTTTTCTAAAATAAAAAAATCCAAACAAAGAAAAAAATTAATCTTCCAAAAATATTTTCGAAGCACCAGGCTCTTTAGGGAAATCGTTTTTTCATTTATAATCCTCGACCTGAGAACTTGGTGTTTCACCTTTATTTTTATACGGAATCGTGAGTTGCTAAGGGGAGGAAAGAATTTCAGAGCAGGATTTTGGAGGGAAGTCGGTTACCTTTTAAAATTCAAAATCCGTCTTTTTAGGAGGCGTACAGTTCTTTACATCACCCTGCAACCGTTCGCCTGCCTTTTCTAAAAAACAAAAAAAAAAAAAAATTCTTTCTCCTTTTCTAAAAAAATATATTCTTTGCTAACCTTCCTCTCTCTCTAATCTCTCTTAAAAACTATCTCAATACCCAAATTCTCTCAAACCCTAACCCAATTTTACCATAGTTTTCGTTAAATCTTTGCAGAAAAAAGCCACGGAAGAGGCACCAGCTACCACAGCAAAGCCACCAGTTCTCCCGCAATCGACTTTTCCAGTGCTTGATATACGCTCCGAGTGGCACTCGTCCTCAGTTCCAGAACCCCCTGTCGTCGAAAACCCTAAAGAAGCGGCGTTCTTGAAGGAGTTGGAAGAAAAATTTGGCAGCAAGGAGGAGGCCGGAAGGATTTTTGGCCTATTTTCGGCGATGCACCAAGGAAAATCTGCCGGAACAGCGCCACAATCTCCAACAATTCTTGAGGATACAACAGCCCAGACCTCGATTCCACACTCAGAGAAAGCCCAAGCCCCAATTGATGAGTCTACCCAAGATCAACCGCATGCAGAAACTGGGCCGAGCCCCATCATGGAAGAGCAAGAGGGCGTTGGTGGACTCGAGGTGGAGCAGGAGGGCGTTCGTGGTTTTGCAGATGAGCTTGACGGAATGACGGTGGACGATTTTGGGAATGAGGCCGAAAGGGAAGGTAAAATTTCTGGGGAGAAGTCTGTTGAGGGGGAAACTCCTGTTTTAAAATCTACTATGGGGGAAACCCCAAGTCTGTATGTCGAGGGGGGGGGACCCCGTTTGAATCTATTGTGGGGGCAACCCCAAGTTTGTTTGCTGAGGGGGAAACCCCGAAATGCACTGAGGAGGAGACTCCGAAATTATCTGAGGGGGAAACCCCGTTACTGTTTGCTGAGGGAGAAATCCCTGAAAAGTCTGAGGGGGAATAGATCCCCGTTATTGCTGAAGAACAGGAGCCCAGGGAATCAGGGCTACGTGAGATCGGGGATCTGGTCGATGTGCCAGAAGGATGTGATGCATGCAAAGATCGGGGCTGATTCCCACCAGGTCGAAGAGCGTCCACCCTATGGCCTTCTTGTTCCTCCGGATTACTTCCAATAGATCATTCTCCTATTCCGCTGTCAAGTGACTGTTGATTATCACTGAGAATGTTTCATCTTCCCCAAGGTAGGCATACTTCAGTGTCTCGGGTAGTTTCTTCAACTCCTTCTTTGGTGTGATGGCTTCCTGGGGCAGGGGGTTTTTCTCCAGACTCTTTGTTGCTATCTCATCTAAATTGGTTCCCTTGTCTGGACCCTTTGTTGGGACTACCGCAGCGGAAGACACGGAAACCAAACAGGTCCTAGAACGGATCTATTTAGGTGATTATGCATTCGACTCCAATTCCATGCAATAAACCTAGATCTATAGATATAACATCAAATAAACACATAATCATGCAATTTGATGTAGATTCGATTGTTACCTCATTTTGATCCATCATAGGATCGAAGTTGCTAGCTGCACCACCCGGAGATCCTTGGTTTATCGACCGTGAATCTTCCAACCTATTCCCTAGTCCTTGATTCTCCATCCGTGTGGGCGGATCTTAGATAATCAATAATAGTCTTGAAGAGATCTAGGGAAACCCAATCACAAACTCAATATTGTCTTGATCTAATCCTATGAATTAGGATAGAACAAGAACAAAACAAAACCCTAATTCTCCCACGTGCCAAGGCACGAAAACCGAGGCAAGAGAGAGAGAGAGAGCCGGCGACGGCTTCTAGGGTTTAGGGAGGAGTGTTGTGAATGAATGGTGTGCTAGGGTTTCCACATCTCATCACTATTTATAATGGACTTGTTGGGCTAGGTTGGGGATCCATGGAATGACTTAAGTGTTGGGCTCACCCATTAGATAAATTACTAATTAAATCAAATGACCCATGATTTAATATATTATCAATGGAATATTATTTTGTTCCACTAAAGAATAATATTGCACTCCCACTTAAATCACCAAATTACAAATAACTTGGGTCCATTT
>NC_062970.1:39343107-39363373 GCF_023119035.1 Salvia hispanica
CTTGCCCAACTTCCAGATTGGAAGCCCGCTTTCATAAACTGTCAGGGAGAAAGAAAATAACAGAAATTAAAATATTTACACCAAATCCTTAATAACAACAAACGCCATCCATCCCCGGCAACGGCGCCACTTGAAAGGGTTTTTTAATTTGTGCTAAGGCTGTTCAAATAAGAAAATAACAGGTTCCCTAGATCCAGCAAGTCCACTAGATCACTCGGTCTAGGAACTCGTGGGTCGCGAGGAATCCCGGTCGTCGGACACACAAAGCACTTTCCCTTTCAAAAACCCTCAAACACTTTACTAAACCTAGTATAGGGAAGTAGGGATCGATCCCACAGAGAAGGACGCGTAAGACTCATAATTAAGGATTTGGGAGTGTTTTTGGTGTTGGCTGCTGCCACGCATTTTCTTGGGTTGAGGAAAATTAGAATTAACTTGACTTGGGAACCTAAAAAAAACTTAACCTAACAGCTAGACCTAGGAAATAAATCTGCGGTGGGGACCATGTCTAAAAAAAAAGCAAGGTACGACTGAAAAGTTGGCAGAATAACTAACTCTCGTACTAACTGACAGTGACATCGTCTTCTACAACCAAATTTGCGTAAAACTTCTCTAAGGAAAACAACATGAGCAAAACAAAAACAGAGCTACTGACTTGAAATCAAATTTATGCATAATAAACGAAGAACTTAGCAGATCTGCATACCCTAGACGAAGTAAAATAAAAACCAAGAGGAAATAAAGCAAATCTATCAACTACTATCTTTCCACACGCCAAATCGACTTCAGACGCTAAATCCACTCCGGATCCAAGCGTCCGACATAAACCCCAAACAGAAGAAATTCTCCATCACGTCAGATTTTACAAATAAGAGCTCCGAATACTCAAACAACCACAGATCTGTCACCAAATTCCACATCAAACACCTCAATAACGAAATAAACAGAGATCGACATAGCAATTGAAGAATTATGCTAACAGCAGAGAGATCTATGCAAAATAACTTGAAATTAAACAGCTAAACCCAGATCCATGAACGGTAAACAGTTAAACATCATCAACATCAAAGTCGACTCCCAAAAGTGAAGTTCGACGGTGGAAACTAGCAAAAAACAGCTGAAATTAAAAGCAATTGTATCTTCGCCCTCACTAGGACGGTGTTACCAAGCACGAAATCTTTAGAAAATACCCCCCTATCACGATTACCCCCAGAACCTATCCCAAGTGTGTGTAAAAATATATGAGCTAAGAAGAGTGGAAAACTCTCTATTGCGCTGCATGCTCTTCTCTATTTATAGGCGTTTTAGTGGGCCCAGCGAGGTATTGATAATGACTTTGTTGCCCTCAGCTGTAGACTTCCTTTATCACGCCAATTTCCTCGTAATTCCTGCTCATTTCGTTCCATTCTCCCGCTAGACCATCTCCTTCATAACTTCCTTGATCTAGCAATTTTCTTCACACACCTGGCTTAGGAAACTTGTTAGACCCAGCAAATTGTAACATTTTTTGCACATTACCGATGCATGAAATTAGCCTTATCAATCACACATAGCATGCTCAATTTTAATGTCACCCAGAGAAATGGGCAAGGTGAACATACCTGGGTCTGTGCATTTTGACGGCATCCTCCTCTTCTGTATCACAGCTGACACATTTTCTCCAATTACTATCTTCCCATCGGGTTTGGTTTTTCCTGCTATGAACTCCTTGATGAATTTACTGAATGTAGGCAGCTTCAAAGCTTGTAGGAAGGGCAGGTTGATCTCCAGCTTGCCGAAAATCTCCATTAAGTCTTCGGTGTCGTCCTTCTTCTTTTTGGCTTCCCCCCGATGAGGGAATGGCTTCGTACGCTTCAACGTCCCTGCCGGACCTGAGACGGATGACTCAACGACTTTATTCCTTCCTTCCTCAATCTCCACTTCAGGCTCCGGGTCTAAGAAAAATGGATCGGCCATCTGAGGTAGTGGTTTCTCCAGATCCCCTTTCTGAAGACCTTCTTCTACTCTGACATTGCTTACCTCAGTATCCTCTAGGTCAGGGGTTTCTCCTTCCTTGCTCGTCAATAGAGGTGTATTCTCATCTTTTCTCATCACCGGACCTTCATAGCCCCGTCCTGACCTCAAAGTTATCTGACTAATATTTGCTCGGTCAGGTGGTTTTACTGAAGCTGGTATCCTTCCTTCGTGTCCCCTCATTTCATTCAACGAAGTGGCCAATTGTGACATTTGCTTGGCCAACATATCCATGGCAGACTTATGCTCCTGTTGAGCATCTTGGATTTTGTGTACCACATCATTGTTTGCCTGCATATTGTTCTGCATGTGTTGTTGAGAGCTGACTAGGTCATGTACCATCTCATCCAGGTTCCTCGGAGGTTTGTAGTTCGACTGATTTGAACTTGACCCCTGATTGTGGCTCGGTCCGCTCCACTGATTTGGGCGATAATTACCCTGACCTCCTTGATTGTTGCTGAACTGGTTCCCTGACCCTTGATTTCCTTGGTGTGCATGCTGGAAATTTTGATTGTTTCCGGTGGCATTCCTCTGATGTGGCGGCACATAAGAGCTCCCTTGATTACTCTGGTTCCTGTTGTTCCAGTTGGACTGGTCCCCTTGGTTGCGATAACTCCAATTATTCGATCCTTCCTGGTTTTTCCCTGACCAGTTCGAATTATGCTGGGGTCCGTCCTGACCACGGTTAGGCCAGTTCTACTGGTTCTCTGCTGGACCTGGGTACTGTAGCTGGAGCTGTTGGTTTCCATCTGCCCATCTAAAACAAGGGTTGTCTCTCCATGGTGCCTCCTTGATCTTCCATTGATTCCAGCTTGTATTCTGATTACTTTGATTCCAATTCCCCACTGCATTTGCTTGGGCTTGGAACTCTCCATCGGGTGGTGGACCATAATAGAGCTGGAGTTGATTTTCCTCTGGACCTGGCGGCTTTTCTTTCTCCTGCGAGGTCGGGGAACTCTTTTTCTCAATCGCACTAAGAAGTGCCTTCTCCAACCGATCTATCCTGTCCCCAACTCCTTCTCCTTCTTGTTCCTTAATTGCGTTTGCTGAACCTCTCCTCATGATACGCGGGTGATCATAGGCCTTCTTTGCGTCGATCAACCTTTCCAAAATTTCTCGTGCTTCACTTGCCTTGTTCTTTGTGAAATTCCCCCCGCTCGAGGAATTCATTAAGTCCTTCGACTCAGGATTAGCTCCTTCATAGAACAAGTAAAAAGTCTCAGCCTCCATCATCCTATGGTTGGGACAGGCGTCGAGCAGCCCCTTAAATCGATACCAGTATTGACTTAAGGACTCGTCGTAATCCTGTTTGCATTCCCGAATCTTCTTTTTCAGGGCATTTGTTTTGTTGGACGAGAAAAAATAATCCGGGAATTACAGCTTGAAATCCTTCCATGTGTTGATCGAGTCTGGTGGGAGCCTCAGCAGCCAAGTGTTAGCCTCCCCCTTAAGGGCAAACGAGACTGCACGCAAACGGTAGTCCTCCTCAGTAGCCTCGTTGGGTCGCTTTTGGATACTGCACAGCTTACTAAACTCGTTTAGGAATTCGTAAGGACATTTATTCCTTCGTCCAGAGAATGTAGGTAAAACACCCAGCACATTTGTCTTGATATCAATAGACCTCTGGCGCTGGTTCGAGACTATGGCATGGGCGGGCTCACCGTCCAGATGCGCGGTGAGTGAACCTATCTCCGGATCGGGATCCTCCAAGTGTGCCATATCTACGTCTTCCTCTTCCTTGGTTTCGGAGTGCTCTGTTTCTGTAGACGACTTCGGGTCCTCTCCTCCTGACGAGTTCCACTCCTTCTCACTTTCTGATTCGAATGGGAATGGATCTACTGTCGTAAACCCTGATCTGGTGGTGATGGTGGATGTCGATTCCTTAACCTGCCACCTGACTTGAGCGTCCTTTGACCCAGACGGGTTACTCCAGTTCCCAAATCGTGAGCCATTGCTCATAAACTGCCAAGAAAAACAAATAACAGAAATTAAACTATATACACCAAATCCTCAAACACGTAAACAAATTACGCCATCCATCCCCGGCAACGGCGCCATTTGAAGAGTTGGCTCTTGTTTAGAAGCTAATGATGGTTAGCGAAAGCGTGTTCTTAAAAATAATGAAGAAAACCCTCGGTCCAGGAAATCCGCTAGACACTGGGTCTAGGAACTCAGAGAACCTTGAGCTACCTGTCGTCGGGCACACAATCACTTCCTTAACTCCCTCTTCGAAAACCCTCAACCCACTTTAGCTAAGAAAACTAGTACGTGGAAGTAGGGATCGAATCCACAGAGATGAATGCGCAAGTAAACATGTTCAAAGACTCGGGGACTATATTTTTTTGTTGGCTGCTGCCACGCAATTTTAGGGTTGAGCTTTAATTCCTAGACTTGGTAATTGAAATATGCTATTCTAACAGCTAGATCTAGGCAGAAACTTAAAAACATGCATATTAAGGGAAATAGAGCGAGACAATTGCTAGATCGAACGAACAGTTTCCTAAATTAACCTAGACCTGGGAAAGCAACTGAATGTGGGGACCATTTTCTGAAAAGGTAGAGTACGATTGAAAAGCTGCAAAATAACTAACTAAAGGACTAACTAATAGCGACATCATCTTCTCCAACATTTATCATGAAACAACCAGTTAAAACAGAGCAAGAACGAAGATCAAAGCAAAGTAGACGGAATTAAAAGCGACAAAATCGAAGAACAATTAAAACTAAGGCAGATCTACGGCTACTAGACGAGGTAAAACGAGAATGCAGAATTTAAACAACTAAATGAAACACAAACAAGCAGATCCAACCACGGGACGCTTAATCCACTCCGGATCCAAGCCATCCACAACAACCAAACACCATTACCATCTCCGATCCTCACTGATCTACGTAGATTTAACCGATCAACAACAGATTTCTTATAAAACAGCTTCAAACTCAGATCAACCAACAAAGATCAGCAAATCAAACCCAAAACAACACAATAAGATAAACAAAACATAAACAGACATATCCATTGCAAAATACGAGATATCCAACGATAGAAACAACACCAAAGCCGAGCCTCGAACAGCGAGGACTCGGCGAGTACCAAAAGTAGACAGAAAATTAAAGACAATTGTTTCTTCCGATGAAACGAGAACCCCCCTAAACTTTCCCCCCAAGTGAGTGTGTAGAAAAAGTAGAAAAACTAAGCTAGGAGCTGGAAAAGTGATGATCAAGTATATCCTTCATGTAGATTGTGTGCTCCTTTTTATAGCGGATAGAGCTTCTAGACTGTTCTTGTGATTCCTATTTTGCCCTCCAATCGATGCTCCTCAGTCTAGTGGCTCTTCATCCTTCTGCTCAATTTTCCTTGCCACCTTCCTTCACCAGGCGATCTCTGTAATCCTCCTGGGGCTGGCATTTTCTCTACACACCTGGCTCAAAAAGGTTTGTTAGACCTGGGAAATCGCAGAATTTAACCCTATAACCAATGCATGAAATTAGCCTTATCAAGTATTATTAGTCCCTAAAAATTACATTTTTGGTACCTGTCGGTCTATTATACCCCTCTGCATTTGAAAAATCTCCTAAATGCCACGGAGGGCATTTTTGGTACCTAGAGATTACAATTTTGGTACCTCTTCAATTATGTAATTATTTTAGACATACATAAATGCACCTTTTACAATAAAAATATTTTCTTTTAAATTAATTCACTTAAATTTTTTAAATAATTTCTTGAATAATATATAGATTAAGCTTTATAATGAAAAAAATTACTATAGTTCATTTTATTTTTTAGTAAAAAAATGTTACTCGCAAGAGATCGTTTTACTATATTTTAACTAACGTAATTAAAATATTTATTATATAGTTTATATTTTTTTTACTAATTTCAATTATTATATTTAACAAATATTCTTCACTATACTGTAATTTTTAGTTAACGTAATTAAAATACTTATTTTTCACTTAAGTATAGTAGGAGTAACATTTAAATATTTAAGTAATATTTTTTAAATAAAAAATTACTATAATTCACTATAATATTTTGTCTTCTCAAATTCAAAAAAATTTAGTAAAATTTTTAAGTAAAAATAAATCCCGCAAAGAATTTTCTATAATTCACTTTAATATTTATATTTAAAAATATTATTATTAAATATAATATTTTCTTAGCAAATATATAGATTAATTTGTATAAAAATAATATTTAAGTTTAAAAAATAAAGCATAATTAAAACATATGGTTTCTTATTTAAAATTTTGAAATCATAAAGCATCAAATATTATTTAGATGAAATTATAATTGATTTTATAAAAGAAAATGGTGATGGAAGAAAAAATGAAAAAAAATAAAAGGATAGAAAGGTCCAAAATGTCCCAGAAATTTAAATATTCATACTAGTGGTACCTAGAGTTAGTTTTGTCTTATCGTACCAAAAATGATACTTCCTCCGTCCCATAAAAGTTGAGACAAAACTTTTGGGCACGGAGGTTAAGAATTTATATTAAATAAATAGGAGAGATGAAAAAAAGTAGGAAAGATAAGAGGGAGTAAAGTAAATGATGGAATAAAAAAAGTGATTAGATGTTTTGTCTTTTCTTCAAAAAGGAAATGACTCAACTTTGTTGGGACGGACTAAAAAGGAATACAACTCAACTTTTATGGGACGGAAGGAGTATAAAAAATTTTTAGGGACCATTGATGCATTTTTAGACAAGATCAGGGACTATTAGTGTAGTTCACTCTTACTTTAAAATGGGATAAGGGAAACAAATTTATTTTATCAGATACTCCATCTATTCCATTAAAAATATCTCACTTTCCTTTTTGGTTTATTACAACTAAGATGACTCATTACTAAAAATGGAAACATATTATTTCAACTTTATTCTCTCTTATTTTACTCTATCTACTTAACACAGTAAAATAAAACTGTATATAAAATCTCGTATCAGCTAAGGAAGAGGTCATCTTTCTTAGTACGAAGTACATAGTTAAGCCCCTGCTAAGAATTTTTTCTGCGTCCGCCGCTGGTTACGGCGAACCTCTATTACCACATATATTTTTAACTCATTCATTCATTATTTTAAAGCTTCATAGTTAATTTATCATACAATAAATTAAAATTTGATATATAATATTAGTATATTGATAATGGGTCCTATTCTAATGTTTTTAGCACCCTAATCCAAAATCAAGACTAAATCTCCACCCTTGGATTTTATTAGTTAGCAATTGATTATATCATTGTCACATTTTTTATTGTAACAATTTCATAACTTTGATTTAATTTTTTAATTGCGATTTTTTTAATTCTTAACATTTTAAATAAGGAAAAAATTTGTACAACTTGTAGAATATAGAAAAAACGAAAAAGTATATAGTTACATTAATTAAGTATCACTTTATTTACCATATTAATTAAAAATTTCTTTAAATTAAAATCCCCTAAATTAGAATTATTCATAATTGCATTGTTAAGGATATATTAGTCAAAATATATATTATATTTATGGGCTTATGACCAAAAAATATAGAGGTATTATGACATGGAGAAATTATGTCTCTAAATCACTACTCATTTTGAAATTTAGTACACATAATTAATTTGAAATAATGAATTATAATTATTACTTTAATTTAGGTTCTATAATATTCTTAATATGAAAATAATGGCAAGATTAAGTTTTTAAATCATGTGCCTGAAAGAAATACTGCACCTATAGCAGGAGGGAGTATAAAGATGCCATAGCTACAGCCCATGAATACAAGATCCCGTAGTATTGAATTTCTTATTGTATAATAGTGAAGGTTGATTATGTCAAATGAACATTGATTAAGTTCTGGAGAAATATATTTTAGCTAGAATAAATTGCAATGTAAGAAAATCTAAAACCTGAGTGAGTTAAAAATTGATTGAAAATAGGCAGCTTCCAGTTCAAGTCCCCACGTTTGAAGTGGCACGACTTAATTGCAAAAACGTTGATTTCTTCTAAGCATCCGCAATGGCGCGAATATTTCGGCGGACTTTCCAAAAACACCTTATATTGCACAATGGTGGACATCCCCAAGGATATCCCGGCGGACATCCACAATAATAAAAATCCACAAATTCACAAATATGCAATTTTCGGAATTAAAATTTTGACACGAATACTTAGAAAATGCAACAATTTTATTTTTTTTAAAAAAGCATACATATATATTTAAATTTTAAAAAAATACATAGTTCACCAAAAAAAAACCATCCCAAACCAAAAAAATGATTCAAACAAAATTACATGTTATGCCTTGAATCTATATAGTTTGCCGCTAGCCGAACAGGGGTCCCGACGGTATGATATGTTTTTGTTTTAGGCCTTCATTTTCGACGATAATACATGCGTTAGTTTTTTAAAAAATCGTATATATAGAGTTTGCAACGAGCCATATATATAGAGTTTAAGAAAAAACAAAAATCAAGACGTCCGCCGGGCCGTCCTTTGTGGCACTGCAATGGCGGATGTCCCGACGGACGTCGTCGAAAAGCCGCGGATCTGCGGTGTCCGCAAGCGACGTCCGCGTCCGCCTCTTGCTCGCCTAATGGCGGACATCCGGCACGCCGGTCCTACGTCCTCCACTGCTGATGCTCTAATGTATTACTACATCATACTACAAATTATTGACCCACAATATTTTCCCTATAAAGAGAAACAGGATAATAAAAGTAAAACAAAATGAAAGAAAAGAGGAACAAATTAAATTTCCACTTGAGTTGGCAGATTTATTTTTTCACAAATTGATTTCAAATTTACTAGCAAGAGCAACTTAGTTAATACTCACTAATAATCAGTCTAAGATTTGTTTAATGATAAAGGATGAATTGTGCAAAATGAAGTAAAATAACAGTACAATGATAAAAAATAAAAAAAAATTCCCCCTCCACCATGTTTTATGCACAAGTCAAATGTAAAGCACAGTTACAAGCCAAACAGCAATACATCCATAAACCCTTCCCCACAAGATCATCACAAACGCAGCACACCATATCCCGACCGTCCGGCAAATCAGCGGTCAGGATCAAAGCATGCTGATGTACATCTCTCCTGTCCTCCACCTCAGGCAGCGACGCACACTCCACGTGGATGTCGAACTCACACGCGCCGCAGTGGTAGGTGAACCCGTGCCCCGACCGCCCGCACGCGTCGCAGGTGAACTCCCCGTCGGCGTACGGCGGCGAGGGGAGGAGGGAGAGGGGGTGGGCGGGGTGGCAGCGGTGGCGGAGGCGGCGGGGGAGGTCGGAGCAGAGGCCGTGGAGGAGGAAGTGGCAGGTGGCCTTGGTGCACACGTAGGCGGGGCCCACGACGTCGTGCTCACAGCCGGAGCAGACGCCGTGGTCGTCCACGTGGAGCTCCGACGCCTCGAGAGGGTGCCGGTGGCTGAAGTGGCTCATTATTGGCTGTGTTTCTTCTCTTTCATCATCGGAGCTTTTCATCACCATTGCCATATTTTCAAGTGATGTTCAATAATTCAACTTCTCCTGTATATGATGGTATTTGAAAGTTTCTTGCTCTATTTTTTATTAGAAGGTGGAGCCTCATGACTTAGGAAGCTAGGTCAATGATGATTTTTATTCCTCCAGTTGTTGTTAAAATCATTAATGGTAGATGATGAGGTTAATTCCTGCCTAGCAAAGTCATAGATTTATGATTTATTTTCACATAATCAAATTAATTTTAAATTTCATTGGAAATTTTAATTAATAGTATGATCAATCGTCCATAATTAGTATACAATTTGTTTAAGATTTCAAATGTTAACAATAATTGTTATTTGTTACTATATAACTAGCTTTCATTATATAGTGACAATTTTTTTTGATATATACACTTAATTACTAAAATAGTGAGAATAATTAAAATCGCTCAAATATACGTATGTTGACTTTTTTTCTCGCACAAGTGGGGCATTATGGGGAGAAAACTGAATCTTGACTTTGTTAACAAATTGTCTTGATTATGTTAATAAATTGATATTCACGTGAATTGACGGAGAAATCTTTTTTTTAAGGAACGAATAACTCTCTTTTAATAGATGTGGGCTGTCAGGGTTGAACTAGAAAAACTCGCTTTTTTTAAACATGAACGATGATATAAAAAATAAAAAATAAAAAGAGTACGTTATGGAGTAGTTTTGTTTTTGCACTATTATTCGGTAGTCCAGTGGCTCCTGGAGCCGGGGCCGTTTGAACTTTTAGTATTCCCTCTGTCCCATAAAAGATGTCACATTTATGGGACGGCACGGGATTTTAAGAGGTTTTATTTTGTTTGTTAAATAAAGAGAGAAAATATAATTTTTATATTTATGTGAGAGAGAATTTTTTTCAAAAAGAGAAATGTGACAGCTTTTGTGGGACAAACTAAAAAGGAAGGTGTGACATCTTTTGTGGGACTTAGGGATACATGTGCAGCTTTTATAATATCATCAACTAGCCTAGATGGTGTGAATATGAGTCATTCTTTCGATAGATTTCAAGATCGATTCCTGCAGGGTGTAGATTTTTCATAAATGATTTAAATATGTATTGATAAAGAATGATATTTATAATTTAAGAATATAGAAAATAATTATATACATATGTAAATATAGGGGGTAATTAAATGCTAACTAATTCTCATTCCAGAACCCAGAACTTCAATATTATGTTGGAAATTTCTCAACATATAGATATAACTTTAAACATAACATGTAAATTTAAATCTCAACACAAAGATATAATTTTATCAACACAAATCTATTGAGAAAGTTTTGTGTTTGTGTTGATAATTTTAATACATAATATTGAAATAATTTTGGATTCTGGATTAGAAGGTTGGTTTTATTTTAACGCGACCCTGTAAATATATAATCTAATCCTAGTAAATTAATATCAAAGCAATGCTTTTCAAACATATTTTTTTCAATTTTCTATTTCTCACGCGAATTTTTCTATAGCTTATGTTCGAGTTGTTTCCGAACACTGAACATACTTAATAAATTTAAAACTCTCTCTGTTCATGAAAAAAATATAGTTCCATTTATAAAAAAGGAAATTTTCATCCCATATTTTACCTCTTTTTGCTCATCTGTCTTACTTTGCCTATATTTTGATACATTTTATCTCTTATTTTATCAAGTTCTCATCAAAACTCGTGTCGTCTATAAATGAGCCTATTTTTTTGCGGAGGCGGGAGTAACTGTTTGGGCCCGCCATCGTTAAAAGTCTGGCTCCGCCACTATTTAGTACTATATGTTTTTTTTATTAATAATTTCAAAATTAAGGGTAATTTGTATATATTTTATAGTAGTAATTAATAAGATTTGATTTTCAAATTTTGAAAAACAACTCGAATTAATTCATGATGAACACAACTAATCATTCTATTCTTTCGAAAATCATTGATTTAATGGTATTGTTTTGGTGGCAATACATCGAGTACTACTAATTAAAAATCTTGAAAAACAGAGAAGGTTTTTTTTTTCTTTCCTTTGATGAGTCTGTGTATGTAGATTTAAATTATTGTATCATTAATTAATTAGTTGTCGAGTTATTGAATAATGTATGCATGTAACACATTATAAAATTCAAACGAGAATTGTTTTATAGGGAATTAATTCAAATGAGAAATTTGAGAATAATTAATAAATTTATTTAAAATTGCATTTACGTGAAAGATTGAATGAAATCAAATAAAGCAGTATCCTAAATTCTAAGACTTAGTTACTTGAGTATCAAGCCAAGTCATCCAAACCCTAAAACTTCTTCTACTATAAGTACAGCATTCAAATAACACTAGCACTCATACACATAATTACTGCAGTAAAAAATATTATCACCATGCTTCGCTTAGTTTCTCTTGGCGTAACCGCCCGTCGCTTTCAATCCACCGCCATCGTTTCCTACCGCCACTTCTCCACCGTCTCCGGCGGCCCTCAACTTCTCGGAGCCCTCGAATCCCAAATCAAAGCCAAAGAGGTGAATGTCATGAAAAAAGTAGTAAATCTCTTTGATTTGAATAAACAACACAAACACACTATATATGCTTTTCATTTACTCTCAACAAACATGCATATTTTTTGTTGTTACCAGTTTTGACTAACTTGCATTTATTGGTGCACACAGAGATGCGTCCCGGCCGATCTCCCATTCACGATCCAAGACGACGATAAGCACTGCCATATCATGCTGACAAGGGAGCTGGGCCGGGAAAAAATCGAGGTCACAGTGAACCCGGTCTACGAAACCGACGACGATGAAGAATCGGAGGAATGTGTTCGGATTAACGTGTCTATCTCTAAAGAAAAGAAGGGAAAATTGGGGTTGGGAGCTGATGTTTGTGGTGATGAAATTTTGGTGGACAAAATATCATTTTGTGAGCCAAATAGCTATGTTCCCTCTATGAGATTGGAGGGTGTGGAGAGCCAGGGTGAATTGCAGGATGCTTTGAATGATTTTGTGAAAGCCAGAGGCATTGAGATATCGAATGTTGGATTCTTGTACAAATATATGGAGTTGAAACGCAAACGCTGGGGTAAAACTCCCAAGCGTAGTGTTGATGACCTCAAAAAATTGCATAAATTTGTCGAGAATTGGTAGACTTTTATCAATCTGTTTCTGCATTTGGATTTGTTTACTACTATTTTCACATGGTGATCTAGTGTTAGTATTAATGTTGGAAAATGGTTTGTTTTTAAGTATATTTCACAATATTTTTATCAGTCTGTATATTATAAGAGCATTTTATATTTGGTTCTTAGCGAGTAGTATCTATTCCATTAAAAAAGTAAATTGGGGATTAATTATAATGATAAGATGATTAGTTCATGGGTAAGAAGGCGTACCCTCAAAATACACTGTATTCTCAAAATTATGACCCTAAGTAACAAATTTAAATTTATTTTTCTGATTTTAAATATATCAATGTTGGAAAGAATACATGTAGATCTCTTTCATGGCTACCAATCCAACACACTCAAATGGTAATGCTGCAATTAATTATAAATTTCATTCTGTTAATTATATAAATGATTAATCAGCTATCCTTGTATAGAGGCCAGAGGCCCGAGCCGATATCCCTTTCAAAATACAACACAAATCCCTAAAAACTAGAATATTGCCTAAAATCTAAAGTATCCTTAAAAAAATTTTGGGGTATTTTAATCTTTAAAAAATTAAAAAAAGTGAAAAATTATCGCACAGGAATTATATACCTAAGCTATACATTCGTATTCATAAGTTAACAATACGATTTACAAAAACTTTCAGTCAAACAAGTTCTAGTAGATTACTTTTTGTGTCAAGGATCATGAGTTATCACCAAATTCATTAAAATAAAATTGAACTATGAATAAAAAAATAAAACTATATATAAAATATATTCCAACAAACTTTATTAAGTACTCCATTGTAATGTACTCCCTTTGTCCCACTTTAGAAGTCCCGGTTTACCATTTTTGGGTGTCCCACTTTAGAAGCCCCAGTTGAAATATTCCGTAATTGGTATTAGACCCCACATTCCACTAACCTTTTTCCACTCACATTTTATTATAAAACTAATATAAAAAAGTAGGACTCATATTCCACTACCTTTTTTCACCAACTTTCCCTTACATTTCTTAAAACTCGTGTCGAACTCAACCGGACTCCTAAAGTGGGGCGGAGGGAGTATTTTTTTAATAACAATTAACAAATGAAATGTGTTTTTATTTACTTGATTAACAAATTTGAGATCGTATTGCCGCATGATTAACTAATTTTGAGATCAGATTAACACATGATTAACAAATGTGATACATGATCGATATGATTATTGTGAAGTGTGTTAAGTATTTTAAAAATTTATGATTAGTTACGGATTCAAAAATGAGACACTTATTTTAGTAAGTAAAAAAGTAAGTACTCCCTCCGTCCCACTTTAGGAGTCCCGTTTTACTACTTTTTCCATAATTGGTAATAAGCTTCACATTCCACTCACCTTTTTAACGATATTTCTTTTTAGTGTATTGGCCGAAAATAAAATTGTATTGTTTAGGATTGAATCAACGGATAAGGATTTTTGACCCAAAATCGAGCTCAAATTAGGTTAAAAGAATTTTTGAAGTTTTCGTAATCCCCTTTAAAACCATGGGATTTTGATTTATGCAAAAATTCTCCTCGAGCAGCGGTGGATTCACGATTCCCATCTACAAAGTGTCAGCGATTGAATATATATGCATGAACTCTGTGTATTCTCTCGTCTTTGATTGTGATGATCCTATAGTTCTTCGCGTATGGGCTTCTAGGATCCTAATTTTCTCCGATTAAAATGATCAAATCGCCGTTCTATTTCGTTTTCAAGTTATGGGCTTTTTGATGTACTAGAAGTTGTTTTGCACGCGATGGATGATTTCATTGATGTTTTCTTGAACGAAGAACCGATAGATCCCTCGGTTGCTCAGGCGAATGAGTCGCATGAGAGAGTGGAGGAGAGGATTCGGCAGCTGCAGGGAGTTACATTTCGCGCGGGGGAGCGGCAGCGGCAGAGCCAGCCCTGCGAGCGGAATCCTGTGGGGATTAGGGTTGTTTTCAGTGATGCATTGGTGAATACGGATGTTGAGAGTGGAATTCTTGTTGAAAATGATGGTGTGGGCACAGTGGATAAGGCTAGGGAAAGCGGGTGTAAAAGAGATCGATCACATTTGGTTGGGGAGGCGTTGGCATTGGCTATGGAATCTCCTGCCAAGAAGGGGGATAAGGAGAAGGAGGGTGGTAGCTTGTATGATTGTAATATATGCTTGGAGCTGGTCAGGGATCCTGTGTTGACTTGTTGCGGTCACTTGTTTTGTTGGGCCTGTTTTTATCAGGTGGAGTACGTTGATTCGCGTTCTAAAGAATGTCCTGTTTGCGAGGGAGAGGTGACTGATGCCAATCTCATTCCGATTTATGGGAACAGCAGTGGGGGTGAGGGTGAGCGTGATCGTGAGCGTGAGACAGCGTCTTGCTTGAACTTGAAGGTTCCTCCCCGGCCTAAAGCTCGTAGAATCGAGAGAGCTAGGAAGCGGGACTGATGTTTGTGTGTGTGTATCATATGTTGCTGTTGCAGAAATGGAGGTAATTTCCATTCATATGCTCAAGTGAATTTCAATTCTTGGGACACTACTGACTTTAGTAGTTTAGTGTTACTAGTTTGAAAGGGATTAGTTACTAACATTACTCTGTATAAGTTCTTTGTACGTGTTACCATAAAATTGAATAACAATATTGTTTATATGAAACATTGAGTTATAGTATTTTTTTTGCTTATATGGCATCTTAGATTGTAGTATCTTGTATTTGGATGAGCACCACTAGCCCTCTCTCTTTGATAGTTGAGGATGTGTTCATTGCTACCAATCTTATCATTATATTCATATTTCATTGTTTTGCTTATTTTATTATGATTTCTATTTTGTTATAGTATTCTAGTAGTATTATTCTTATCATGTCAAATAATTATAGATGTTGCTTTTTGGTGATTTTCCAGTCACTGCACCATGTTACTGTAGCAAAAGTTCAGCCCCGGGGTTTTTTATTTATGCTGGGACAGGGGTGCCCAAGATAGGAGGGTGAATTTAGAATTATCTTGTTGATATTTATTGATTTATCACATTGCATAATGCCTGTATGAGATACTACTATACTGATATCACTTTAGAGGGTAGTTATGCATAGCAGTTGGCTGCCTCTAAACTTGACCAATTATCAACTTCTCCTCTGGCCTCTAGCATTGCATCCTTAATCCTTAGTTCACTGCATCTGCCAAGCTTTCTCGGATATTGAAAATGGTGATATCAACTTAACTTTTGGCTAACTTTCTGCTCTACCCAACCCAAACTGTCTTACATTGTAAAACTCACCGTTGCAAGAAAACTGCATATGTCATCTTGGCTGGGTGTTGTTTGCCACTAGAATACGTCTCTATGCTGTTCTCAGACCCATAGATGAAGTTTTGGAAATTTGTCAAATTTTGGAGAACACTGGAGTAGCAGATATACATCATTATACTGAATTAAAAGCTAGTATAAAGATTAGAAGGTGTTTACTGTTTAGCTTAGTTTACTTGGACAATAGTATAGGCTATCATGTCTTAAATTTATTTTGAAAATAAAGAATTGAGGTGCTCTGTAAATAAGATCGTGCATCTTTAAAAGTGATTAGTGAGGAAAATATACTTGTTAAAAATGACCAAATCACATATTTTTGTCAGAATTGGATTTATTAGAAGAAAAAAAATGTTTAGATTTTCTTATTTTTAAAAACACTTTATCAGCTTCTAAAAGCTTATTTTGAGGGTAATACCAATGAAGACATAGATGTACAACAGTCCGCATTCGTTAAAAGTTATTTGTGCACTTACCAGTGAAGGATATGTTTCATTACAGCTTGTGATGTTTTTCCTTTCATTTGTTATTATGGTTATGGTAGTTTCCATCCGGTATGAGTCGTAGAATATAAAATAATTCAAGAAGCTTGTTTTGGAGGACTGAGGTGTTCAGTGTTTCTCTTCTTGTTCTTGATTGAAGAATAAACCATTGTTCTTCACCTTGATTCTGTTGTGTAGAGTGTTAGAAGCCCTTAACTCTAGCCAGATTTTATCAGCCTTGCTGAAAGAATAAACCATACTTTTGAGAATCTCATAAGGTCCCAAAAAACACTGAACTTCTCAAAGCTTCTCTTACTTTATAGTTTTGCAGACACCAACATAAATGTGGTTTTGGTGGTTACCACATGCTTGAGTAAATAATACTCCACCATAGTGTATTACACACTGGAGTCATTGACTACTAATCTTGCACTAACAAAGCTACAATTTGCAATTCCACTCTGAACTTTCTGTCTTGTTGTAATGTCACAAAGCATGAAATATGGTGATGGAAACAATCTATTAATCATGAGTTGGAAGAATATAGTGCTCTTACCAGCCAAGTTAAAGTTGGCAATGCCAAAATGAGAGGAGTATTATGATTCCAAGGTCTTGATTTTTCAGGTAGGGCAATCACTCTGAGATTGAAACGAAGTAGAGGTGTTATCAAGGGAAAAAGTAGAAAAAGGGTGTGGGCAGGCCTGAGAAGGACTTGTGGGACAAATATAAAGCAGAAAAGCAACTCAATCAGTGGTGCAATAATTGGTCATACACTCATACCACTGGAGGACTGCCTCTTGCACTTGACCTCCCCACCCCCTACCCCCTACCCCTATTCCCTAATATATATAGATACATACATACACAAAATTTGCTTCAAAGTGGGACTGTGGATGCAGCTATCTTCATGCCAATGATTGCTCTAGTTGGAGACTTGTCCCCTTCACACTGTGCATCACTTTGCCCCACACTTCACATGCTGCATCTGCATCCATGTCCATACCCATACCCATACCCATACCCATACCCATACATACATGACATACATATGTATACATAGCCCTTTGCATAATTTCCGGTGTCTATATTGAATGGTCTTGTGGAATTTTCTTTTTCAACTATTTGTAATTAGGTTGATGCCTAAATCCAAATGGCTCTTGAAGTATTTTTTTTTCCTTGTAAGGGCATCCACAATGGATGCCCTAGTGGAAGCCCTAGTGGTTGCCACGTCAGCATGCCCTATCTTTCTGCAATGGTGAAGCCCTAGTGGATGATGCCCTATCTCTTATCCACTTTTCATTTCAATTTTAATGTTATTTTTTTATATTTTCACATATTATAAATAGAAAAATTAAATACTAAATTAAATGAAAATCATGCATTACTTAATTTTAAAAAAAATTATAAATTATATATTTAATTTTAATTAAATAAAAAATAGCAAAATATAAATACAATATTATAGAACACAATAAATTTAAATAAAACACTTGCATTAATCGAATAAAATGAGTAAAGTATAATAAAGGTCAAAATAAAAAAAGTATGTTGAGTTTGGGACTTGAACACACATTCTCTATAATTTTCCCATATACATTTACCATTTGGCTAAATATAGATTATACTTTGAAATCAAACAAATTTTTACATAAAGCAACAAAAAACTCTCTTTTAAGTGTAAAACTAATTGTCCCACATCGAAATCACAAAGAAATTTGGAGTTGAAAACTTATCTATAAAATTGTCATTTGTCCCACATCGAAGTCACAATGAAAGTTGGAGTTGAAAACCTATCTATAAAAGGTTTACTCAAGTAATGCAAAACTTGCTCATTTAGTGTGAAGGATTATATTCTATAAATATATTCTTTCACTAATTCACGGATCCTTCTTTTAGTATGGATCGTTGTGAAATTATAGTTTTTATTTCAAGTTAAAAAATGATTTTTTAATTTAAAAATTGATTTTTTTGAATTAAAAATCGGTTTTTATAATTAAAAATCAATTTTTAATTTTTTTTTTTTTAAGATCGGGCTCGGGCGTTTGGTCGCAATGGGCGCCCGATCTCGCGCCCGATCGATCGGGCTCGGGATCGGGCGCGACCGAGGGCTACAATGGATGCCCGACCACGCCCGAGCCCGATCTCGGCCGATCGGGCGCGCGATCGGGCATCCATTGTGGATGCTCTAATGAGTTGAATGTCATTGCTTTTCGTCTACTTTAAGATTGACAAAATGTTATTACAGTTACACAATCCAAATGAATATGGGTACATCTATGTTTTAGTTAACATTTATATAGTATTTTCTCGCCCAACTTTATGTTTCTATTTGCTTTACTGAAAAAAATTAAAATATTTGCAAATTGATTACATTCGCTTACCTATTTGCATACATTTAGTGGAAGTGGTGGGATTAAAATCCTTTAATATTTGTATATATTTATTAAAAAGTAAAAGAGAAAAGGTAGTACCACATTTGGAAGAGATTAAAAACAAAGTACCCATTTTGGCAAAAAAAAACAAACAAATGAAAAGTAAAATAAAAAAAGAAGAAGAAAATACTACGAATATCAAAGAAAAATATATTATCACTCATGTGACATGTGTGGCAGAGTGCCCAAAGTCAAAGAAAACTTTAATTGAGAAAGTGGGTAGAGCATGTTTGATGTGGCTATGCTTTTGGATTTATTGCATTTATAGTTCAAGTTTGCATTCAAAGAGTGAAGCATCATTTGCGGGCAAACATGGTTTTTTTACGAACAAAAGTTAAGTTGTAATTATTGTTTATTTTCACGGATTTATCCACATATAATGTAGTACTCGCAAATATGTTTACGTTTATAGAGAGTGCACATTTTAATTTGTTGGAACGGAGTTAGAATCAAATTTATAGAGTAGTATTACGTAACATGATGTGTTAATTTTATTCTTCTTGTGAAAAATAATACTAAAACATATATTGAATATTTATTAAATTAATATTCTAGTAAAAGTTTATACTAATAGAAAAAAACGTAAATGGTGAGAGGTCAAATTTTGTTAGTGGTTTGGATTCCTCATTCGTGACAGTGATCGTCGGCACTCGCACCCTAACTATTCCACCGAACAATTTATGCTATCATTATAGTAGTAAAACTAATCATCATTATTATACTATGAATTTGAATCTCAAATATGGAAATAATACATATCAAAACTTAAAGATCTTGCTAATTGACGTCGTACCAACATATTGTATGCATATAATTGAAATTGTTCTGAGTGCTAACAGTAATGAAAATGAGAAAACGATGGTAAGTTTTTTTTTTTTTTTTTTTTTTTTTTTTGAGGGACGATGGTAAGTTGTTATTTTTAAACATTAACACAAAGTATTACTACGGGCCTAAGGCTTTCTTTCCTTTTCCATGTGTGTGTGTGTGTGTGTGTGTGTGTGTGTTGAGAGAGAGAGAGAGAGAGAGCGATGGGTGTGTGACAAAAGAAGGGGCAATAATGAAGACAATTCATGCTTATCTCTTTGCTTTATGATTCACTCATTATTTATTGACTACAATAATGATGATATCAATAACTGCCCAACTGAATCCCAGGTGTTTTTTCTCCTCGAAATTCTATTATCTACTCACTTTTTTAAACTATTTTTTCTAGTATATATTTCTATTTTACGAACGGTATAAGAGTAATATAATGAATAATTTATTAGAAATTGATGAGGTTGCTGTGAGCACGAAAATCAAGCTATTTTTTCTTTTCTCGCGTCCTGATTCTTGAGCACCAACACCATAAATGAATATTGAAGATGTTTTTTTTCATGAACAAATTCATAATAGCAATCTCCAATGCTACATAGGCCAGCAATAGG
>NC_062970.1:39363473-39602114 GCF_023119035.1 Salvia hispanica
TTAGTTACTTGAGTATCAAGCCAAGTCATCCAAACCCTAAAACTTCTTCTACTATAAGTACAGCATTCAAATAACACTAGCACTCATACACATAATTACTGCAGTAAAAAATATTATCACCATGCTTCGCTTAGTTTCTCTTGGCGTAACCGCCCGTCGCTTTCAATCCACCGCCATCGTTTCCTACCGCCACTTCTCCACCGTCTCCGGCGGCCCTCAACTTCTCGGAGCCCTCGAATCCCAAATCAAAGCCAAAGAGGTGAATGTCATGAAAAAAGTAGTAAATCTCTTTGATTTGAATAAACAACACAAACACACTATATATGCTTTTCATTTACTCTCAACAAACATGCATATTTTTTGTTGTTACCAGTTTTGACTAACTTGCATTTATTGGTGCACACAGAGATGCGTCCCGGCCGATCTCCCATTCACGATCCAAGACGACGATAAGCACTGCCATATCATGCTGACAAGGGAGCTGGGCCGGGAAAAAATCGAGGTCACAGTGAACCCGGTCTACGAAACCGACGACGATGAAGAATCGGAGGAATGTGTTCGGATTAACGTGTCTATCTCTAAAGAAAAGAAGGGAAAATTGGGGTTGGGAGCTGATGTTTGTGGTGATGAAATTTTGGTGGACAAAATATCATTTTGTGAGCCAAATAGCTATGTTCCCTCTATGAGATTGGAGGGTGTGGAGAGCCAGGGTGAATTGCAGGATGCTTTGAATGATTTTGTGAAAGCCAGAGGCATTGAGATATCGAATGTTGGATTCTTGTACAAATATATGGAGTTGAAACGCAAACGCTGGGGTAAAACTCCCAAGCGTAGTGTTGATGACCTCAAAAAATTGCATAAATTTGTCGAGAATTGGTAGACTTTTATCAATCTGTTTCTGCATTTGGATTTGTTTACTACTATTTTCACATGGTGATCTAGTGTTAGTATTAATGTTGGAAAATGGTTTGTTTTTAAGTATATTTCACAATATTTTTATCAGTCTGTATATTATAAGAGCATTTTATATTTGGTTCTTAGCGAGTAGTATCTATTCCATTAAAAAAGTAAATTGGGGATTAATTATAATGATAAGATGATTAGTTCATGGGTAAGAAGGCGTACCCTCAAAATACACTGTATTCTCAAAATTATGACCCTAAGTAACAAATTTAAATTTATTTTTCTGATTTTAAATATATCAATGTTGGAAAGAATACATGTAGATCTCTTTCATGGCTACCAATCCAACACACTCAAATGGTAATGCTGCAATTAATTATAAATTTCATTCTGTTAATTATATAAATGATTAATCAGCTATCCTTGTATAGAGGCCAGAGGCCCGAGCCGATATCCCTTTCAAAATACAACACAAATCCCTAAAAACTAGAATATTGCCTAAAATCTAAAGTATCCTTAAAAAAATTTTGGGGTATTTTAATCTTTAAAAAATTAAAAAAAGTGAAAAATTATCGCACAGGAATTATATACCTAAGCTATACATTCGTATTCATAAGTTAACAATACGATTTACAAAAACTTTCAGTCAAACAAGTTCTAGTAGATTACTTTTTGTGTCAAGGATCATGAGTTATCACCAAATTCATTAAAATAAAATTGAACTATGAATAAAAAAATAAAACTATATATAAAATATATTCCAACAAACTTTATTAAGTACTCCATTGTAATGTACTCCCTTTGTCCCACTTTAGAAGTCCCGGTTTACCATTTTTGAGTGTCCCACTTTAGAAGCCCCAGTTGAAATATTCCGTAATTGGTATTAGACCTCACATTCCACTAACCTTTTTCCACTCACATTTTATTATAAAACTAATATAAAAAAGTAGGACTCATATTCCACTACCTTTTTTCACCAACTTTCCCTTACATTTCTTAAAACTCGTGTCGAACTCAACCGGACTCCTAAAGTGGGGCGGAGGGAGTATTTTTTTAATAACAATTAACAAATGAAATGTGTTTTTATTTACTTGATTAACAAATTTGAGATCGTATTGCCGCATGATTAACTAATTTTGAGATCAGATTAACACATGATTAACAAATGTGATACATGATCGATATGATTATTGTGAAGTGTGTTAAGTATTTTAAAAATTTATGATTAGTTACGGATTCAAAAATGAGACACTTATTTTAGTAAGTAAAAAAGTAAGTACTCCCTCCGTCCCACTTTAGGAGTCCCGTTTTACTACTTTTGGGTGTCCCACTTTAGGAGTCCCGGTTGGAATATTCCATAATTGGTAATAAAAGCTTCACATTCCACTCACCTTTTTCCACTCACATTTTATTATAAAACTAATATATAAAAAGTAAGAGCACTCCCCAATGGAGTTCCCTTATTTCTCCCTTATTTCTCCCTAACTCCTGCCACATCGGCGCCACATCAAGCATCACATTTTATCCCACAGTTTTTAGCCAACCCTCTGCTCCAATGGTTTCTCACTTATTTCTCCCTTATTTCTCCCTAACTCAACATTTCATTTTTACATCATCACTAATTTAATTGTTTTATTTTTATATATAATAAAGCTAGCTTATTTAATTTATAAAGATAAATCAAATAAATAGTAATAAAGTTCGTTGTATTAAACACGGGTACACATTACAACGAAGAAAATTAAAAAAAAAAAAAAAAAAAAAAAAAAAAAAAAAAAAAAGTACACGAATGGAAATAAAAAATCAAAAAAAAAATTCAAAGAAAAAAAAAATTCAAGGGCGGTGGGCGCGGTTTCTATTTGCCCACAATTCTTCGATGATATCGTGTTGTAGTGCTTGATGGGCCTCCTTATGGTGTATGTCCATGAACGCCTGGAACCGTTCATGTTCGTTGTGCGGTACACCCTGGCGGGCGGACTCGGTTGAGACACCGTGACTCGATGATGCAACACTTGGGTCGTTGGTGACGTCGAGGACGCCTTCGTGTTCATCTTCGATGATCATGTTATGCATGATGATGCACGCATACATGATATCGGCAATATCCCCCTGGTAGAAAAAGCGCGTCGGACCCTTTACCAGTGCAAATCGCGATTGGAGCACCCCAAATGCCCTCTCCACATCCTTGCGCGCGAGACTCTTTGCTATTTCGAGGCAGAAATACGCTAACTTCTATCTCCCGAGTGGGCATCGATCGTCTTCGGAAACACGGGCCATTGCGGATAGATGCCGTCGGCCCGGTAGTACCCCATGTTATGCACATTGCCATTGGCCGTGAAGTCGATGGAGGGGCCTAATCCGTTGATCCGCTCGTTGAAAAGGGGCGAGGAATTGAGAACATTTAGGTCGTTGTTCGGCCCGGCTATACCAAAATAAGCATGCCAAATCCAAAGCCGTTGGTCGGCAACGGCTTCCAGAATGATGGTGGGATGCGTACCTTTGTCAAGCCGGTGAAAGTAAGCTGGCTTTCGCCACGCGGTTGGGCCAGATTCTTCCCTTGCTGCCGATGCATACGATCGATCTTCTACCGAGCATCCCGGAAAGCCGTGGGTCCTCCGGTGCCGATCCCGGTAAAGGCCTGACGATCGAGCCTAGCGTCCGCGACGAAGAGTAGTGCTCTCCCCCCAGGCTATCTACTCGCACGCCCTGACAGAAGATTCTTCGAGGCACTCGTTGCCAGTCGTCTCGCCGCATTGCAGAGATACTCATCGAACATGTCGGCGGACCCTCCGTATGCCAAGCTAGCACACGGCGGATGTGCTTGATTGCATTACTGTAGGGAGGCGATAGTCCAGAACTCCACTGTTGCGTCTGGCTGGGCCGGAACTTCGGGGTGTACGCGCGGACAACGTCATTAACAATGCGCGGGAAGAGGGAAGCGGCGCATTCCCGAACCGGCGACGAAATACATGTTCTGCCGGATGGCGCACGTGGTTCCTCCAGCGAAATAATCGGCGAACAGCCGATCGTGCCCACCAGTGTGGTCGCGATGGATGTATCGGCGCCGCCGGCGGATTGGCCGTTGGGGTGGGCTGTGCGTTCGAGCGATCTCGCTTTGTATGCAGCGGGAGATATAGTTGTTGATTGGGTTGTTGGCGAAACCCGCTACATCCCATCCGGTGGGAGCGGGAGGTACCTCTTCTTCGGAAGAAGAATGTGATATTTCCTCGTCGGACTGAGCACGAGACGATGAATCAGAACTCATTTAATAAAGATGGAGAGAAAAAAGATTGAAAATTTGTGTGAATGAAGTTTGTGGGTGATGAATGGAGGAAGAGGATGAAATATTTATAGGGGTGGGATAAAATAGCCGTTCGGCCAAAAAAAAAAAAAAAAATTTTAAAAATCGCCGATTATCGCCGAGCGTCGCCCACAGTGGCCGACGTCGCTCGGCGATAATCCAGCGATAAATCGCCACTCGGCGAGCGCAACGGTAACGATTATCGCCGAATTATCGCCGACTTCGCCACAATGGCCGGCGATAATTCGGCGATAATGTCGGCGATTTATCGCCATTATAAAACTAATATATAAAAGTAAGACTCACATTCCACTACTTTTTTTACAACTTTCTTTATATTTCTTAAAATTCGTGCCGAACTCAACCGGGACATGGAAGGAGTATTTTTTTTATAAAAAATTTTGCCCATTAAAAAAATTTTGCCAACGATATTTCTTTTTAGTGTATTGGCCGAAAATAAAATTGAATTGTTTAGGGATTGAATCAACGGATAAGGATTTTTGACCCAAAATCGAGCTCAAATTAGGTTAAAAGAATTTTTGAAGTTTTCGTAATCCCCTTTAAAACCATGGGATTTTGATTTATGCAAAAATTCTCCTCGAGCAGCGGTGGATTCACGATTCCCATCTACAAAGTGTCAGCGATTGAATATATATGCATGAACTCTGTGTATTCTCTCGTCTTTGATTGTGATGATCCTATAGTTCTTCGCGTATGGGCTTCTAGGATCCTAATTTTCTCCGATTAAAATGATCAAATCGCCGTTCTATTTCGTTTTCAAGTTATGGGCTTTTTGATGTACTAGAAGTTGTTTTGCACGCGATGGATGATTTCATTGATGTTTTCTTGAACGAAGAACCGATAGATCCCTCGGTTGCTCAGGCGAATGAGTCGCATGAGAGAGTGGAGGAGAGGATTCGGCAGCTGCAGGGAGTTACATTTCGCGCGGGGGAGCGGCAGCGGCAGAGCCAGCCCTGCGAGCGGAATCCTGTGGGGATTAGGGTTGTTTTCAGTGATGCATTGGTGAATACGGATGTTGAGAGTGGAATTCTTGTTGAAAATGATGGTGTGGGCACAGTGGATAAGGCTAGGGAAAGCGGGTGTAAAAGAGATCGATCACATTTGGTTGGGGAGGCGTTGGCATTGGCTATGGAATCTCCTGCCAAGAAGGGGGATAAGGAGAAGGAGGGTGGTAGCTTGTATGATTGTAATATATGCTTGGAGCTGGTCAGGGATCCTGTGTTGACTTGTTGCGGTCACTTGTTTTGTTGGGCCTGTTTTTATCAGGTGGAGTACGTTGATTCGCGTTCTAAAGAATGTCCTGTTTGCGAGGGAGAGGTGACTGATGCCAATCTCATTCCGATTTATGGGAACAGCAGTGGGGGTGAGGGTGAGCGTGATCGTGAGCGTGAGACAGCGTCTTGCTTGAACTTGAAGGTTCCTCCCCGGCCTAAAGCTCGTAGAATCGAGAGAGCTAGGAAGCGGGACTGATGTTTGTGTGTGTGTATCATATGTTGCTGTTGCAGAAATGGAGGTAATTTCCATTCATATGCTCAAGTGAATTTCAATTCTTGGGACACTACTGACTTTAGTAGTTTAGTGTTACTAGTTTGAAAGGGATTAGTTACTAACATTACTCTGTATAAGTTCTTTGTACGTGTTACCATAAAATTGAATAACAATATTGTTTATATGAAACATTGAGTTATAGTATTTTTTTTGCTTATATGGCATCTTAGATTGTAGTATCTTGTATTTGGATGAGCACCACTAGCCCTCTCTCTTTGATAGTTGAGGATGTGTTCATTGCTACCAATCTTATCATTATATTCATATTTCATTGTTTTGCTTATTTTATTATGATTTCTATTTTGTTATAGTATTCTAGTAGTATTATTCTTATCATGTCAAATAATTATAGATGTTGCTTTTTGGTGATTTTCCAGTCACTGCACCATGTTACTGTAGCAAAAGTTCAGCCCCGGGGTTTTTTATTTATGCTGGGACAGGGGTGCCCAAGATAGGAGGGTGAATTTAGAATTATCTTGTTGATATTTATTGATTTATCACATTGCATAATGCCTGTATGAGATACTACTATACTGATATCACTTTAGAGGGTAGTTATGCATAGCAGTTGGCTGCCTCTAAACTTGACCAATTATCAACTTCTCCTCTGGCCTCTAGCATTGCATCCTTAATCCTTAGTTCACTGCATCTGCCAAGCTTTCTCGGATATTGAAAATGGTGATATCAACTTAACTTTTGGCTAACTTTCTGCTCTACCCAACCCAAACTGTCTTACATTGTAAAACTCACCGTTGCAAGAAAACTGCATATGTCATCTTGGCTGGGTGTTGTTTGCCACTAGAATACGTCTCTATGCTGTTCTCAGACCCATAGATGAAGTTTTGGAAATTTGTCAAATTTTGGAGAACACTGGAGTAGCAGATATACATCATTATACTGAATTAAAAGCTAGTATAAAGATTAGAAGGTGTTTACTGTTTAGCTTAGTTTACTTGGACAATAGTATAGGCTATCATGTCTTAAATTTATTTTGAAAATAAAGAATTGAGGTGCTCTGTAAATAAGATCGTGCATCTTTAAAAGTGATTAGTGAGGAAAATATACTTGTTAAAAATGACCAAATCACATATTTTTGTCAGAATTGGATTTATTAGAAGAAAAAAAATGTTTAGATTTTCTTATTTTTAAAAACACTTTATCAGCTTCTAAAAGCTTATTTTGAGGGTAATACCAATGAAGACATAGATGTACAACAGTCCGCATTCGTTAAAAGTTATTTGTGCACTTACCAGTGAAGGATATGTTTCATTACAGCTTGTGATGTTTTTCCTTTCATTTGTTATTATGGTTATGGTAGTTTCCATCCGGTATGAGTCGTAGAATATAAAATAATTCAAGAAGCTTGTTTTGGAGGACTGAGGTGTTCAGTGTTTCTCTTCTTGTTCTTGATTGAAGAATAAACCATTGTTCTTCACCTTGATTCTGTTGTGTAGAGTGTTAGAAGCCCTTAACTCTAGCCAGATTTTATCAGCCTTGCTGAAAGAATAAACCATACTTTTGAGAATCTCATAAGGTCCCAAAAAACACTGAACTTCTCAAAGCTTCTCTTACTTTATAGTTTTGCAGACACCAACATAAATGTGGTTTTGGTGGTTACCACATGCTTGAGTAAATAATACTCCACCATAGTGTATTACACACTGGAGTCATTGACTACTAATCTTGCACTAACAAAGCTACAATTTGCAATTCCACTCTGAACTTTCTGTCTTGTTGTAATGTCACAAAGCATGAAATATGGTGATGGAAACAATCTATTAATCATGAGTTGGAAGAATATAGTGCTCTTACCAGCCAAGTTAAAGTTGGCAATGCCAAAATGAGAGGAGTATTATGATTCCAAGGTCTTGATTTTTCAGGTAGGGCAATCACTCTGAGATTGAAACGAAGTAGAGGTGTTATCAAGGGAAAAAGTAGAAAAAGGGTGTGGGCAGGCCTGAGAAGGACTTGTGGGACAAATATAAAGCAGAAAAGCAACTCAATCAGTGGTGCAATAATTGGTCATACACTCATACCACTGGAGGACTGCCTCTTGCACTTGACCTCCCCACCCCCTACCCCCTACCCCTATTCCCTAATATATATAGATACATACATACACAAAATTTGCTTCAAAGTGGGACTGTGGATGCAGCTATCTTCATGCCAATGATTGCTCTAGTTGGAGACTTGTCCCCTTCACACTGTGCATCACTTTGCCCCACACTTCACATGCTGCATCTGCATCCATGTCCATACCCATACCCATACCCATACCCATACCCATACATACATGACATACATATGTATACATAGCCCTTTGCATAATTTCCGGTGTCTATATTGAATGGTCTTGTGGAATTTTCTTTTTCAACTATTTGTAATTAGGTTGATGCCTAAATCCAAATGGCTCTTGAAGTATTTTTTTTTCCTTGTAAGGGCATCCACAATGGATGCCCTAGTGGAAGCCCTAGTGGTTGCCACGTCAGCATGCCCTATCTTTCTGCAATGGTGAAGCCCTAGTGGATGATGCCCTATCTCTTATCCACTTTTCATTTCAATTTTAATGTTATTTTTTTATATTTTCACATATTATAAATAGAAAAATTAAATACTAAATTAAATGAAAATCATGCATTACTTAATTTTAAAAAAAAATTATAAATTATATATTTAATTTTAATTAAATAAAAAATAGCAAAATATAAATACAATATTATAGAACACAATAAATTTAAATAAAACACTTGCATTAATCGAATAAAATGAGTAAAGTATAATAAAGGTCAAAATAAAAAAAGTATGTTGAGTTTGGGACTTGAACACACATTCTCTATAATTTTCCCATATACATTTACCATTTGGCTAAATATAGATTATACTTTGAAATCAAACAAATTTTTACATAAAGCAACAAAAAACTCTCTTTTAAGTGTAAAACTAATTGTCCCACATCGAAATCACAAAGAAATTTGGAGTTGAAAACTTATCTATAAAATTGTCATTTGTCCCACATCGAAGTCACAATGAAAGTTGGAGTTGAAAACTTATCTATAAAAGGTTTACTCAAGTAATGCAAAACTTGCTCATTTAGTGTGAAGGATTATATTCTATAAATATATTCTTTCACTAATTCACGGATCCTTCTTTTAGTATGGATCGTTGTGAAATTATAGTTTTTATTTCAAGTTAAAAAATGATTTTTTAATTTAAAAATTGATTTTTTTGAATTAAAAATCGGTTTTTATAATTAAAAATCAATTTTTAAATTTTTTTTTTTTTAAGATCGGGCTCGGGCGTTTGGTCGCAATGGGCGCCCGATCTCGCGCCCGATCGATCGGGCTCGGGATCGGGCGCGACCGAGGGCTACAATGGATGCCCGACCGCGCCCGAGCCCGATCTCGGCCGATCGGGCGCGCGATCGGGCATCCATTGTGGATGCTCTAATGAGTTGAATGTCATTGCTTTTCGTCTACTTTAAGATTGACAAAATGTTATTACAGTTACACAATCCAAATGAATATGGGTACATCTATGTTTTAGTTAACATTTATATAGTATTTTCTCGCCCAACTTTATGTTTCTATTTGCTTTACTGAAAAAAATTAAAATATTTGCAAATTGATTACATTCGCTTACCTATTTGCATACATTTAGTGGAAGTGGTGGGATTAAAATCCTTTAATATTTGTATATATTTATTAAAAAGTAAAAGAGAAAAGGTAGTACCACATTTGGAAGAGATTAAAAACAAAGTACCCATTTTGGCAAAAAAAAACAAACAAATGAAAAGTAAAATAAAAAAAGAAGAAGAAAATACTACGAATATCAAAGAAAAATATATTATCACTCATGTGACATGTGTGGCAGAGTGCCCAAAGTCAAAGAAAACTTTAATTGAGAAAGTGGGTAGAGCATGTTTGATGTGGCTATGCTTTTGGATTTATTGCATTTATAGTTCAAGTTTGCATTCAAAGAGTGAAGCATCATTTGCGGGCAAACATGGTTTTTTTACGAACAAAAGTTAAGTTGTAATTATTGTTTATTTTCACGGATTTATCCACATATAATGTAGTACTCGCAAATATGTTTACGTTTATAGAGAGTGCACATTTTAATTTGTTGGAACGGAGTTAGAATCAAATTTATAGAGTAGTATTACGTAACATGATGTGTTAATTTTATTCTTCTTGTGAAAAATAATACTAAAACATATATTGAATATTTATTAAATTAATATTCTAGTAAAAGTTTATACTAATAGAAAAAAACGTAAATGGTGAGAGGTCAAATTTTGTTAGTGGTTTGGATTCCTCATTCGTGACAGTGATCGTCGGCACTCGCACCCTAACTATTCCACCGAACAATTTATGCTATCATTATAGTAGTAAAACTAATCATCATTATTATACTATGAATTTGAATCTCAAATATGGAAATAATACATATCAAAACTTAAAGATCTTGCTAATTGACGTCGTACCAACATATTGTATGCATATAATTGAAATTGTTCTGAGTGCTAACAGTAATGAAAATGAGAAAACGATGGTAAGTTTTTTTTTTTTTTTTTTTTTTTTTTTTTTGAGGGACGATGGTAAGTTGTTATTTTTAAACATTAACACAAAGTATTACTACGGGCCTAAGGCTTTCTTTCCTTTTCCATGTGTGTGTGTGTGTGTGTGTGTGTGTGTGTGTTGAGAGAGAGAGAGAGAGAGAGAGCGATGGGTGTGTGACAAAAGAAGGGGCAATAATGAAGACAATTCATGCTTATCTCTTTGCTTTATGATTCACTCATTATTTATTGACTACAATAATGATGATATCAATAACTGCCCAACTGAATCCCAGGTGTTTTTTCTCCTCGAAATTCTATTATCTACTCACTTTTTTAAACTATTTTTTCTAGTATATATTTCTATTTTACGAACGGTATAAGAGTAATATAATGAATAATTTATTAGAAATTGATGAGGTTGCTGTGAGCACGAAAATCAAGCTATTTTTTCTTTTCTCGCGTCCTGATTCTTGAGCACCAACACCATAAATGAATATTGAAGATGTTTTTTTTCATGAACAAATTCATAATAGCAATCTCCAATGCTACATAGACCAGCAATAGGCCAGCAATAGGCTAGTCATTCTCTTTCTTGTCACGTCAGCAGCACTAAAAATCTACCTGCCACATCAGATTTAGGTAAGCCAAATTTCACCGCAATAAAAATAATTCAAAATATACTACATTTACGGAATTAAAATTACGATTAAATTACGGAATTAAATTTACAAGACATATACGGGGAAAATTCATTAATTGCATTTAAAAAGGTACATAGATAAAAAAAAATTACATTTAAAAAGGTACATAATAAAGAAAAAAACTATCGTCGTGCAGTCCTCCGTGCCCACAACTCTTCAATTATATCCTTTTGGAGTTGAATATGAGCATCCACTTGGCGCATGTCGGCAAATTCCTTGAGGCGGCCGGCTTCATCGAGAGGTACCCCACGTCGTACGTTAGGGGTGGCCGTTCCGTGGCTTGGACCGGCTTCATCGTCATTGGCCCAACTAGTCAATTGTACGCCTTCGTCTTCGACGATCATGTTGTGCAGGATAATGCAGGCGTACATTATTTGGGATATGCATGTGACATCCCACAAACGCGTTGGACCCTTAATTGCCGCCCATCGAGACTGGAGCACACCAAATGCGCGCTCCACGTCCTTGCGCGCCGACTCTGTCGTTCTGCAAAGTAGGCCTTCCTTTCATCACTTGCGATTAAAATAATCAAAAGAATAAGAAATTCGAAACTCTTAAACACAAAATAATAATTATATTTGCTTTCTTTAGGAAGAATCTTGGGCGAAAACAAGAAAATTTGTCTAAGTGTAACATCTAGAGTTATACTAACTAAAGCAATTAACTAAAATTGAACTAAAAAAATGAAGTAGACTGGAAATAGGATCCCCATCAAGTCAGTCGATAAATCTTGAAATGAGATATGCCCTACAATAATCAAAGGAAACTAGACACTTTCGTCAAAATGAATTCTTGTTTTGACTAACCAGTTATCGATGACTTTACAACTTCAATTCGACTCAACCAATCCGGTATATTTTCCACGTTCATAGGAGTGTGTCTATGTTTTTGCTTTACGAATATGATATTTTCCACCTAGGGTATATCCCGTCCGCCAAGTAGTAGCCCATATCATGCCGGTTGCGGGTTGGCCACAAACGAGGACAATTTGGACCGACGCATACGACACTTCTCGTTGAAGAGGGGGAGACGAGTTCGGGACGTTGAGGTCGTTGTTCGACCCGGCTACCCAAAATACGCGTGCCAGATCCACAGCCGTGTCGGCTACGGCCTCGAGGATTATCGTGGGATTCTTTGACTTGTAGCCGGTCGTGTAGGCCCCCTTCCGGGCAGTCGGACAGTTCTTCCACTCCCGATGCATACGGTCCTATGCTTTGCCTAACATCCCGGGGAACCCATGCTTCTCCCTGTGCACCGCATCAAATTCGACAATCTTCGGGAGTAGGGCTTCGAAGAGTACCGCTCACCGAAAGCGTTCATCATGCCCTCACGAAATACTTCGGACATTCCAGGGCTGTCGACTCACCGATGTGGAGGTACTCATCCCACATGTCTCGCCGCGCCTCCGTAGGCCAACCGCACTGATTGCCGCCGTGCATTTTTGAATAGGGGTGTGGCCGGGTCTGCAACCGCATCGTGCCCTGAAGCGGAAACACGTATATCGACGCTCTAATGCGCCAACGATACGCATAAATAACTCCCTGCGCATTCTAAAACGCCGCCGGAACATGTGTGCGGGAAACCGCGGGTTCTCCGAAAAGTAGTTGTCGTACAGCCGCTGATGTGCAGCGGCGTGATCCCGATCAATCACTGCTCGGTGGTGGATAACCCGTGGAGGGCGAGGTATCGCCTTTGTTCCACCCTACGCATGTACCGCTCCATCTCGCGGTTCATGTAGGCCTCCATAGCCTCGTTCATCCTCCGTTCGTACTCCTCGGCATCCCCACCACTACCACCACTGCTACCACCCGCGTTACTCATCGCTCGATGATGCTCTTGTACAGAAAGTTAGAGAGAGAGAGAGAGAAAACTCGTTAAAACAAGTGGTGCAAATGAAAATGAAACTAAAATCGCATTTATATATGTTTTAAAAAAAAATATTAAAAATCGGTGCTGGCCGATCGCTGACCGATCGGGCCGCCACAATGGTGGCCAGCGCATCGGCCAGCCACACGCAATCGGCTAGCCTTGGCCGATTTTTTCGCCGAAATTCGGCTAGCCTACTCCAATGGTTCAGCTAGCCGACCGGTTAGCCACGTCAATCGGCTAGCCGGTGGCTAGCCTACCATTGGAGATGCTCTAATACATCCATACGGTTTTTGTATATTAAATACTACTAGTAGTAGTATATTTCAAACTTTAATTAAATGTGTAATAGTAATTTTATATTTAAAATGGAGAAAAGCTTACGTCTCGGTCTAGCTCCTTTTAGGTGCTGAACGATTATTGGCCGCTAACATTTTTTTTTTTTTTGCAAATCAGTTTTGACTAATATCATTGCATCTTTGCTAAAAACGACAGTGTTTGTGTACGAATCAATTCAAGATTCTCAGATATATATAACTAATTTAATAATAATATTTCAAAATTTTATAATTTTGTTATAAAATTATAAATTATCCATAAAAGAAAAAATATTTGAAGGCACTGGGCCCTCCCTCCACTCCACCATGTAGCTCGCGTAATGAGCTTACTAATTATACACTTTATTTGTAAATAAATTTGAATGGAGTATAATTTGGTAGACAAGTAATTATAATTCGTCATTAAGAAGAAAAGGCGGAATGATTATTATAGTTATAATAATAATTATTATTGTTATTATGAGGTTAGCTTTGAAAACATTTTCCTGGACTTGAAAATTATGGCACTCATTCCACAATGGTGGTCGTCGGTTTCTACAAGCTATAACGACTATTAAAACCATTCAAATATGCACACACTAAAGTATATACATCGACTCTTATTTTTGGTTATTTTACATTACAATTTTTTGTTATTTTAAATTTGATCTTTCAACCTGTTCAAATTCGAAAAGCATTTTCTTTTTAGAATTTTATTAGCACACGCAGTTCGTGCATTTACTACTAGGGAAAGGTTATTTGGCCATAAATCATGGTAGTAAATAGTTATATGCCTAATCATACTAAGGACGTATTTGTAATTTTATGAATAAAGTCATGGAGTAATAATGCTAAATGCTAGAGAGAAAAGTGATAAGTATGTTTGAAATTTTAGAAAGACAAATGATTTATTATGGTTTCCAATTATATCGACAAATAGTCAAATAGCACTACTCTACTATTACCATCAATATTTCTATATCGCAAATTTGGCTATCTTTGTGTTCAAGACTAGTCTATACATTTCAAAAAATATGGATAATATTTGTACTTGTGTTCTAAATCCTTTATTTTTTCAATATTATTATTCATCTTGTATAGTTTAGTTTGGAGGCCTAAACGAATTTGCTTTCAAATTGACAACTATCCATATATATTAATAGTAAAAGTCATTTCAGCGTGTTTTGTCCTCACTTACATCACGAGCAGCGATACGGCTCCTAGATCGACGACTATATGCCCACCGATAAATATTGTCCTCATAAATCAACTACTACTAAACACAAGAAATTAGAATTAAGCAATGGTATTAGTAAAAAGGAGAAGAGAGTAGGTGTGTTTAGAATTTAGGTTTGGAAAGCATGAAAAGTGGATTTAAGCAGGGACCCCCAAAATCTTGAAAGAGGGACATGTCTTGGGCTCTTAAAAATTGGGGTTTCACGTGTGATCTTTGTTTGTCAACATGAGTATGTCGGTCAAACCCTCCATTATGCTAATCATCACCACTAAAATTTTCTTAATCCCCCTAAAAATAAAAACCTTAAAAAGATAGCATAATATCACTAAATAAAATATTAAAGTGAAGGATGAGTTTGGTCTACTTCTACACCCTGTCTCCTCTCTCTCCTCCTTTCTACTTCTACCTGCCATTCTTTGGATTAAAATAAGACAGAGTGGGTTGAATCTTTAAAAGACTGTTTTCTCTCTATATATATTATATCATATCCAAAATCATCAATTTTTTCTCTTCAAATTAAATATGGAGCTGGGGTTGAGCTTGGGAGATGCATCAAAATCTCCAGTTTTGCTGAAAGAGAACAACTCCCCAAATCAGAAGCAAAATCAAAGCGGCCTCGATTTCTGCATGTCTTTGGGGCTCACCTCCAAGTCCAACAATCAAGAAAACGACGACGTATCGGCGAGTACTGATGAAACTCCTCTCCAGTTGAATCTCCTACCTCTTGCTCCTCTGCCTCGCCAGATTTCGTCTCGACTTTGGTGTTCCGATAATGGTAGCTTCTAATTTATGGATTAAATTAGTGATTCCTAATTTATATAGGGATTAATTTTGTGGGTCGTGAGAAAGGGAGCTCGGAAAATGGATTTGACGTGAACCGGACGGAGGAGGCCTCGTCGGCAAACAGCAAGCGAGAATTCGAGGCGGACGACGACGACGGCCTCAACGCTCGCAAAAAGCTCAGATTGTCGAAAGAGCAATCCGCTTTTCTCGAAGACAGCTTCAAAGAACACAACACTCTCAATCCTGTAGCTACTTACCAACTGAGTTACGCTTCATCGTCTTTTTTATTTTTGCTGATCTACTTATTTATTTGTGCAGAAACAGAAAGTGGCGCTTGCGAAACAGCTGAATCTACGAGCCCGGCAGGTGGAGGTGTGGTTCCAGAACAGAAGAGCGAGGTGCGAATAATAATTATTATTATTGAAATAAAAAGTCGGACGCAGCTAATGTGTTTGTGGAATTAATTGCAGGACGAAGCTGAAGCAGACGGAGGTAGACTGCGAGTATTTGAAGAAATGCTGCGAAACGCTAACTGTTGAAAACAGAAGATTGCAAAAGGAATTGCAAGACTTGAGAGCGCTCAAAACTTCTAATCCATTCCACGCAGCCACCACTCTCACCATGTGCCCCTCCTGCTCCGCCGCCAAGGTCATTCCGTTTCCGCTAGCCAGGCCCAGGTTTTATCCGTTTCCGACGCATCCGAATCAGCCCGCCGCCTCCTGATTACTTATATTAGTGCTACTTGTAAATATACATGGAAAAAACTAAATTAGCTACCTAGGTCCTTCATGTGTTTGGTTTGATGGTGATGGATTGAGCAAATTTTTCAGCTCTTACTATGTTGATTCTTGATTGTGTAGGAGAATACAATTATACATAAATTAGTTCCGGACAAAATTCCAGTTGATTGATTACTATTGCCTTGCATTGACTTCTGAATGGAAATAAAACTGCTTTCTCATTTCCCTCTTTGACCGTTACTTATTTTCCCCTCACGAGAATTGAATGGCAATTTATTAATGTCATAGGAATAGAATGGCAATTTGAAATTGTGTATTTCATGATGATTGAACACAAATTTAAGTATCGTCTTTAGTGAGTATTATTATTATTGGAGTAGGGACTTTGTTTTCTCAAGTCCACACGGCATTGTGGTTAAAAACTGACAGATCTTTGAACTAAGATTCTCATTTTGGTAGTCAAACCAATAAATAGATTCACACACGTATTCAGTTACTAAAGAATAGATTCACACAAGATTGAATTGACAGGGACTAATTTTACATTATAATGTCCTCATAGTACTATTAGTTATTGACTTAGGACTCGTTTAATAAAAAAAATGGGATATGAGAAGATATGAAAAATAAGATAAGAAATACGAGCTTCGTGTCAAGATATGCAAAGATATGATTTTTTTTGTGTTATTGTTTGATAGAACAGAAATTATCTAAATTCGTATAGTATATTAAATAATATGGCTTAACTTGACAGATTGGTGGGTTACATAAATAATATTAAAGTTATAATTTTGGTAAGATTGGATAGGACTCTTGTCTTATATTGGCCTTTGAGTTAAGCTTAACTATAATATCAAACAATTAGAAATGTTCATATATAATTTTATATCTTGGTATTACTAACTTATCAAACACGCCCATTGTGATGAATCCATCATATAGAATAACATTATAAAGTTCATGTATAATCCAACAAACCGAGGACACTGTAATATTATAAACTCGATGCCATATATTAGTTGTGACAGAACAAATGTGAAGTTTACGACTTATACCATCTTTTCTTAACATATACTCCTCCGTCCCGGATAATTTGGGACACTTTGACTGATACCAATTTTAAGAAATCTAATGAAAGTGAGTTGAAAAAGTTGATGGGATGTGGGTCCTACTTTTAAAGTATTAGTTTTATAATAAAATGTGAGTAAGAATGAGTTAGTGAAATATGAGGTTCACTACCAAAAATGGTAAAAGTGAAGGAGACAAATTATGTGAGACGGCCAAATGGAATACCGTCGAATTATCCGGGATGGAGTACTATCTCCATCCACTAAAATTTGTCCCACTTTGACCCGACACGAGTTTTAAGAAATGTAATGGAAAGTGAGTCTAAACAGTTAGTGGAAAGTCATAACAATCATGCAATCCATTAAACATTTAACCGATCATCATAAGGGTGTCCACTATAGGAGCGCGCCGCACGAAGAGCCGCGAGCCGCGGCTCCCTATAGGATCGAGTGGCAAGCGGCGGGCGGGGGGTTTGGACGTGGGCGCGCCACGATCGTGGCCCTCCTATTGTATTGGTCACGAGCCGGCTCTCCATATTTTTTGATTTTTTTTTTAAATTTCGTAAGTATACACATTTTTTTACCTCATTCCTACACAAATGCTATAAATATACCCGTTTTTAATTAAAATATATACAAAATAAAAAAAAATAAATTATTTGTGGCTTGGGCATGTCCACTATAGTGTAAAACATGGGCGTTTGTGGCCCTACGATTTTATGGCTTGGCCATGTTTTGTGGCTTAGCCCGCAACTATAGTGGACACCCTAAGGTTATAGTCATAATTGAAGAAAATATTGATGAATAGGCATTATAGGTAGGGAAGTGTATGTTGGGATGTCCCGTGGTTCATGGCATGGTTTAGTGTCAGTCCATTGTCTAATTGATTTTAGAATTGATTGATTAAAATTTTAATAATGTGAGCCACGATAATATAGTCTTTTCTATGAAAGTTAGGATTTGGTCGCACACACAAAAGCTTAGTTAAAATTTTGATTTTATAAAATGTAAAGTATGCTAAATTTATTTAACAATAATAAATGTAACTTACTACAGTACTATTAAACTTTTAAAATATCTTGTTAAAAGTCATGTATGTACTTCATATTATGTGTGCATATTGTAAGTAAATGCACAAAATAATGAGATAAAATCGAGTAAACTAACAGTTTTGCAAATTAGTAGTGCATCTTATATACTATCACCACCTCGTAGATAATTGACATGTTAGTTTGGTAGCCACGTCGATATTTTGACTCCAAGAGATTTTTTATGAGAAGTTTTATTTCAAAAATAAAACAATAGATATTAATAGTACTAGTAAATTAAAAATGATAAGGTATTTTCGAGTAAATGCTTCAACCGTTGGGACAAATGCGGCCATTTGTCCAAATCAAGATTGATAATATGAAAGGTAGTTGCTAGTTAGGGACAAAGTTGGCATATTTATAATAATTTATGAATTTGTATACTAAAGTACGTTCCATTAGTATGTTTCTCTTTCATTTTTCCATGACTCCCGCACGTGATTTGACTCACCGCACGTGACATCATTGCTTTAATTACTTATCTCTTAGATCGCTCTTCCTCACCTTTTTATCTATGGAAGTATCTTTCATAACAATGCTCTTCCTTTCCATCGTTGCATTCTAGACTATCATTTTTATCTGTAAAATGAATTTTCTATTTTATTGTAAATTAGATTCACAATAAAAATAAACTTATATTTTAAAAACACAAAATTAAGATACAATTACTTGAGTTGGAAAATTTTAAAAAATCATAACAATTTAGGATGAAATATAAAGCGTCATAAATAAATAATAATAAATTAATTTAATCTTTTATTTTTTAGAACGCTTTCATTTTCCTCTAAATTTAGTTAGGACACTAACAATAAAGATGTTTTTTCAAGTGTTGGTGAAATTTTTGGAGACACAAAAAATTAACGTCCTCAATTGAATTAAAAAATATCCTAAATGTTTTTTCACATTTAAAGGGGTTTAATAATATTACTACAAGTTTTCAATTTGTTGTGAGTGATTCTTCTATATTTTGCACGGATGTAGAGATGAGATTTAGATATATTCATTTAATATCGAAACTGTAAAATTATATGAGGGCTTCGTAAGCCCATTTCTTGAATTGCTTTTGAATTTAACAGATATTAAAATAATCTAAGAGCATAAAATAATCAACATATAGAATCAATAATTGATTATGAATTTAACAGATATTAAAATAGAAATAAGCTAGACAAACGTTCCACGTACATATAAGACTCATGATAGGTTAAAAGTTTAAACCAAACACATCCTAACATGATAGTACAAATTAATGAAAATGTGAATCATTGTTCTGTTCGATCTATATATCGCTTGTAAAAAGGAACCAACATATTTAAACCTATTTATTGAACATAAAAGTGATGCATGAACACCACCACCCTCATTAAAATCAATGCCGATATAATAATATTAATAAGAAAGACGTACATTTCTGTTCCATATTCATTTATGATCTGTGAAAAATGAATAAAGGAAATTAATTCCAGTCACACACATGGAATTGAAGTAGTGAATTTGGATTGTGGTAACTGGTAACGTATTGAAAGGGCAATTTGATTACCCCACCATATTATTCTACCATGATAAGTCATTTTCTCATCCAATTAGTTATATTTCGATTCATAAATACTCCTATAATTGCCAATTGGGACGTTCAAATTTAATTCACGTGAAAGTCAAAGTATATCTAGAATGGAATAGGATCAACCCAAACTTCAACAACAGCTAGCCTAAACAAAATTACTATTTTGCCAAATTCAGAAAAATGTCGATGTTATTGCTAATTAAGCAAATCTGAACAAACCAGATCAACTATAGTATCATGAATCACGAGATTCATGATACTCTCTAGTAGTAACACTTCACTTTTAAATATAATAGTTGAAATTATCAATATCAAATCATGTTTTCCATTTTTTTGTGAAAGATCATTTTTTTCATGTTAAAACTTTATATATATTCACTATATTCAATACTCCAACCTAAACCTTAATGAGGTTCGTTGAGACTTCAAGCCATCATAATTAACTATAGTTAATACTAATAAAGGCAAAGTTTGTGCAGTAAAAAAAATAAAAAAATAATAAAATAACAATAATAATAATAATAATAATAATAATAATAATAATAATTATTATTATTATTATTATTATTATTATTATTATTATTATTATATCAAGCAAACGGATATATTCAGTGCCATATACAAATCAATCACATGCAATTTTCATAATTATGGTATATTGGTGTGTGATCAATGAACATGATACTATATTATGGAGTAAATCACGACGTTAGGTACTCAATCAAGATCTTTCTCTAAGAATAAGATGCCAATTTCCTTATCACCACTAATATATGTAATCAAAATCAAGATAATTTTACATTAAAAAACATATCAATATGACAATATAACATTATTCATTAACTAATGGTGAGAATCGAAAAATGAAAAATATTGAGGTAAAAAAACGGAATACGGAGAGTACTACTAATTAATCGCAGCGGCTGGCTTGTGTAATCTATTATCGATCGATGGCGAGGAGGGTCATAAAAAATACGAGTAGTAGAAAATAAATCAACAAATACGATAGATGATTGACAATTTAATGTTATAAATAAAATAAAATAAATTATCCATAGAAAGATTTTGATGATTAAAAAATGAAGTAATTAACGGACCGCAGGTCCATTTTCATAAGAAATTATGGATGTATAGATAGATATACTAATAGTTATTATCACGTGACCTAATCACCTAACTAAAACTTCAACTGCCAATATTATATGCCACCCAATGATTTGCGCCACGATTTCTTTGTTACATTATCTGTCTATATCTCATTCAATGCCTAGCCATTGATTAGGCAATAAAAATATAACAAGAAGAATATTAATTGAATGTATATCTTAATTTGAGATAATTTTATACACGGAATAGTTCGCCTACAAGATTACTTAGAATATGAATACTACTACCTCCGTCACTTAAAAATATAGTACTCCTTGTTTTTCCAAAACTATTAAAATTTGGAACTAGTCATAAATAAAATGGAACTAACTGCATTATTGAAAAAAAAAGCAGTATTCCACATGCATGACATGACCCAATATAAAGCGAAGAATCAAATCAAGAATCGAAAGTATATGAGATCCCATTTTGAAAGATTTTGAACGTGACAACTTGTGCTTTTACACCAAAAAGAGTTGGTGCCCACTTATTTTGAGTCATTTGGGCGTGTGTATCAACTCATAATAAAACATCTGAAATAATATTATGTAGGAGTATGTCATAAAACATTATCTGTTCGCAAATTTATATACACTTTTTTCATATACAAGTCAAACTCCATAATAGGAAATTAGGGGATTGATGTTTTATGAAATAATAAAGGATGACGTGGAACCCATTTTTAACACAAAGATTAACCAATCAGAAAAGCTATGACTGTATTTTTATCTGTACAACTTTATAGTTAGTGATGAATTAACAATATCGTTATCATACTTTTTGAAGAATTGAAGATAAGGTTGACTTACATCACTTGGGTTATTTGATTTTGGACATGCACACGCAATGTCTGTGTTGTGACATTTAAGAAACAAAAGTCTATCAACCAAATTTTGTACAACCAAAACTGTTCATTTGAGTAAAAGTAATTTATTTATGCTTTTAATTAAAAAGTATAGACATACATATAATATAGGGAACGTGCATAATATTATGGTTTTTGTGTATAATTTCTTAAAAAATTTGAACCATAAAATGTAATTAATGCATACTTTAATTCAAATTTGAAAAGTAATAGAGAAATAATTCAAATATAGAAATAAAAAATTGAAAATTAGGCCAAAAACTAATAAATTGTTTTTAATTTGTTAACTAACTATATTTATTATTTTAATTTATATTTAACACATCAAAATAGCTAATATAATCTTATTTTAGTTGTACAAAATTTGATTGTTTATCATTACTTTTTAAGAAATACTAACATACTAGTTTGAATACTATTGTGCTATTGTCTTTTTATGTGCAATTGTACAGAGGTCATCACAGGATGTACAACAACATGACAAGAATATGAATTAATTATTACTTCAATTTGATGGTCAATTAGAATAGTTAGAAGAGATCATGAATTTTAATTTGTAGATGTTAGTCGTATTACAAAATTATTGTTCTTATATTTAAAATGGAAAAAACTATTAGATTTAATTAATGTGATGTTGCAGCATGCAATTTTGATGTCTTTTTTTATTATGTGTTACTGTTTTTAATATTGTAACTTTATAATGTACGCTTACTTTGAGATCAAATTTAGAAACAGAGGAGTACTATATTTTTGTAGGAAGCACATCTCATAATCTTTAGGCATTTGTACATCCAAAATGTGTTATCCTCATAAAATAATCTAAAGCCATTATTAGCAGAAGTTAAATCATCAGGTCTTCTACATAATTCAATAATTACAATATAATTGCGAAAAATCCGGTGGTAGCTAGTTTTGAATGTCGTCCCTACAGTCTGAGCCCAGGCTCCGTGTGCAGTCCTCTGGAATAGACGAGGCGCCTTTGACGGAAAAGCTTCTCTCCAATCAGGGTGTCTGATCAAGTAGTTCCACTTCCTGGACAACAAATCAGCAGTTACTTTTTCTGCAATTACTAATGCATTGTAGATACAAGTTTGTTTCAAATTCAACTAAATATTAATTCACCATCCAGGGTTTCTCAAATCATTTTTGGAGGCTTTAAGCTATTATACGCTACGTATTTACCTTCTTTCATTATCGACAAAATCAGGACCCTCAGCAGAGGGTGAAGAAGAACAAGAAAGTAGTATTTCTTCATCAGAAAGGTTTTGCAGGGCCAGGGCGATGTTTTTCTGTCGTATGCTCCTGGAAAAGACACTAAATTATTGATATGGACGGTAACATGACTTAATCTACACCAAAGTGCAGGCAAGACAATGAAGTTACCAAGCGCACGGAGCAATAACAAACTGGTCAGTGCTAGTGTCATATGTATCCAGCAGCTTGCCCCTCCAATTAGGATCCTCAAAAGATGCAGTCACTCGAATTCTACGGATAATATCATCAGGGCATCTTGAAGTTCCATCAAAGCTTGCAGGGCTGATGGATCCATTCGAGGTTTCCACCTGCCGATAACAATCTATCATTATACAAAAAAAATAAAGAAAAGAAACAATGAATTATAACCAAAAAGATACTTTTAGGAAGTATTCAAAATGCACGATGAAATTATCCTACAAAGTTTTCTTTACGAACAATCATAAACAGATTTCTGAGAAAATAAGCTTCAGATAAACACATAGGCAAAATGATATAATTATAGATATTCAATAGCTGAGGCTAACCACAAATCCATGGAAAATGGGGTATCCAATCCCTTCAGAGTCCCATTTGGTGTTATGCCCAAGCACATGGAGAGTTTGGATCTGAAATTTCTCACTCCTATTCCTTAGAGCATCGACTATCTTAGCACACAAAGGATAGGAATAGCCTTCTGATTTGATTCGGCGTTTTGCATCAAGATATGATTGCTGCATTAAAGTTTCAAAAAACAATGTAACTAAATCAATAGTAAATAACACAAGAAGAAGGGGACAGTAAAAAACACAGGAAACATGGAAATGTGGCCATACTTGAGATGAGATGTCGTCGAAACCACCCACCAGATGCACCTGCCAAAGCATGACCTTGCAGAAGTTACACCTAGAGAATGACCGATAGTTCAAATATGAATCCGAAATGAGCACGAAAATGGCATACATCCAACGGAGCATCAGAATCCTCATGGTCGGCAACTAAAGATAGCATCTGATTTAGGCCACCATCAACAACTCTTGGGATATCCATATGAGCAACAGATATCCTGCAAATATCACAATTGCAGATGATATCCACAACAGTACTGGATATGCATATCAGAAACTGGCTTCATGTTAGCACTTACATTCCACTTTTGCTGTTTCTTATGGCAATACCTACACAAGTTGTTGCTTCGTCGGTACCAACTAACTTGAGACAAGGAAAAATTGTGAACAAAGATGTGAGAAGCAGATATCAAAGCAAATGAACAATTGGACAGGAAAATAGAAAGATTTCTGAAACTCTTTTAGGTACAAGAAGAGATATAATAACATGAACCAGGTATTCAAATTTGATAAATTTTATCAAGCGGAGGGCAGAAACACATTGACATCTAGATAAGCATCCCTCTCCCTCACTGATTTAGGATAGAAATGCTCTGTGCATTAAGAATACACAAGAACATATCACAACAATACTCTTTAAGCAAAAAGTAAAAATCAAATGGAAAGAAATTGTTCAACAAGTAAGTTATACTAATTCATAGAACAGAGTGGTAGAAATCTGAAGAGAATACTCCCAAAAGGATATAAAAAGTCAGTCCATCACAAAGAATTAACTACTTGATGTTAAAAATTTCTCTGACTCCTTCAAGCGAAGATCAAAGAATAATTATTGATATTAAGTTTTCTGCACAACAGTTCCCACTCAAGACTATTCGACTTTTGAAATTTCAGTCGCATGCATCAATAGCAAGAATCAACAGCAAAGGATAACGCATACAAAACACTATCGTATTTCAAATTTTAACCAGACCAATAAGAACGACATACATCCACAAGCGCTGGGTCAACAGTTGCAAATTCACTTTGGAAGAGGTAGACCCATTTACTGCTTTTTAGCAAGAGTTTTCAGAAAGTGAGATCCTCTTCTCTTGCATAGATCTGAAGGACTCCGATGCAGACACCAAAAGAGGGGGCTCCATTAGAGCAACTAAAGTATCCATACCCTATTTATTGATTCAAAATATCAGAAACTAATAGTCAGCAAAGGTAGAAGTTAAAGTGTAGACAGACCAACAAATACAAGGACATTGTTCTAGAAAGAATATCAGAAGCAGGTTCATCTTTTACATTCGAGCATTCTTATGTATATAGTGTTAGACGTATAGTATAAAATAATCATTCAACAGCAATGCAAAATCCAACTAGTTAGGATTGTCAGAAATAGTAGCTAATTCTAGACATAAGATTACATAATACATACACATACTTCATTTCTCCCCAGCTTCCCAGTAAGCATAAGCTGAGTATCTACGATAAAAGATACGGGATCAAGGCACATTTAATGTAGTTACTTCATCATGAATATTGGCTAACATTTTCAAGATTGAGTTTCAGCAGGAACTTCAAATTTTCCTTGTACAACATCATCCTTTATTCACTCTGCAATCCAGCATTTCCATGACTATCAAATTCCACACCAGTCTAGATCCCCAACATAGGGTTCACAGTCACAGTTGTTTTTTCAAAAGAAGAAAGATTCACAATCACAATCACAAAACGAAGACAAGCATCAATCTTCTTTCTCAGCTTCTCTTGCACATTAAATCAGAGATTCAGCAATTCAGAAACGACCCAAGTGCAGGAAAAACGTGGAAATGAAATTAAAATTCCCTTGCCATAAACAAAACAAACGCACCACATCTGACATCACGATTAAAAAAAGAGTCCATAACACAATGAAAAGACTGAGTTTTTATCAGACAAGGCATCAATTAAGACTGCGGAACTCATCTGCGGCTGAAAACTAGGAGAATCGAAACTTGTTTTCAGACTAGTTGGTTTGTAATTTTATATAAAAAGAAAAAGGAGGTGGAAAGGAGAGTGATGAAGACCTGGGATGAGTCCTCTGGAGCAAAAGGAACTCCGCCCACAACAATCATGGTGATTGTGTTGAAATGCGTTTGCGTTGAACAAGATTTTGAGTCAGGAAGAAGCTAATCATATACTACCTGATTTATGAATTAGAGAATATGTGCGCAACTTGTGTGTATAGTTAGAGCCGGGGAAAAATCTTAAATCTTAAAATCTGATGCTTATCTTATCGAAAAAATATTAAAAATATCGAATTTTCGTATCCGATTTTCGATCGGTATGTATACGCTACGAAAGATTGTAGGATAGCTATGAATTTTCAAATACGCGGTATACTGCGCATAAAATTGGTATATCCGTAAATTAAGGTATATACCGTAAACTAGGTATATACCACAAAAATATAAACACAATTATATATAAAATATATTTCATATATTTTTAAATTATAAAATCTATTGTGAAATATAAATATAATTATGAATAAATTATACTCCTACTATTTAATTCATTTTTAAAATTATAAAATATAAATAATATTCTAAAAACTCTAATTTTCTATTTGAATTGATGTTGAAAGTCGGATTTACCAAAGTAAGATATACAAAACTTTGGTAAGGTAAATGTATGACTTTTATTATACCGTATTCTGATTAGGTATACGGTATGAGTGGTTTCGTAAGGTATACCGTACCTACCCACCCCTATGTATAGTAGTACTACTGCATACATGATGACCGGGTTTCAACTTTTGTAATCGAATACGTATTTGTTAGTATTTCCCATATTTAAATGTGTCTTTAAAAATAAAAATATTTGTATAATACTCTCTTCATATTTTATAAAAATATGAGCAATATTGATATGACACAAAAATTAAGGCAAAATTGATAAGCAAGAGATGATGAGAAAGTAGTTAAAGCAATAGTATTAGTTGATAGTGAGACTCTCATTATTATAAGTGTTTAATAGTGGTATAAGTTATAAATAAGTTGATGTATAAGAAAAATAAATTGAGATGACTTTTCAAAAGTGTGATACAATATTTTTGTAAGATGAACGAAAATAAAAATGCTCATATTTTTATAGGACGGATGAAAGTACACTTTTTGGCCGCTCAATCATAGCCGGAAACACTTGTTATGGGGAATCGCAAAACTTTTAAAATTGAATTTCAAAATTTACCAAAGTTAATAGTAAGAGCATCTCCAAGAGGAGAGGTAAATGGAGAGGTAAAGTTAGATAACTACCATATTTACTTTTTTTGCATAAACAATCATTCTCTAATGGGAGAGGTATTTGAGAAAGTATTATACCTTTTTTCCCATTTTGAATAGGTATCTTTTACCTCTCCATCAATGGAGAAGTAAAATCTTATAATTACCATATTTGCCTACTTTTCATAAAAAATCATTCTCAAGGAGGAAGGTATTTGAGATGGTATTACACTTTATATTTTTTAATGTATTTTGTAGTATTATTTTATTTTTAAAAAATCATTTACCTTCCTATATACCTTTTTCGTTGGAATGAGTTACTTTTGAAAGGATATATTTTACATTTTGGGAAGGTAAATAGATGATATACCTCTTCCATTTATCTTTCCTTGTTGGAGATGTTCTAATAGTATTTCGACCAATACCCCCTTAAACAGATTGGATTAGGTGATGAAATTCATCAAACTACATCAATTCAATCATTGCATTGATTCTTGACCGAAGATGGTCATACCTTCAAACACCCCGGAACAAATTGAGGTCCTTGTTTGACTTCGATTTACCAATTACATATTGACCAAATAAATTACTACTAGTACAAAACAATGTCCGAATCACTAGATGGTGAACATATGAAGACCTGCAACCATATCACATAATGGCCCTCAATTTCATCAGCTTTCACCTAACATTCGAATAATCGCTGGCAACTATGGAAAATAAACGGTTGCATATTTCAACATAACAAACCGTGACAAATCAATAGTTGCATTCTGGAGCACCCCCCTTCACTAGCCAAGCATTCAGATACGATAAGTGGCGAAAACATCATGAAAGCCGCATATAAAAAACCTTATCTATCCTTTGGCTATTTTTCAATAACAGCCCATCATTGTCGTCCAAAATTTTTAAAAAAGCTAAAACTCAACATGAACACAATTTTTTACATGACTACATCTTAATGACAACTGTTAATGAACATATACGCACACTAGCACTATCCAATTAATAAAGAAAACCGACCTGCTATGGCTTTTGCCTAAACTACAATGCAAATGTTAGGAAGCTTAGCTAAATTATGGTTGTAAAACAAAATCCTAACGTCAAAGCGGGAACTTTACCATGTTGATGCATGACAGTTAGAAAAGACCTTTGTCGCCGCAAGCGGGCAATTCACTATATCTCTTTCTATCCATATCTCCAATAATTTCAATGATTTTTTCTTTCCCCTATCCATTCCTTGTGCATGTGCGCCACCCTCATCTGTAGGATATTAGGAAGAAGTAAGGAAGGGGTAAAATTTTAAAAAAAGGGTTAAAAACCAAAACTAAAACCCCCAAAAAGGCACACATGTACTGGCGAAGAGTAAAAAGGTTAAAAACACAACATTGCAAGAATGAATGACAAAATTCCAAACTATGTCCAAAAAAAAAAAACCGCAGCTTTTTTCAAAATTAACAATTTACTTAACATACCACTTTCACCATCAGATAAATCACGGCCTTGCAATTGCCTCGTAAGAGATTGTTCATGCTCCTGTTTTTTAAAAAGATTAGACTACACTTCTTACATACAGAAACAACTAAAATAACAAACAAAGTATCATTCTCAATTCTCAAACCTTGAGCACTTTTTTTCCCCTTCTCTATCTCTACAGGGTCTGGATGATTAGAACAAAAACTCTCCTACCTGCCACAGTTTAATGCTAGTCAATAAACACAGACCACCATAACAGTGGTTAAGTAGACTCAAACATACCTCCTTAATTAAGTATCATGTGAAGCAACTGAATGTCATCGGGTCCCTTCTTTCCGATGCCATTCTGTGAGGGTTTAAGTCCTTCCTGGATTGACCTTTCACCATTGCCCCCTTTTCCCAGCACCTGGAGCACTACCCCGCCCAAGATGTCTATTCGGTCCATGACCTGGTCCCCATAACCCCATGATGAAAATTCCAGGGTCTTCGCCTTCCCACTTTTTCTTCTGGAGAAATCTGCAAAGATAATATCGATAATATATGACTCTCATTCCAGTGTAAAATATCATTCATCATCCTCCAACATGCAATCGGCAAGATTATCAAAGTCATGTTGCACATGCATACATTGGAACATGTCAGTAATAATACAAGTGTACATTACAAAAAAAACCCGTTGAAAATGATACACAATCATCAGAAACCTTGTGGTACAGCAACAAAGGGCAACTGTGTTGCATTTGTTTCATGGAAAAATCATAAACTAAGAGCAGAAACCTATTACTGGCTTGATCAATAACTTGTATAAACTTAAATTTGGGCCCTGAATGCAACAAATTGATGCATAATAAAAAGTGAAGATTCATGGGGTTTTTTCAACAAAATTCATTTTTAAACATCTATCGATTAGGGGTGTTGAAGATGTTCAGCATTCTTTATTTGCTTCCAACATAAAGTAAAAAGTAGTCTTAAATTAAGCTTACTCAAAGAAAAAGTCTATGTAGCCATTTGATTCTTATCAAATTTTTTCAAAGGAAATGAGAAAATACATGTACCGTTATCATAGTATCAGGTTTTAAAATTTTTACACAAGACTTTTTTTAAAACATCAACGCAAACATTTCCCCTGAAACCTATATAAGGAGTATCTGGTTTCAGTTTAATGTGACATTCTTTTCACAGGTTAAAACAAAAAAATGCCAAAAGGGATATTTAAAATAAATATAACTTTCAAACAAAATAACAAAATGTTATATGAAAGAATACAAGGCATGTATCTACCTCAGTAGGTCAACCCACTCTATTGTCTCATGGTAGTACCTAGATGTAAACAAGACAATTGTCCTGAAGAAAGAGCATATGGAGAAAATTGAGAATCAAATAAATTTAAAGGGAGTTCATATACCATTACAGTTAGTATACCTCAATAGGATTATAATTAGTTATAACAGCTTCATAGAAGTTATTATCATCAGGCCATCTAGTTTTGACTTTCCTTCCGATGAATCAAATGATGCTCCTTCTACAGGTTCAGTTCAAGGCCACCAGCAATACGGTTCTAAATTGACCTCTTCCAGCTGGACGGAAGGATACTGCATTTTTATTGAAGATGCACCAGGGGGCATCTGCAAAGTAGAACATGTTACAAACTAAATTAGGAAAAAAAGATGTCTAACATTAGTAGTTTAACTGTGAAACAAAAACTCACTGATTTATGCTTTTTGCCTTTACCCCTCATGGGTCCAGCTTTGCTGCGATGAAGATGGCTGGTTAGCTGCACCCATTGATTGGGGTGGGAAAAAAGGAGTTGGGCCCCCCAAAAGGGCTGAAGGTATTGAGGGAACCCCTCTTCTGCTTCTTTTAAAACTAGATGGTGGGCTAGGTACTGGTTCACGGCTTGCTTGGTAGCATTTGCACAGAAACACCTGCTGTCTCCATTCCCCGATGTTGTTTAAATTTTGGTGGAAACATAAAAGTCATTTCATCAGATTAATTAACTCATCGTTCATTCAGTAAGTAAACAAAACTCTTTCCCGCATAAAACCTTATTCTTAATTTTTTCATCTGCATTAACCCTGTTTAAAGGGCCCTTTCTCTTCATTTGATAATCTTAATTCTTTCCTAAACTCAGTAATTAAACCTTCCTTCTCCCGAAATATAATTTAAATGTCATTTAAACTGATCTAAAAATATATACTCCCTCCCTTCCACGTAATAGGGGTTTTGTTTTGAGCTCTCGTTTTGAAAAATATAATAAATAGTTAAAGTGGAGAAAAGTAAAATAAGGGGGAATAATGTAGTGAAAAGTCTTACCTACAATATTCTCTCTTTCTTTTCTCTTTCTCCACTTTATATTTTTTTTTTCAAAAAAAATTTTTCTCCATTTTTTGGGGGAAAAATTTGAAAAAATATATTTATAAGAATATAGGAAAAAAATTCACTTGGCTTTAAAAGGGTCTTAGAACTGAACTGTATGCTTCCAAGCTGGTGAATTTTTGCTTCCATATCAGTCTCTTCATACATCCTGGTATATGGCATAGAACCAACAGCAGTAGGCCTTCCATTACCAGAAATGCGACCTCCTCTTGACATTCTATTTTGATGTGGTGGGGGAAATCATCATCAGTTCCTGAAGAAACACCAAAATGAAAAGAAGAGAGGACATTCAGATCCCTCAAATCTCATTTCTAAGACTAAGTCCATAAAAATAGTACTGGCCCTTCGAATACTAATCATAACTGTTGCTCTTGATCTACCCCATTACTTAGAATATAGAACTACAAGGTGAGGAATGAGATTGATGATTGATTGTGTGAATTCTCATCAAAAGGAAAGACAACACACTGATTCCATTATGAAAAGAAAAGAAATTTAATTTTAGCAGTCCATAACTAAGGATTGTAAACTAAAAATTAATGATAAACAACTGGGATAGTCTGTCCATTAACTTGCAGATCACCCCAATACAAATATTAAGTAAAGCCAGCATACCGATCACCAATTTTGAGTTAAAGGTGATACGATGATTCATGTCTCACGTCTTACTATATTTCAGCATCGATGATCCCACAGATGACTGACAAACAAGGATCTGGAAACCTAGTTTTCTAAATCAATAATGGCATTTGCATCTGTGATTACATATCTCTGTACCGTACAACAAAAAATATGTAATGAGCAAATAGTTCCGTTTAAAAACCTGTGCTTGAACCTAATTTTTCATAGACATAGGTAAACAAATAATAATTGGCTGCTACATTTAAGGATTTCAATTTGCATTGCACAAATGGCATTGTGGGATGCATATATAGATGGTAGCTCCTAGATAAATCAACGCTGCTCATAAAACTATTCCTGGATGTGCATTTGGCTTGATAATGGACGGTGACATTTTGTTTCAAATGATGGCAACCAGTTACACTCTAAAATGGAAGAAACACAACCCGAAAAGGATAGTGCAGATAGGGGCATTGACATTGGAGGAAAATTGCACTAGAACTATTAGAATTTGTGCCAAGAGCATAAAACACCCCATCATGTTCATAAATTACAATAACTGCTTGAGACTCTTCAAAAAATAAGTTCAGTACTCACACCTGATACTTTTATCAAATATAAACTTGCTGACTGATATATCATCGCAATAAGGCCAAGTCCATCATGTAGCCAGTTAGACAAAACCAAAAGCAAAAAGTGGGCTCAAAATGCTCCTTATGCAAAATGAGTAACATAATCGCCATTTTTGTTTCTGTACTGGCTTACACTTTCAAAATAAAGCATTGCCGAAGCTGAAGTAATAACCTCAGAATCAAAAATATTCAGACTATGCTGCAGTATATATGCATGAATAATCAGCAAGATACCCGATAAATCATTCTACTGTTTAGATGAATAGAAACCAAATGAAACATTCCCAAAATCCATTCTTTAAAGTAAAAATTCAAGAATAACCATTCCCAATGTGCAATTGTACGAGTTGACTAATCCCAGTCGAATTAAAAGATATCCACACAACAATGCACATAACTTCGCAAACCCAAACCCCCCAACTTGATTTACAAATCCCAATAAAACCAAAACTGATTCCCGATAAACACAGATAAAAACGGAAAGGTGAAAATTTCTACTCAATTACTCACCGCTACTGTCGTAAGGCCCATATTCATCCATAAGTAGCTTCTGGAGATCGAGGATTAGCAATTGGTTATAGCTATGAGCTACGAAACCCTAGAAGCAACTCCAATAATTGCAACCGCCGCGCAGAAAAATCTCGAGAATGTTGCTAATTCGGCGAGTTAAAGCAATAAGCGTATACGAGGGATCGAATTCGGGTGTACAATTAGCGAGCTTGAGAGTGAGTGAGTGCGTGTGTTGGGAGGGAGATGTACGCGGACGTCAAATAGGTTATTGTATTCAATAGAGAACAGGGTTTTGAAATCCGTTTCTGGAGTCGTTTCCACGTGTGGTTTCAAGTACGAGAATCATGGAACTTTTTTTTCTTTTTACCTTTCATCTTTTATCATAACACTCATAACAATTAAATTAATAAAGAAAAAAATTGCTACTTAAATCATAATTAAATTTTGGTTAATTGCATAATTATTGAAAGGAGTTAATTAAATCATAATTTTTATACATTTTTTATTGTCATGGTCGTCTACTATAGTCTAACTTACTACTATTATATCATTATCTATATGTACATCATTTACTATGCATGTCGGATGTATTTTATTAATTACTACTCCATATCATTATCATTTACTCGAATTTATTTTGCTCAGTTATTAAAACCAAGTACGAAACATGATTGAATATCTACCTTTCAATACATTCTACATTGTGAATGTTTAAGCATTTAAGATACATAGTGTGTAGGATTAATTGAAGAATAGATCCAAAAAGTAGTATTCAGATATAATCCTGTACAACGCATTCAAGGAATTGGCAAAATCAACATGTTGATGTTAGCCATTTCTCAATACTTTAATGATTTCTATAATGAAATCTAATTCTAAATTTGAATTAATTCAACCATAGCATTTATACTATAAGTGGAGATAAAATCATCAATTTCCATTCATGCTTCTTCATTTGATGTAGAGTTGAAATTCACCCATTGATGTTCGTCCTATCTTTGATTGGATCTTCCATAATTGATGTTATCCCATCTTTGACCTTTAATCTTTAATTTGATTCTTTTGATGGATAAAGAATTAATAACCTTAGATATAATATAGATCTAGAGTTGTGATCAATGTCGAACCAATTTTAAAGACCGAACTAGAGACCAAATCGGGCCATTAGATCTAGTTTTTTTATGAGATGTCTACTGTGAAATTTTTTCTCGCTCATTACTAGCCCATTTTACTTTGTATAGGTTTATTACTTCATTATGTACGTAATACCTTGAAACTACAACACGTTTTTACTTGCTTCCGATAGGTTTTGAAATGATTCAACATATGCTTCATTCAAATTCATTGACGTGGGTTTTTGCTTGATTAACATTTAAATATGCAATTTATTCAAGTAAGTTTAATACTTCATTCAAACGTTATTACTTCATTGGATAAAATTTTACTTCATTCCAGTAGGACTTCAAATGCTTCTACGCATACTTCATTCCAATAATTTATTATATTATTCCATGTGTTTATTAAACCATATTAGCGCCATGGCGGTGGTGATAGATATTGTAGAGAGAAAGAACGGCACGCGACGGCAAAACCACATTTACGTATCGGAATGAAGTAAAAACCTACCGAAATGAAGTAAAAACCTACTAGAATGAAGTAATATATTCGACGAAGTTAAATCTTCGTAACATGTAAGTATGACTTATTTACCTTCGGATGAATAAAAATAGATCGGTGATGAAGGAGAAAATAATTTATAAATTTGTGAATCTCATCCATAAAGAACTAGATCTAAAAACCCTAATTTGATAGGGTTCATGGTCTGGTCTTATATATATATATGGACCGATAGTAACCTTATATATACATGTGTGTATGTGAATGCCTTAATCACATACATGTAATTGCCGTGAGATTCTTATAACATGCAACTACTTTAAACATGTATTCTCACAGATGTATATATACACCTTACATGTGTAACTACTATTATTTTGCATGCATGAGAATGCAATTACCCCTTTATATAAGAAATATATGGTTGTTCATGAATTGACGCGTCTGTTCAAGTTTAATAACTACATGGTAGTTATTAAACTTCTTTTTATTATGTCCAATTCAACCGCCACTTATTTCATTTAGGGTAAACAGACGGCACACACATAAATATATACACATATATTTATTTCATATATTATTAAATAATAAGGTAAGAGAGGAGGGTTATCAATACACCCGATTCTAATTCTTTAATCAAAACCGATCCATCATGGTATCGTCTTTAATTTTAGAACCTCTTTTAGTTTAATATTATGAACTTAAACTTTAATATTAAACCAATTGATACCTAGGTCACATAAGAATATAAATATTATTGATATGACTTTTACTACCATATGCATATGCTATACTCGAACGTAGCATTATGTCTATGTACAAACATCATTTACATTGCATGTCGGAATGTATTCTGTAATTATATTCTTATCATTTTCTTATTACTACCAAGTACAAAACATGTTTAATGTCTGTTATTCCCTTTCACAGCATCTTTTTATTTTATTCAATTCAATATTAATGATAGGTGGGAACTACATAGAAAAATCATTGGATAATGTAATATGGATTTTTACGGCAACTTGTAAAATGTAATGTCATTGGAGGTCTCTTAAAGATGTTTTAAGTTTTAACCCCGGTCCAGCGAGAGTTGCTGTCAATAATGTAAATAATTATTTTTACATTTTATATGCAGGCGTCGAAACAAATTTTCTCGGATGATTTTTTCGGAGTATATGGTTGACAAGAAGAGATCTTTGTCGTCTGCACAACACAATTCTCATTTCTCACAGTTAAATAAAGCGAGGCACACTTGAATACTTTAATCAAGCACCAACTAAAATCGACATAGCAAAACCAAAACTTCCAAGAGATCAAAGCAGAGTGCAAACACCACTCGCTGAATAAATTGAAGGCAACCATGGAAGATGCATAAGTGTCAGGATCATATATTACAAAACAAAATATTCAACACCAGCAACACAACTCCTGCTCTTTTTCCTTGTCTGTATCACTTTCTTGACATATCAATTTCACTTGTGATATCTCATCTTAATTAACTAGAAACCAGCCCATCCAGCAGGCTGGGAATCAAACTTACTGTCTTTGCTCTTCGATTCACCAAATCGCTGAGAATTATTTAATTCACCAACAGGCACATTAACCTTATTAGAGCTAGCAGCAGCTGGAACCCCCACTCTGAAACTATCAGTTCCAAATCCCCAAGAATTTGAACCTGAATTCAGTTCACCTCCTGCCTGCTTGTTCTGCTGACCGTTTCTCGTTCTAACAGACTTTGAAGTATTATATGTTGCTGCGGCCTGTGGTTTGGGAGCCTCTGCAAAGGCCTGCCACTGCTTAGAATCTGGGCTAGGAGAACTCCGATCAAAGAAACCCTCCTGAAGCTCCCAGACTGTACCTTCTATCTTCTCATTCTACTCAAATGAAGAACATGTAAGAGTAAGGCGCTGAAATTCAAACATGAAAGATCATTCAAGACCAACAAAAAAATACCTGTGGAGTGGTAGATGATTGGCCTCCAGGAGAACTTAGGTTTCTCGAGGAATCCGAACTATGTGATGGAGTTCTTGCAGCTAGAGCATGCTTGAGGTCTTGTATCTCTTGTCGCTGTGACTTACAAATTGCCGAGAGCTTTTCATATTTAGAGGTCACTTCTGTTTTCTCTGCACTCACATTCGCAAGCTGCTCCTTCAGCTTTTCAACCTCAGCCTCTAACATGTCTTCTCTCTCTGGTTTCCGATGGTTATTGTTTGGACTTTGTTTACTAACGTCGAATTCAGCCACAAAAGTATTAAACGCATCATTTTGAAAGGAAGGTGTAACTTCAGCTTTGGATGGTTTTAATCTTTCAGAATTATGGTTCAAACTATCAGGAAACAGATTTAAGTCCGCAGATGGGTAATCACCAGGCCTATTGACTGATTCTCCCTGCACATTCTTCTGAAGAGGAGAACGAAAACTTTGCTCTTTTTGTGGAGTTACACGAGAGGCAAGATGCTCATCAGGACGGACCTTTCTTTTCCAGATGATCTACGGTCAGTTAAGTCTTCATCATACTTTGGCTTGGTCTTTTCGTCTGTGGCTTCTGAATCTTTTGCATGCAGAGTGGCCCAGAAAGAACCCAAAGGTCCATCATTTTCACCAATTCTAGAATTAGCTGGAGCTGACGACACATTTCGGGGTGCTTCAGATGATGGGGAGGAGGAGGACTCCTCCTAGGCATTGGACTAGACTTGTTTACAGGCTTGTTTACAGGCTTTGTCGTGCCTGAAGATGTAGGATAATACAATTAAACCCTAAAATCCAAAGAACCACTAGCAGAACATTAAAACAAATTTTGAAATTTCAGAACTATGCACCTCTATACATGTTGATCAGATTCATTCTGGAGTCAACTAACAGATTGATAGGTGTACACCATCACAGTTCTTGTTTATATTTTTACTAAATTACCAAACACTAAATTCTGTACACTTACCTGTGAAGGTATCAGTACTGTTCTGTAGCATTTCCGGAGGCGTATCAGGTAATGATTTCTGCAGTTCATCTGGTAAAAGATCATTCACACGAAACCACACCTGCAAAAAGCAAGCAGATAACGTTATCAGTAATAATACATGCGACTGCAGCCCTCATGATTGGCACGGGCACAAAATCTACAACTAACCTAGGTTCATGGGGATGAATGGCTAATCAAGCAAAATGCTTGCCTGCGTGATATCTGGTCTGTCGTCAGGGGAAGATTGAAGCATGTCCCTGATAAGGTCTATCAGCAATGTATTGTACTTGGGTTGATCTGGGATGCGATAGTTCCCATTCAGAATTTGGAGCTTTGATTCACCATCAAATGCTAACTTCAAGTAACATATGCGGAAAAGGAGACACCCAAGTGCCTACAGAAAACAAAGCTCCATTACTCCATATCAAGCACTTACCGAGTTCGTGAAGATATGTTCCCAAGTTCCTAACTAATTATTTTGCTGGGTCTAAATCATGTAATTCGGAATTCGTCAACTTACCCATATATCAACCTTCTCGTTTATAAGTTCTCTCCGAAACAGATCCCACATCTAAGCCAATCAATGAGGGAGAAGAATCAATAGTTATACCATAGAGAAGTACAAGAATAAGATCGTGACAGAAGGTCCTCCATCTACCTCGGGGCTCGATATGCAGGTGTTGTGTGTTTCCTTATATTGTCTTCCTCAATTCCCATTTCTTCAGGTTTCTCAAAGCGCTTATGGTTGGTAGAAGTGCTACCGAAATCACACAACTTCCACAGGCCATCAGGCCCCAGCAAAAGATTCTCAGCCTTCAAATCTCTATATGACGCAACTCATAATTATTAGCAATCCAAATTACAGAAATCCTTAAACCTCTTCAGCAACGAAGAACAAAAAAAATTATATGTCAAATTGTCAATAAATAATCAGATAATGAAGCATCATATCAAAATTTTGAAAGATTTTCCTAAAACCAAGGAGGTCATAGCAATACACGATTTAAGCATATTCTTCATAATAACCCTTTCTCAATGCCAACACTAACTATCTTAAAATCCTTATCATATTTTAACATAAATATCTTCTATCTCATCCTCCCTAACTTAATGGGCCTCAAGGCACCAACTCACAGTCTCACATGAAAAAATGAGCCAGCAGAAATAAACAGAAAGATATGTGAATATTGGAAGAAAATCTAAAGAGTCGTCTTCCAGAATATACGGTAGATCCCTCTGCATACAAAAAAGTGAAACAGCAATTACCGGTGAGCAATAGGTGGAGTCTGGCAATGCATTGCAAAGACAGCACTGCATATATCCCTGAAAATTGTTAGGACCTGTTTCTCCTCAAAGTATCCTGCTCCTCTGCTCTCCAGCACATTAACAAGGGACTTCTCACAATATTCCATGAGAAGTAAAGCTTCTTTAGTGCGGCCCATATCAAAGACAGCATGAGCGAGAAGAGTAACAACATTGGGGTGGCCTGTGAGTGTTTTCATAACTGAAATTTCCTTTGTCACTAGCTCCTGGGACTCTTCATCATTACATATGATGTGTTTTAATGCATACTGTTTGAAGCCATTTACTGCATCTCGAGCTAAATAAACACAGGAGAATCCACCCTCCGCAATTAGATTGCGAACCTGAACTTTGAGATTGCCTATGTCAATAACACGGCCTTCAAGCCCAGTTTGTTCTTTGTGTGCAAATGGTTTGAATCTCCACATGGCTCCTTATGATTCTTTACAAAAATTAACAGCTGCAAAGGGATATCATTATTATGAATGGGGAAATTCAGTAAAAAATCAACTCGCATTAAATATTAATTGCAGGGTAGGCACATATTTATAAGGAAAATGAGATTTCAAATACAATCTTTAGAAAAATCAGAACTTCCAGGTTGTTTTCGAACTTAGTACTAGGAATTTCACCTCCACCTTGACCTTCACCAACCCACACATTTAAAATAATCGAGTTCAACAAACTGGACTTGAGAAAAGGAATGCCACATCAACAGAAAGGCATACACGCATATCTTAAGAACCTGATGACTCTTTCTTAACATAACGGTTCACTACACAAGGCCATCACCAATGATAAGATTCCCTAAAGTATAAATCAAATCAACATATACAAATACAACCACATCTGTGGCAGCAACGAGCATAACATGATTGCAAGCATTTGCCAAAAGCACATAAGGAATCCTCCTGACCAACAAGGCAAACCAACACATTCTGTATAAACACACAAATACATTCACTTTCCTATATTTGCAGATCTAAACATACACCCAGTTACAGAAAATATTATCTATGGATCCGCACAAATCTATACCAGCCCAAGTAGATTCTACCACCAAAACTAAACCTTGGATTCCCAACAGGCCAAAAACTGAGAGATACATATAGCTTCCGATTCAATAATTTCCTATCTAGTCCGGCGATGAAGTTACAAACACAGTTACGCTTAGTGGGAAAAAGAGCTACGGAGCGAGATTTCAGCTACATAGCTGCTGATTAATTTAGTACCAGGTAAAAATTGCAGTAAAAACACTAAACGAATAAATCCACAAGATCTAGAACGGAAATCAACTGATCACGAATAGCAGCTATACACCATTTTTTCTTTGCGGGAAATCGTAACATCGCGATATACCTTAGCAGAGACAATTCGATCTGAAACAGTCCGATTAATTGGATGCGATGCAATGGGGGGAATGTGATTTGAGAATTCAATCAATGAATTGAGAGGTGTTTTGTGAGTGCAGAGTGAATAGGGCGAAGATGTATACAATTTTGTACGTATATACTATAACGTGGGGTGAAAGCGTTTACTGGTTTGTTCTTCGCTTTCGGCTGCTCCTTTAAGCACAAATTTTTTTTACTGTTTGCTTGTTGATAAAAAAGTTTAATCCCCAAATTAATTTTAAAATGAGATAAATGGTAAGTACATTTTAAAATTGTTCATTGGTTTTTCTCTCTATTTAAGTAAAGAATGTATACAACTTTGAAATGACAAAACATAATGAAAAATCTTTATATTAGTATCCCTCAAGTCTTAAGATTGACTTCCTTTTTGTTTGTCATTAATAATAACCCTTTTTTTTTTGGTAACTTTATCTCTCCAATACACTCAATCACTTTTCTAACACCTATTAAATATTCATCTTTTTTATCTCTACTTTAATACTTTCATCCCCTCTCTCTCAAAAAACTTTTAACAATAACTCTAAAATCTAGCGGCTAAGAATGTGTCATCTTACGAAAAAAGGGGTAATAAATATTAGTATGTCATTTAGCAAAATCGAAAGTGAATCACATAATTAACTGTCATTAGGAAAAGTGAACTCTATGGATACACCCTCCTCCTCTTTGAAAATATTGCATCTATTTCATTTTGTCATTTTCTTAAAATCTGTCATCTTTTACTTTTATCATTTTGTAATGACCCAGTTTCTACTTACCATTTTCATTTTTATTATAAATCTAATATAGGAGTATAAAAAAAGGGTTACACGCCACTAACTTTTTTAATTCATTTTTTATTATATTTTTTAAAATTTGTACAGAGTAAAATTGTGACAAATTATTAAGGACGGAGAGGTAGAAAATATGAATGTAGTATAAATTGTACAGTATGATATACCAAAAAGAAAAAAAATTGTACAGCATAAGGCTTTCGAAACAAAAATGAAAGTAAGAGGTCTTAGGATGGGATATGTCAGGTGTAAATGATAATTAAAAATTTGATTTATGCATAATTAATCACCATTTCATTTGACTTCCCCAATTAGACTTAATTAATATGTTTCCTTTTGTATCATGTTAGTCACACACACGTTTACACTACAATCTTAATCTTTTAAATCGAAAAAGAAATACTCCTAATGTTTTGTCCTTTGAATAATCATGTTAAACAGAAATGAGACAGGCCTTGGGTAGACGCATGAATTATTACATTTTGTTTCAAAAGTAGAGAAGGTGGGCTGCGTATGAATTATCTGGCATTAGTTTGAGATATTTGTAAATGTTCCATTGCTTTTATCGAATCTTGAATTTGGATCGTTATAATATAATTATATCAATTGCTGGATTTTGTTTCTAAATAAGAGATGGGTGGCTGCATACAAATTTTCACATTGCAGTTTGATATCTACATACATAGATGATAAATTTTGTGTCACTTGAAGAGAATTTATAGATTCATTAGTTGCTACCATGTCAACATGAGAAACTTAAGTTAATTCAAATTCCACACTGAAAAGAAAAATAAAGAAAATATAAGCAAATTTAGTATGGAAATAATTATAATAATCAAATAATGGTGGAGTTATTGTTCATAAAGATCAAATAGAAAAAAGCATAGACCTCACCAATTATTTTCAAGAATAGTGAGAGATGTAACAGAGGTCAACTAGTTTTTTTCCTTAGCAAATAAGTAAAATCACATCATAAAATTTTCCCATTGTTCTGAGTGATTTATTTCACCTAATTGATACATTCATATATCTACCACTATTTATAAGTTAGCAAAAACACGGTAGGATAAATTGTTCATATTTTTGTTATTTTTATGTTATACTATTAAAATTATGAACCATTTATACTTATATATGGAGTATTATACAGTATGCATTTGTAGAGAGAGAGCTGATATACTGCATTATATTTGTGAGCAACTTTGGTGAGTAATTAGAGTGGCACAAACGTGTGTTTTCTTTGAAAGAATACTGAAAACAAAAGTAAATCAAAGTAGTACTTTTTCTTATTTTTCCGAATAAAGTCTATGAATCGTAAATTGAGGACTCTAATTAGTCAACATATCTACAATATTGTTGAAGCATTCACGTGCCCCAAAAACCCAACCTCAACCTTATTTTTTAAACTGTCATGTTAGCTTTTTTCATTTCAGCCCAACACTCAGCGATACAATCTGCCCCAATTTCACTTCTCATTCTTTGCATGGTTTTAGTAATTTAAATAATTGAAAGTTAATTGAAAGCTACATTCATTGCGAAAATAAAAAAATGAGTGTATAAATTTGGGTGTGAAAATGATAGAAATGGATGTATTTATAGATGGAATTGAAGTGTTTAAAATGATGAAATAGATAAAAAAGAAAAAGAAAAAAGAAGCTGCGCGGCGGTGGCTGCAATTGAGGACTACCAGCGGCCGGCAATTCAGCTGCGAGGGGGTGGGTAGTCGGGCGGCCGTGAGGTTCCGGGGAGATGCAGAATGCTCTAGCCTCTAAACATGTATCCAATGGAATGAATTTTTGAAAATTATGGAAATAACATATTTTGTTCATAAAGAAAGACTATGAATTTAATTTCGTAAGGTTATTTCTACATTGCGAATGATATTTGCTGAAATAAATTATAAACTGGTAACAAACCACAAAAACAAAAATGATCTAAGAGAGTTCTACTAAATAAAACATGCTTCTTTATGAAGGATCCAACAGCTCGCAACGTGTGAATTAGAAATATACATAAAACATACACATATACAGAATGCATGGAAATATCTAGGCCTAAAATCTATAGGCAGCTATAATTTTTTAAATCTATTAACATTGTTGTTAAATTTCCCAAAATTATTCCTATAAATCAATGTTTAATAATATTAATTATTTTACAATAACAAAACCTATAATTAGTTTTAAATACTATATGGTGTACACTTATTCCTGGACTGTTTCTCTAGACTCTACTTCTTTAGATAGCTCAACTTATTTCCTGATGAAATGATCAAGATTATATATATTATCTCCGTCCCTGAAAATTTATCTCATTTTTCCATTTTCGTTTGTTCCCCAAAATTTGTCCCATTTCATTTTTACCACCATTTTTGGTAGTGGACCTCATATTTCACTAACTCATTCTTACTCACATTTTATTATAAAACTAATATATAAAAGTAGGACTCATAATCCACTAACTTTTTCAACTCACTTTCCATTACATTTCTTAAAACCCGTGTCAGGTAAAAGTGGAACAAATTTTGGGGGACGGAGATAGTAATTAACAAGGCAAAAGGCTAAGTACTAGAGTACTATGGAGTAATACATTACTGATTTAATGAATTACTGTCGATATGTTTTACTGCTAATGATCTATAAATGAATTGATATTGATTTGACAACTATTATTGTATGAAGATTAATACAGAAAAATCGACATGAAAAATATGACGATGTAGTCCATATTCAGGAGTACAATTTACTCTCAATTACTGAATTACAGCTGTTGGTTGGCGTGCCATTATTATTAAGTCAACTATCTCTCTTGAAAAAGTGAGGTCTTCTGTTACTGTATTTCCTTTTTTAGTAAGTGAGGTGAGAAGTGTATGTGTTGAATCAATGGTGGATCCAGAGAAGAAGAAGAGCTTCGTCAGAATTAGTGGTAAGATCCCTTTGATCTTATCGATCTATGAAGTGAATATTAATCAAGTACTCCTACTATTTAATTAGTCCTCCTTTGGGATAGCAGCGGGGATGATGTGTTCGATCTTGTGCTGTGTAAGTGCAGCTTTGGTGGAGAGAAAGAGGCTTAACATTGTGATGTTAAACCAGATGAAGATGAGTATGTATTGCCTGGTTTTCCAGTTTGTTTTATTAGGAGGGATTGAATCCTTTTTGGATAAGAGTGTGAGTGCATACTACAAAACGATCAGTCGTCCGTATCAGTGCAAAAATACGTCGAAACCGGTTTGGGATACATGTGCAGTTGAGTTTGTTGTGGGGAAGATAATTGAGAGAGGAGGCAAGTCAAACTGGATTCAACATAGCTAGAACCAGAGTCGTCTGGACCGGTACTACTGGTTGCTGGCGGGTTTGAGTTTGCTGAATATGGTGCTGTTCGTGTTTGTGGCCTCGTGTTATAGAGACAAGAACCCAAAAGAAGATATGGCAGGCAGGGAAGCGCATGATGCGGGTGCCGCCTGATTACATGGATGTATGTAATGAAGGATGATCATTTTATTGTTGTACTCTATACAGTAGATGTATCACCAAATGTATTAGATGCTCTTTTCCAATCATAATGTCGTGTTCTTGCTTTTGTTAAGACTTGGATCGGTATAAACAACTCCTATGTTGTTTCTTAGCAGCAGTGCTCATATGTATAAGGATATTGTTCTTGAACTTTCAGTCACCATATTTTTCTGTTTAAGTCTACATTTACATTTACAATAGCTAAAGTTTGCAAAAAGAAAGAAAATATAGCATATTTAATTAGTTTGGCATTTAATTTAGTCCTACTATATATACCCAAACATACGGTCATACGGAGCTTACAAAAGTTCGGAATGGAATTAATTAAAAATTAAAAATATTGGTTAGAATGTGAAATCTGGTCCCAGCGGGGCTCGAACCCGCGACCTTCGGCTCATAAGACCAACGCTCTAACCAACTGAGCTACGGGACCATTGATATTTATGCGTTATGCATACTAATTTTGCCTATAAAAATACGTGATGTTCTGCTGCAGTTTAAATTCGATTTTTGATTATACGAGTCAAACGACGAGATTAAGTCTACTAAGGTCATCTTCAATTATTTACCCCAAATTCAAACTCATTTTTGAGTATATATAATATCACACTAAAAAATAATTTCACTCCAACCATTTACATCAAATTTAAGATTTACATCATTTATGGGATTTTATCTCACAAAACTTTTGCAGTAACACCAAATATGATGTTATTCCTATTACTAAGAATAGGATTCATTTGTCTGAAAACATGTCAGGATTCTTAAATTATTTTCATTCATTCAAATAATCTTTTAAATTGAAAAAAATATACAAGATTGTAAAATAATGTATAAACATTAGATTGAGCATTAGCAGAATCATGAATGTTCATAGATATACTACAAGTAGATTAACTCAGGCATCACCTCTAACAATTGCATTATTCGATGAAAACAATTACTCCTATGAAATTACAAAATTGACGCAGTTAAGAAATAGGAGAAGAAAACAATGATGTTTCCCCAAAATTACAAAATTGATGCAGTTAGAAATTGAGAACAGTTTTCTGTCCTGTGATCTAAATTGATGCAGTTACAAAAATGGTGTTTTCACCGCCAACCCAATAGGCGTAAAATGGATTAACAAATGTTTACATCTTAGATAGAGAACGTATTCATGTTTGATTGGCGGGAAAGTAAAGTTGGCAAGGAAAATGATTCCTGGGAAAATGATTCCCGGGAATATGATTCCTAATAACTTTACTTTCCAGTGTTTGGATAATATCAAAATTTTAAATTTATATTTAATTTAAACACCAAACTAAAAATATAGTTATAATTTTTTTATAAATAAAAAAAATATTGTAAAATTTTTAATAAATTTTTAATTATAAATAATAATAAATATATTATTATATTTATTATTACGATGAATAGTTTAAATATGGATTATCTATCATAATATATGCTAATATAATTAATGGGGAGTGTTATATTGCTAACTCAATACCTAGTTGCTAACTACAACTAAATAATAGCCATTAGATATTCAAATTAAGGGCCTAGATCATCAACCACGAAATGTCAATACGATAAAAAAAAACGTCAATAAAGCCATAGGATTAATTCCATAAAATATCAATAGGGGTATTAATGTCAATTAACTACATGTTTAGTTATAACTAACGTTTAAAAGAAATCCCAAAACGTTAAATTCATATAACATATATCAAATTAAAGATAATTTTATAAGGATTCTAACTATATCATACATGCATATGTTCCGACGTCAAAATTTGAAAAAAAATTCAAAATTTTTTCAATTTTTTCGTAAAGCAGAAATGTCAACATACTATTTAAAATATGTCAATATAATACATGTAGAATGTCAATATAAGCAATGGGTTAACATTCTTAAAGCATCGTGTTGACATTCTCAAAGCATTGTGTTGATATTTCCGAAACACTATATTGACATTTTCATCTAAAACCCTAATTTGGCGTTTTTTTTTTATCTTTTTTTATTTTATTAATAAAAACGAAAATTACACATGACAAATTGTAGACCACACGTTTTCTAAAATCCTATGGCCTTAAATTAGTTGTAGTTAGCAATTAAGTGATGAGTTAGCAATTGATCACTCCCCTATAGTTATAATTATAATTATAATTACATGGAGTATTATACTCATTTATTACAATAATAAATATAATTATTATTATACTATAATTATAATATTTACGGATATTATAATTGAATTAATTTTATAAATCAAAATTGCACTATGACTTTATTGATTAATTATTAATTTATAAAATATAATAATTATTATTTATTATATAATTTATAGTATATAATTATATTTTAATTATTAATTATTATTAAATTATTAATTACTATCATGAATTATTATAAAATATAATTATAATTATGATTAATTTAATTATAGTTATTTATTATAATGAAATTAAGTATGATTTATAATTTTAAATTGTTTTAAAATTATTGTAATTAATAATAATAATAATAATAATAATAATCCTATATTGCATAAATATGTAAGAATCCTAAAACTGGGAAAAAGAATACTTAAGAAAAGTTAGGATTCAGAATCCTGAAAAGTTGTACTAACTTTCCTTGTTCTCGGATTCTGATTACTTTCCCAGTTTGATTAAAAACCGAAACAAACACAGGAATTTAAAATTTAAGGAATCAGATTACTTTCCCATACAGAATCCTGGCAACCAAACATGAGGGATGAGAACAATTGCAGAGTACTGAGGGATGAGAACAATTGCAGAGCATTTTGTTTTGCCAATGGTTGACAAATCGAAGAAGGGGAAGAAAGGCACTATCAACGAAGATGATATGGCTGACGTCTTGCAAAGTTCTCAGTTTTCTACAAGAGGTGGATCAAGTCGCCAAAGTGAAGAACGTATATTTATAAAATCCTAAATCTAGGAAAAATAATACCTAGGTTTATATGAGGAAAAAGAATCCTGAAATTTATATATAACTTTCCCTAAATTTTGGAATCAGATTACTTTCCTTATTTTCTTATAATCTCACCAAACACAAGAATTTAACAATAGGGAATCATATTACTTTCCATATTTTAACCAAACACAGGAATTGAATAATTGGAATCAGATTACTTTTCCAGCATAGAATCCGTGTCAAACAAACATGGCCTTTTATGTCAAGTCAAACCAGATCCATACCTTCCTTTTTAGGTATTATTATTCTTTTTACGAAACATATTTAAAAAAATATGAATTTAATTATCACAATAACTTAGAAAAGAATTAGGAAAAACGTACTCCCTCCGTCTCATAAAAGATGTCACACTTGTGGGACAAACTAAAAAGGAAAGTGTGACAGAGACGGAAGGAGTACTTAAAGATAAAATACGACCTCAATTATAGGAAAAAACAATCCTACAAAGTTAATTAAACATGAATATAACAGAATAAATCTGAATTAAAAAAATAAAAATATTAAAGGATAAACATGAACGGGGAAAAATTGCATAGAACATATTTAAATCTAAAAATCAAATAATATCATAATCCTAACAGAATTAGGTGACCTAAGAATCCTCTATAAATCGACACAACCCCATCACATTCACATCACAATATTGAAATCAGATGAAATCAGCCATGGCCGCTAAGAGTATAAATATCTTCTTCTCTCTCATCTTTCCGATCGCCGTCGTCTTCGTGCTTTCTCTCGCGACTCAAACCGAGGGTATGGTGTTGGCAGAGATGGATGCTCATGCTCCACCCTTTGATTCCAAATCTTATCTTCAAAGATACGGTTATCTGGAATACGCCCGTCTTAATCTCAAAATTGGTGCTTCGGAAGAGCAGATTCTGAAATTAGCCATCAAAACGTATCAGGGAAATTTCGGGATCAGCCCTATCGGAAAATTGGACGTTGAGACGTTGTCATTGATGAAGATGCCGCGATGCGGCAATCCCGATATCTACGGTGCCGTCAACACCATGAAACATAGCCGCGTACAATTTGACGAGAACCGTTACGTGAAATCCCATATTCATCTTCATCTCACTTAAGATGATTGTTAGTAATAGTAGTAGTATTTCTTTATTTCGTGTTTGTTGTTAATTATTTCCAGTTTTGTGTCTATTCATTTTTTATACTTTTAATATCCAATTTATCAATAAATCATACAGTTTTGGCAGGTCTTAGAAACCAACACGTTTTAAAGAGTTACGTTTGAGCTGTGCCAATAATCTCCCTATTAGGATATCTTTTGTATCTCATAATAATAAATACCGGTGCATTATATTTAATCAAAATTAATCAAAAAGTGCGTTATATTATTTTTAGTTAGTAGTAGTAGTATTTCTTTATTTCGAGTTTGTTGTTAATTATTTTTAGTTTTGTGTCCATTCATTATTTATACTTTTAATAGTACCCAATTTATCAATAAATCATACAGTTTTGGCAGTCTTAGAAATCAGCATGTTTTAAAGAGTACGTTAATTGTGCTGTGCCAATAATCTCCCTATTAGGCTATTACTATTACTCTTTAGCTTTAGTTTACGATTTGATTTGATCGAATTTAATTAATTTAGTTTGTTTTAGTAGTATATCTTTTGTAGTATCTCATAATAATAAATAGAGGTGCGTTATATTTAATCAAAATTAATCAAAAAGTGCGTTATATTTTTGTATCTCAATATTTAATCAAAATTAAGAATGAAAATTAATTAATTTTATCGAGTATCTCACTCTGCTTCTCATGGTGGAAATATGGGGCATGGTGTGTGATAGAGAGAATTGATCTACTTTGTTGCTTAGTATTATTGTATAAACAGTAAAACAGGTGCAACGGTCCTATACAGGAGTATGTATAGTACTAATAATTCTTTAATTTATGCTTTATGTTGCATTAAGAGACCTTCTTATACACAATACACATAATAAAAATTGAGTCCTACAAATAGGAGAGCCTGGAGTTGATTGGGAAGTAAGAAACTGGAATTGGAGCCGCTGAGGATTTCTTTTCATTCTTGGGCTTCTTACTGGAGATTTGCGAGCTCGTGTCAGATACACGCGAAGACGAAGGAACAAAACACCCTAGAATACTTGACAAGAAACCCATGCTTCAAACACTAACTCTGCTTGATTTATCTCTTTTTGTTGAATTATCAATACTAATGGTTGTGGAATGCGAGGCTGCTCTCTAGAATGGCTATTTATCCTTATAAGTTAAGGAGTGAATAAATGCAATGCTTGGTGAGCAAGGAATGATAATGACATTAAATTACAGAGATGGTTCCATGTGGTTTCTTTTGTTATTTTATATTTTCTTGTTATTAGATAGGCGAATAAGTGTAGGGCAAGTTTCTCAAAATTTCAACATCAGCCAGAGACGTGCTTGGAATCGCCTTGACTGCTCATTTTCTTTGACCGCTACACTTTTTACACCCGTGTGAATGTGATGCCCGAAAATATTTTACTACTACTATATTTAAATGTTAAATTATTGATACACAGTTTATATTAAATTAAAGTTAGAAAGAAATATACGTAGTATAAAAAAACAGTACACATCTAGTCTCATTATATTACTAGTGAAATGTGATCATCAATCAATTACAATGAATTGAGTATGTTGATCCAATAATGGAATAATAAACGCTTGGGATAAAAAATCTTAGGTTCAAGTCGTTATATCACAATTTCAAATTTGATAAAAAGAGACTTCTATTATCGAATGGCGGGAGGACTAGTTTCATTTTTTATTTGACCAACACATTATTAATATTTGTCACGGGAGGACTAGTTTCTTTTTTTATTTGACCAACACATTTTTGAGGATGAGTTGTTGCGTTAAGAGGAGAAGAGAAACAAAATAGTGAGTTTCTTTCTATTATGATTTGGGCCAACTGTATTGGGCTTTCCAGTTTAATGTACTCGGTCTCAAATCAATACGCATATGCCTATATTCATATTATTTTTTACACAATTTCGGCCCATAATACGCAATCCATATATTTTGTAATTTAATTTGTTTCTAACTAATTTAGATTTGAATCTAATAAAGTATTTTAATAATAATTAACAACACTAGGAGATATTTCATCATCCAATATTTCCACAAATGGACAAACAGAATAAACGGGGACTGTTAGTCCCCTGCGAAAAGTACCGTAAAGTAAAAGCTTTTGAACAACATCATCTTCTTCAACACATCAACATGGAAATCAGAGTACATAACAGATCTGAAAAAGCTAAGGAAAAATAACATAAAAAAACACATAAAACTTAATCTACTCCTAAGATCTAAGCTCCGACTACGTAAAAAACAGAAAACTACCTCATATTCATGCATGAAACGAAACAGAAACTACTAGATCTAAACATACTAAGGACTCTTAAACATAAAACATCAGATCTAAGCAAATATAAACAGAATGAAACATTTCTAAGCTAAGACACGAAACAGAAAAGGGAAAGTGAAAACAGATCCGAAATATATGCACAAGACAGAATACCAAAGCTGGAAATGAAAACATACTTCAGATTTAACTACATCAAAACATCAGAATGTCGATAATACCAAAAGTAAACTGGAAATAAATAGAGAAAGCAGTAGATTGTTTCATCACCCCATCTCGGAGTGGAATACAAAACCGAAACTTGAAAATGCAGAAAACTAACACCAAACACCGATTAAACTAAACTAAACTAGAACCAAGTGCGTGCGGGCGAGGAATCAAGAATAAGAAAGTGAAATGAGCTCCGATTTCAACCCTATAAGAGAGCTGAGATCCCTAATCTACTCTAAGAAAGCTTTGGAGACCCCTTAAACTACTGGCTGAGGCTCCCTTGTTCATGTGTTGGACTTCCTTTATATAGAGAGACGTAGGGCTCCGATTCCTAGGGTATCATCCTCTCTAAAATGTCAATGATGCCCTTCACATTTTGTAGGTGGGGTCTCTCACTTATTCTTCCAATGCAAAACTCCAGTTGCTCCAATTGATTTCTGACTTGATTCGCTCAAAGCTGCAGTTTTCGCATTCTTTTCTTGATTCTTGCTTCCGCCCATCTGATTTGTTCTTTCTTCTGCAAATGACGGATTTCACACACACCTGGCTCAAAATTAGACGTTAGTTTATGGATTTGGGTACAGTTTTACTATGGAACGCATACATGAAACGAGCCTCCTCAACCAACAATCAAATATTTAATTTCATTGCCTATTAGCAACATCAAAGCTTTGCATTGATCTATGTATTTCATCTCGAATGTTGTTTTTGCAGTGCAATTACAGAGTGAAATTTGATGTGCTTTCCCTTCGATCTTCGTAGCTTTCGTGTGCATAATGATTCTCTGGATTGTGCTCTCTCTCTTAAATTTCTGTTTGCGTCACTAGAGATCACATGCCAAATGTGAATGGGTTCGTGCAATTTTTTCTTATTCTTCCTAAAATTTTTGTTAGAAAAAATTTATGTGATTTTACTATGTTCGTAGTAGAAATTTAGATAATGGATAGAAAGCCGGAAAGAAAGTGACATACCTAATTTGAATGGACGAGGAATAGAGGAGGACTCCGACGAGGACATCTTATATTAGGTTGACTTTGTATTAAATTGGCTTTATTTCTATAATGAACATTCAAAATTTTATTTTATTAAATTCTCAAATGTGTGTAAAGGTATTAACTTTTATAATCGAGAATAGTTAGTGATATAAACTTTTCTACAACTAATTGTGAATTAATTTATTACACAAACTCCTACAATAAAGTGGATCAGCTGTAGTCTTGTATAAATTTTTATTTTCTTTTCAGGGATGATATCAGTTTGATATAGAATTTTTTTTTATCGTTGAAAGCATATTATAACTGGAATTCCGATAATTAAGACATAATCAAGAAAACTTTGTTATAACTCTAAAATAGTTACGCACTTTTAGCCATTTATTCTATCTACCCTAAAGTTATAAAATCAAATAAAATTGGAGGTGAAAATAGCTTCCTAAGGTTTTAAGAATCATTAAATCTGACTTTGTATTAAAATTTGATATCGATTACTTATGTATTTAAATAAATTTTCCCTTCACATTATGTATTCCAGAATTAATATAAACAATTATATACGTTTATTACTACTAAATATAATTATAATTTTAAACTCATATAATAATTAATTACTTCTATCAAATGTATAATTGTATACGGCGATCGGAAAGATGAGAGAGAAGAAGATATTTATACTCTTAGCGGCCACGGCTGATTTCATCTGATTTCAATATTGTGATGTGAATGTGATGGGGTTGTGTCGATTTATAGAGGATTCTTAGGTCACCTAATTCTGTTAGGATTATGATATTATTTGATTTTTAGATTTAAATAGATTCTATGCAATTTTTCCCCGTTCATGTTGATTTTTTTTTTTAAATTCAGAAATTCTTCTGTTATATCCATATTAAATTTTTTAGTACGTAGTTACCACTCAATTCATTATCAATTTTACTTATTTAGAATTAATTCAATTAAATGATACTATAAATTACTATATTTAAAATTTTAATTATTAAATAGGATTCATTATTATTCTATATATAATCTTAGTATCTACTTAGCAGCTAATATATTTAAAATTTAAATATGGAAAATTAAAATTTCTTAAAATATGTCGATGTAAAATCTATCGTTATCTAAATCCATATAGATGTAGCAGTTAAATTATCCAAATTCATATAGATCTAATCTACGCAGTTACTTATATATAGGAGCTGTGAGAAATCGAAACAGTTCAAAATTCTTGAATCCCAAATACTAGTGAGAGAGAGAGAGAGTTGGCGAATGGCGAAGATGTGGACTCGAGGCAAAACCCTAGGTTCTGGCGGTTTTGGGTTTGTGTCCATGGCCACAACCCACGGCCACAATTCCCATCTTCCGGCAGTTGTGGCCGTCAAATCCGCCGATATCTCGCAGTCCAAGTCCCTGTCTACGGAGAAGGAGCTTCTCCACAAATTCAAATCATGCCCCTGCATCCTCCGCTGCTTCGGCGACCAGATCACCACCGAAAACGGCCGCAACCTATACAACATCATCCTCGAATACGCCCCCGGTGGCTCCCTCGCCGACAAAGTCCTCTCCGGCAAAGGCCTCCCGGAGGAAATCGTCAGCCACCACGCCAAATCCATCGCCACCGCCCTCGTCCACATCCACAAACTCGGCTACGTGCACTGCGACGTGAAGCCGCACAACGTGCTCCTCGTGGGCGAACATTCAAAACTCGCCGATTTCGGAAGCTGCAAGAAAATAGGAGAGGCTGTTCAAGGGTTTAGGGGGACGGTGCTCTACGCGATATCAAGGCTGGACCACTCAGCGGCCGCGGATGTGTGGGCCCTGGGGTGCACCGTGCTGAACATGCTCACCGGAAGAGCGCCTTGACGGCGACGGATGTGTTGATGATGATTGGTGGCAGCGATGAGATTCCCGAGATTCCGAATGTGTTTTCGGAAGAGGCTAAGGATTTTTTGAGGAAGTGCTTTGTGAAGGATCCGGCGCGGAGAGTCTATTACGTCATCCTTTTTTGAAGATGGCCGACCGCCACCACCACGGCCACCACCTCCATTTGTCGTCAAAGCTGCATTCGCTTTTGCCGCAGTGTTTTCACGTCCCAAAAATCCATGCCCATTGATGATTTCTTCATACTACATAGTACTAATATAGTAGTACTATTATTTTCCTTTGTACACCATTAATTATGTGGTAGGGATGGTTCGAATTTTTGTGAACCAGATTTTATCATTAATCAATAGTATATTATTGTGCTTCTACTAGATCCAGATCCAAAACACAATAGTGTAGTTTTTGTTTGCTAAAATCTTGTAAAAGAATCTGCGGATGATTAGCTAGCCCAAGTTATTGGAAAATTAGGCCTCCGATTGGTCTTAAATATATGCCTATAAATTAATTATGTTCATACAGATATAAATACATTGGGAGATTGGTACCAAGTAATTGCTTCATTTCTCAAACTCAATCAATATCAACAGATCGAGCTTGATGAATTTCATTAATTTCTGGTTTGAGGAGAAACTGCAAAAAGGCTTCGAAATTTTTTACACATTAGTTACTCTATTATAATTAACATGTGTTGTCTAAAATTGTTGAAGTTACTAATGTCAAATTGGTAGATACTTCATTGTCCGCGAATTGGACTCCCGTTTAACCATTTTAGTCCGCAAATTAGACTCCCATTTTATTATTTTAGTCCGTCCACAAATAGAAGCTCTGGTTCATTATTACTCTACTATAAATGGTACTCCATGAGCTTCCACTTTTCATTCACGTGATCATTAAAAACTAAAATATGCAAGTATGACTCATTTTAAACTAACTTTCTTCGATCCATTTTAATAGAAGTATTTTTAAAAACTTGTGTTTGAAAGAAATATGTACCTATTATTAGATAGAGATAGAGGGAGTATCACTTAGCTCAAACACGACCATGTGCATTATCACATCACATCATCATCAACCGTACTAGTACCACGACCGTACAAAAGTACTAAGTACTTATTAAGCTAATTAACTGCATATTGAATGATTAGACGTCACATGTTTTTGTTGTGCAGTGGTGTTATATCTATCACAAGATTGCGTCACGGTTCATATGATCGTGCCACTATATATGTATAGCTAGTTCAGTTATTTTCTTACACGATATAAACTGTAGTACTCCATTAACTAAGAATTGACAAGGTTAAGTCCACACATCTGACATCATCCACAAGGTACTAGGTGTCAAGATTGTTACATAAGCCTAATTGGGAAGCTAATAAGAAAAGTTACTTAACTTATTGCATATGCCATTATTTTATCTTCTATGGCATGCAAAATGTTTCAAACCTATGGCATTAACATGTACAGTAGTTTCTTACTTATAATTATCTGCCCAAATTATATAAAATGCCAAACCCAAATCCAATATCACAAGATACATTCCATTAACAATGACAAACTAAAGTATTTCGTATATTAATTCTAAACAAGGAAGTGGCATAGAAAATTATTGTGATAGAGTAGTTTTTTTTATGAACATTGGAACCAAGCGGCGCAAAGACAACATGCACGAAAGCAAATATGGAGAGACTCGAAATCATCCCCAAATTAAACCTCATTACAAAACAAACACCACCTCTCTGTTTCGTAGAAGTGCTCCTTCGAAACCTGAAGTATTCATTTCGTGCGATGCCTTGGCTCCTCAACTATCACCCAAGTGGATATAGACTCTTCCCGGGTAGAAGCACAAGCACCCATTCCAAAAGCCCAAAGCTAGAAACATCGCCTTTGTAATGTGCTGGAAGGAAAAATCTGTTACTCTCCTCACGGGGTAAAGAAGCAACCGTGCTCAGATTCACGCGCGTTTGATCCTTCGAAGCTGGCAAAGAATTATACTTTATTATCAGCCTTAAGCTTCGCCATCAACTTAGTTTTTGGACGTTCAAAGCAACAAAATTACCCCGCAGCTCCTTCAAGGTTTGATCGCACCTATGATCAGCTTGATCACGCCTCTGATTGGACTCGTCGAGCCTCGTGACCAAATCGCCCATGGCTTGCGAATTGTTTCTTCCAACCGCTGAAGATCTCCCGATCGACATTGGATTGACACAGATTTTCGTTTGTACAAACACGCTAGCTTTGAGCTTAATTTTACTTATTTAGAATTAATTCAGTAAATCATATAGTAAATAATATTTCAAATTTAGTGTACAATATATATATATTTAAAATTTAAATATGGAAATTAAATAGTACTAATGGAGTATACCATAAAAATACTACTATATCAAAATAAGTATTAAATCTAAGATATCTGTTAATCTTTCCTAATGTAAATCTAAAATATCTGTTAATCTTTCCTTTCCTAATGTAAATCTACGATATCTGTTAATCTTTCCTATGTAAATCTAAAATATCTGCTAATCTTTCCTAATGTAAATCTAAGATATCTGTTAATCCTAATCTGTAGCGGATCTATGCATGTATATATAGCCGTTGTGGGATGCTTGAGGATCCCTTAATCCAAAATTCAATACTCCTACAATAGAGAGAGCGGCGAAGATGCATTGGAAGAGAGTCAAAACCCTGGGATCTGGAGGGTTTGGCTTTGTGTCTATGGCCACAACCAGCGGCCACAATCATCTTCCGCCGGTTGTGGCCGTCAAATCTGCTGATATCACGCGCTCCAAATCTCTGTCCATGGAGAAGGACCTGCTCCACAAATTCAAATCGTGCCCCTGCATCCTCCGCTGCTTCGGCGACCAAATCACCACCGAAAACGGCCGCAACCTATACAACATCGTCCTCGAATACGCCCCCGGCGGCTCCCTCGCCGACAAAATCCACTCTGGCAAAGGCCTACCGGAGGACATCGTCAGCCACCATGCCAAATCCATCGCCACCGCCCTCGTCCACATCCACAAACTCGGCTACGTGCACTGCGATGTGAAGCCGCACAACGTGCTCCTTGTGGGCGAACATACAAAACTCGCCGATTTCGGAAGCTGCAAGAAAATAGGAGAGGCTGTTCAAGGGTTTAGGGGGACGGTGCTCTACGCGGCCCCCGAGTCGATATCAAGGCTGGACTACTCTGCGGCCGTGGATGTGTGGGCGCTGGGGTGCACCGTGCTGAACATGCTCACCGGAAAAGCGCCGTGGGAGATCAGGAAAGACGCGACGACGACGGATGTGTTGATGATGATCGGTGGCAGCGATGAGATTCCCGAGATTCCGAACGTTTTTTCGGAAGAGGCGAAGGATTTTCTGAGGAAGTGCTTTGTGAAGAATCCGGCGGCGAGGTGTAGAGCGGAAAGTCTGCTCCGTCATCCTTTTTTGAAGATGGCCAACCGCCACCGCCACCACCTCCATTTGTCGTCAAAGCTGCACTCGCTTTTGCCGCAGTGTTTCCACGTCCCAAAAATCCATGTCCATTGATGATTTTTTTTATCGTTTGTACTTAGTTAGTTAGTTATGTGGCGGGGTGGTTCTAATATTTGTGAACCGGATTTTCCATTATAATCAATGAAATTCTATTTTTGTTACTATTGCTCCTACGTACATCCGATTAATTGTGGTATATATATGTGTGCACACTATTGTGTTTCCGGCCGACGTTATTGGAAAATTAGGTTAGATATGTTATATGCCAATACATTAATTTTGTATACAGATATTAGATATACATCGGGAGTAATTCCTTAATTTCTCAAACTCAAAGACTCAATCAATATCAATAGATCGAGCTTGATGAATTTCATTAATTTTTGTTAAGGAGAAACTGTGAAGAAGCTTCTATATTTGTTATTAGTATATTGAAAACTCGTTGGTACTAGTTCTTAATTAGCATGTGTCGTGTAAAATTGCTGAAGTTATTAATATCAAGTTGGTAGCCATCGGCCATCGCTTAGCTCATACACGACCATGTGCATTACACATCATCAACCGTACCACGATCGTACAAAATTATTAATCTAACTGCATATTGGATATGATCATGTGTCACATGTTTTTGTAATGCAATATGGTGTCACGATTTGTATATGAAAGTTATTTTGCTTGCACGATTTGTAGTAATTCACTAAGAATTGACATGGTTAAGTCCACATCAGCCTCAAGGTACTAGGTGTCAAGATTGCTACATAAGCCTAGCTATAATTGGGAAGCAAAGAAGAAACACTAGTTATTTTGACGTTTTAATTTGATGTGTGGATTAGATGATAGGACCGGCCATTATTGGATTGAGTGGTCTGAGGCTGGAATAGATGTTGAGAACAAGGTATACACGGGTCACGGGGTATGATTCTATGCTTCGTTCTTCTGCTCCCGGAAGGAAACTACCGACCTTAGCGCAGTTATTAACCGATAGGTGACTTTTTTGGAGTTGCCTCTTCTCAAATCAAACTGGCTATGATAAACCTAAGCTAACTGTTTTTATAAATTTTATTCAAGGTTATTTTACTTGGTTCTTATGTAGGAGTACTACTATATTTGTATATAAGGAGCTAGTTTTACAGTACTGCTAACAAAACCTTGACTTCTTGTTAGCCTACATGCACTGCACATGATTATATTTTGTGAAGTAGCCTTCGTGCGGTACTCTTTTATTAGCTTCTACTTATGTTTGAGGATTGATTGTGTTTGTTTTTCCATTGGAGATCAGATTTTCAACATATTCAATAGGGACATGGGTGGGGAAGATGTTAAGAAATTATCAGTTTATGAAACAATTAACACCATACAACTTTTATCTTTCTTTCTTTGGCTGGAGCCTAGTCTAACCAAAATAATAGTACTACATGATTTTGTTCAGCTCTTATTTTTTTTGGTAATGAAAAGGTGTACTATTAATTTGGAGTTTACTTTTATTGAAGGAGTAGTAGTAATGTCAGAAAAAAAAAAATTCTAAAAAAAAAGAAAAACCTAGTTTAATTTGGTGTTCAATTTAACCGTCACGACTCGAAGATTCCAAGAACTCAGCTGCTAATTTTCTCGTCTCTCTCACACCTTCTCCTCCACTCAGTTGATTCACCTCCAAACTTTATTAGGGTTTTACTCCAATCGTTATTGCCTCTGCTTTCGCTACATTTACACGGCCTAACGATGGTCCGGTGCCATGGCCTCCGCCTCGCCCGCCGCTCTCTTACATCCCTTCTGCGCCACAATACTTATTCAATTGTACGCTTTTATACTCTCTCTTTCTTGTGTAATTATCGCAGATATCTTTTAATTGATTGTAGCTTTGCGATTCCCTATTGAAGGGAGGATGCAGGGGCGTCGGCGCTGCACCCTGCAGTCAATCCAGGGGCCTTTTCTATTTAAATAATGGATATGGTACTTCGAAAACTCTGGATTGTAGATTGGAATTGCTTACTTTATGATTTCTCTCATTTAATTTTTTGTCTTTGGTGGGATACGCCAGGCAATGGCAGGTATGTGTTAAAGCCAGGCTTTTGGAGTGATAATATAGGCGCCACACGGTCAATCCATGGAACTGGTAATCACTTACTCATTGATTTCTTTTTGTGGGGGTATGAAAGTTGCTTTTTTTTTAAAAAAATTTGGAAGAAGGTTAACATTTGGATAATTAACATATTTATCATGCATTGTATCAATTTCTTTACAGGAGCTATGATTAGTATCTCAGCTAAATGACTTCGAGGATGAATCATTAGAACACAAACGCAAAATAATCAGAATTTTGAAAAAAAAGGAAATTTTCACTTAATTTTAGTGCATCATTATCTTAAGCTGATGACCTTTCTCCCCCTTATAATGAGAAGTGTTTATTTCGGACTGAATTTGGCTAATGTGTTTAATTGGTCAACTATTGCTATTAGTAAAACATAGGAGAGATTGAGGAACAAGGTTTTGTGTTTCTGTTTTCTTTTGCTCACTTACTTGGAACACAACTAGTTGTTTGTGACGTTTCTTATTTCATTAACTTCCATTTATGATCCGATCTGCTTTACAAGTGTGTAGCTAACTGGTTCTTGTTTTCTTTCCTCCTTATCTATTTTCCCTCTCCACCTTTCTAGCACATTTGTCAAGAGATTTCTATGATGTCCTTGGTGTTAATAAAAGTGCATCAGCATCCGAAATCAAAAAAGCTTATTATGGGGTATGATTCTCTCTTCTTTTCTTCTGATCTTGGAAGGAAACTGCAATCCTTATCCTTAGTGTGTTGAAAGGGTTTTGTTCAATGTTTCGTATGATGTGTCTGCAACAGCTTGCAAAGAAGTTGCATCCTGACACTAATAAAAATGACCCGGAAGCTGAAAAGAAATTTCAAGAAGTCCAGAAAGCATACGAGGTATATTTTCCTGGACCTTCAGGTTTACAAGAATTATTTCCCAACTATCTTCTGTCTTTATTGGGTTCATCTTATTTTATTTCCCTATCTTTCTGCAGGTTTTAAAGGATGATGAAAAGCGCCAACAGTATGATCAGGTTTGAAATATTTTATCTGTAATTAATTGGTTTAAGGATATGTTAGGAATTACCGATGATCACTCACCTCCCACATAATCTTGCATATGCTTGTGCATATATGAGTCAGATAAAGGGACTTTCAACCTCAAATCCCCCAGCATATAAGTCTATAAGTTCTGGAAATTTTTAACCTCAAATCCCCCAGCATATGTTAGGAATTACCGATGATCACTCACCTCCCACATAATCTTGCATATGCTTGTGCATATATGAGTCAGATAAAGGGACTTAGCAATAATACACTAAGAAAGCATGGGATTTGATGGAATATTGATGTTTCCATGGATTTCAGCTATACTTCAAATCCCCCAGCATATAAGTCTATAAGTTCTGGAATTATGTTTTGTCATTTTGTTTGTAGTGTCTTACTTTCATCTCAGAAACAGTAGACTTTCATGCATACAAATTCAAATCTTTAGTTCCTCAATTCTGCTAAGGGTGTCTCCGGCGGCGCCCTTCCCACTCGCCCTTCCCATGCCACGTCAGCACTAGCCCCTCCCATTCCACTGCCACATCACTCGCCCTTCCCACTGCACTAGCCCTTCCCACAATTAAATTAAAATGCACGGAATTAAAATTCGACACAAATACGAACGGGAAATACGAATATTTCAAAAAAAAAAAAACATACATCATTCGAAAAAAAAAATTACATAGTAGATAAAAAAAAAAAAAAAAAAAAACTTAAAATGTCGGACGTCCGAGTGGGACGGGCGATCTTCGCCACAGTGGCGCCCGTCCCACTCGCCCGTCGACGGGAGGGGCGAGGCCATCGCAGGGGCACTCGGGACGGGCGTGGGCGCCCTTCCCGCCCACTATGGCGCCCGTCAGGTCGCCCGTCCCCGACGGGCGAACGGGAAGGGCGCCGTTGGAGACACCCTAACAGATATAATTGCTGTATCTTTTGCAACTTTTGAAGCTCTCTTGTCATTTTCTTATAGATATTCTTTGAATAATGCATCACATTCACAATTTGGTTTTTGGGTCTTAACCATTCAGTTGGCATTACTTCATTTTTTGTAACAGGTAGGGCATGAAGCATTTGAACGTGCTGGTACAGGTGAAGGTGGGTTTGATCCATTTGGAGGTGGTGGGGGCTTTAATCCTTTCCAGGACATATTCAGAAATGCTGATGTAAGCCTCTTTTTCATAATGCCTGGTTTCCTATGTTCCATTCCACGTATACCTTCTCCTTTTTTTGGGGTTTTACCTACCTAAACTACTAGTACTTCTGAATCACGTTCACCTATTGGCACAGATAGTACAATAAGATTGGATATTGTTGAAGTGAAATAAGAACACTTAGTTTCCCGAGAACTTAGGATAGATTATGCAATGGGTGCTTACTGATTATAATGCAGCTTTTTCTTCCCACAATGATGATTGGTACGGTGGGGAATAAAGAAACAAAGATGAGTTCACCTATTCCATGTCAAACTGTTCCTTCTACATTTAGTGCTTTTGAAGGACTAATCATAACAACCTAAACTAACTGTTTTTATAGATTTTAGTTTTCTTGTTGTGAAGGTTACATTACTTTGGTTCTCATTTTTATTTGTGGTAACCTTTTACTGATAGCAAAACACTGACTTGTTGTCAGCCTGCACTGCACATGTTTATATTTTGTGAAACAGCCTTTTTGCAATATTCTTTAGCTTCTACATATGTTCGATAATTAATGTGCGATTTTGTGTTTGGTTATTCTCGGAGATCAGATTTTCAACATATTCAATAGGGACATGGGTGGAGAAGATGTTAAGGTAATTATCAGTTTATCAAACAATAGCATCATGCAGCTTGTATCTTTTTTCCTTTCTTGCGAGGGTGAGGGATACGAATGTAGTCTAACTAATTTCAGTATTAACTTTAGGTCGCTGTTGAACTATCCTTTATGGAAGCTGTCCAAGGATGCACCAAGACACTGTCAATCATGACTGATTTAACTTGTGAAACTTGTGGTATGGTCACATTTTTCCCCTTATATATAATCAAAGTGCACATGCTATTCTTTCTTCAAAAGAAAAAAATTTGCCACATACCATTCTTCCCAAGTTCATTACTCAGAATCACATAATTTTCCATTTTAGGCGGAGCTGGTGTTCCTCCTGGAACAAGACCTGAAACTTGTAAACGCTGTAGAGGTTCTGGCATGGTGAGCACCTATATAGAATTACTTCTTGTAGTTGGAAACTTCACTTTAACATCATGGTTATCTTTCACAGATCATCTCACAAAATGGTCCTTTCACACTCCAAGCTACCTGTCCAAATTGTGGGGGAGCTGGAAAAATTGTTTCGGTATGATATTTACATTTCCAAAATGAGTTACTGTATAGTAGATAGTCGGATTTTGTTGCTTTGGGCCTTTGGGTGCACACTTTACTATGCCCTCTGAAGTTATTCATTGAATGTGACTGCATTCACTTATGCTGTGAAAAATAACATTCACTGGATAGGGTTTGTGATTGCTGGAATTTTTCCATTGGATAATGTTGCATGCCATTGTTTCCTCCTGAATTCTTTTTCTTCACAAAATCACTCTGACTATAATGCGTCTCTTGTTTTGTTCATGTAGAAGTGATAGTGTATAAAAGCTGAAAAGGTGCATCAGGATTTTGTATTACTGATTTGAGCTCAAACTTTATTGTATTTCTCTTTGTTTTACCTTCTTTGGCATGCAAAAAGTTTCAATGGCTGAACTCATATGATACATCAGTTATCTGTGAATGAAATAATAGATACATAAGTTTGTTGTGTTCTTACCACAAACCTGTATCAGACATCATTATGACAAGTTTTAGAGACTGTACTTTCAACTATCACAAGACCAATAAATCTGAGGGTCGAAATAGTTTCTGGAAGAAGTATTGCTGTTAACTAAAATAATACTCCTATTTGGACTGGAATAATTAAATGCTACTGTACTCTACTCAAATTGAAATTATGGTGGTTGGTTACTATAGTCTTACTTTTTGTCGTATCTGGAACAGGACTTCTGCAAGTCCTGCAGGGGTAAGCGAGTAGTAAAAGGGCCAAAGACAGTGAAGGTGAATATCATGGCAGGTGAGCTCAGAGAAACTCATAGTCAATACTCCAACATGTTTATTAATCTTACTGTTCTTACTTTGAGTTCTGTTTTGAAAGGACTTCCGATTGGATATTTTGATGTGCATAAATTGTGGTTTCTAAGTAATTACTGCAGATTAGGATGGATACTTATTTATTGCTTTTCCCTTGTAAACTATCTTAGTCTATTGAACTGCCATTGGTTGGGAGACATTGCAGTCTTGCTACATTAGCAACCACATAGCTATACTTCAACAAATATTTGATATCAGACATATGCTTTATTTTATCAATTTTTTGTTAGAAGCTTGAAGCTTCCTTCATGTTTAATATATTATTGTCTAATTTCTGAATTAGGGCCTTGGAAGCAATTTAATTGTTCTCTAGTTAATGAATTTTGGCTATATGATGCTCACTATGATGATGAATGTAGTTACAAAATGACATGTTTCTGCATGGTTCTGTATCTACAGGAGTGGACAATAATGAAACCATTAAAGTCCCCAGAAGTGGTGGATCGGATCCTGATGGAAATCAACCGGGTGATCTTTTTATTGTACTTAAGGTGGCTTGATTTACTTGCTCAGTAGCTGATGTTGCAATTTCTTTTATGGGTTGACATTGTCATACTTGTTAACCATGCTGTATTATTTACAAGGTCAAAGAAGACCCGGTGTTCCGAAGAGAAGGGGCTGATATCCATGTTGATACGGTTTTGAGCATCACTCAGGTATTACATGTCTAGTAAGTTGGAGGTTCAAGATCACAATGAGTTCATAAATTGACCTTCATCCTACTTTGACTTCTTCAATGTAAGCTGTGCATTGATTAATAATCCAGTGATATACAAAAATATTAACCTCAAGAATAAGAAGCTCATGCTTTCCATGTCTTCTTTTTGAGCCTGATTTATCACTCTGGCCAAGTTGATCACATCTTGTGCTCTTTTACAGGCAATTTTGGGAGGAACGATCCAGGTTCCTACACTGTCCGGGGATGTTGTTGTTAAGGTTTGTTAGATATAGCTTATCAGTTAATTTTTTGTTTAGAAGATAATGCAATCACGATTACGTAGTGTGTGCTTGCTGTAGCGTACTCTCAACCCTTAACTGTAGTCTTATCTGATATTCACCTATCATTTCTTATGTGTAGGTTCGCCCCGGCACTCAACCTGGGCAGAAGGTGGTGCTGAGGAAAAAGGGTAGAGTTTACCTGGATATTCACAGTTTCCTTTTCTCTTCGATGTTTGGTTCTATATAATGAATGTTGAATTCATTTCTTGAACTAAGGGATATTCAACTTATTTTGTTTTCTAGGAAACTAATGTTTTGCTGATGTCTTTGTGCAGGAATTAAAGTCCGAAATTCTTTTTCGTTTGGTGATCAATATGTGCACTTCAACGTTAGCATTCCAACGTAAGAAACTATGTTTCTTCTTCTTTAGTTAAAACTTTCCTTCAAAAAGTTTGTCTGCCTATATCCTGCTTAACAGACTAATAATTAACTGATGATAGTGATACTCATTGTTGTTATATTGCCTCGTCTCGAGTGTACCTTTTCCCCTTGATTTACTTCTCATGCCACCTTGTACCAGAAACCTGACACAGAGGCAGCGCCAATTGATTGAAGAGTTCGCTAAAGAAGAACAAAGAGAAGACGATAAAGGTGCGGCTGCAGGAGCATCGGGCTGAATCACATATCGCTCTGTCAGTGAAATCTAGATAGGCAGGAGGAGAGAGTGATTGAACTTTATTTCTTGGCGGAAGATACTTTTTGGCCTAGCAATTTTGGGTGTATCTGTAGTGACCATATTTATTATAGTCCCATAAATGGTAGATTTGGATTTCTTAGAGGCAGACTGTACATAAACCATATTCAAATTCAGATTCATCGACCTCAGGCTTTGTAGCAAAATGATTTAACACTATGAGCCTTGGTTTTAGACTCTTTAGTCATTTAAAATACAATAAAAACAAAATATGCCCACAAGTTTCTAAGTACCGATTTTATGTGTGAAGCGTTGAAAAATTGTCGTTTTGCAACAAAGGAATTATGAGCTCTAGTCTTGAGAAAATAGTGTGTAGATATTGATATACAGTAACATAATGTTTTTATTGTAAAGATTTCAATGTTGCATAATTATGATTTTAATGGTTTAACCAAGCAAAGTTAAAATTTTTACATTTGTGACGTGAGAGAGAATGCTTGAGAATAAGAATAACATAAATAAGATTAATTTTAGAGCATCTCCAACAGCAGACATCGCGAAAGTACTATCTGACGTCCGCCATGTGGAGCAAAAGGTCGGACACGCCCGTCAGATGTCCTCGGATATCCTCGCGACGTCCTACCTGACGTCCGCCATTGTGGAGGTGGTCGGACGTCCGAGTTAAAATGTAAACTAATTTTTTTTTAAAAAAAATTCTATAAATATGGCTCTATATGTACGGCTCGTTAAATTTCGTAAATTTGAAACGTATAAATTGAATAATTGTGATTTTATTTTATTGCGAAAAGTACTAGTGGAAGTCCTATTGTGCAGTGGGATGAGAAGTCCTAGTGAAAAGTCCTAGTGATGTGGCAGGAGGTTTTGTTGGGAAGTCCTAGTGGGGAGGGCGAAAACTGCTAATAAAATGCGTAAATAATATTCCCGCCAAAGCCATTTCGTGAAATATCACTGGGAATCCGTTCCAATCTCAAGAACTCTCTTTCTCTCTCTAAAACTCAGCTATGCAGATCCCGGTGATCGATCTCGCGCCCTACTTGGAATTCTCCAGTAATTCTTCGGGCGCGGAGGCCAATTCGAATCTGAAGAGTCTATGCTCGGAGGTCAGCCGAACCCTAAAAGAGACGGGGGCTCTGCTTGTTAAGGATCCGCGATGCTCCGCCGAAGACAACGATCGCTTTCTCGACATGATGGAGAAGTATTTCGAAATGCCCGATGATTTCAAGCGCCGCCAGGAGCGTCCGCACCTCCATTATCAGGTCGTTTACTTCCTGATTCACTAGTGTGTGTTTTTTACTTCAACTGATTTCGAGTTGGGTATTAACAATTGGAATTAGACACTTATAGGTTTTGGATTGAAGTAAATTCTGGTGTCTCAATTAGGTTTTGTTAAGTGTTTTTGCGTTTGATGGCATTGGTATGTATGCATTTTACATCTCCGCTCCATTACCATAGTCAATTGTGTTTTCTTCAACCAACATCTTTCTTTTGGGAATTTTGTCTCATCTTCAATATAAAATAAACCAAATGTATGATCAATATGGCTTGGTCTGATGATCTCTGCTGGTATTTTGGGTGGAAAAAATAGTGAATTTGATTGCTTGGAGTGGTATTAGAGTAAGTCACAAGAATTAACAGAGTAACCACATACCTCTGTATCAAAGAAGCATATGCTAACGTTCATATTTGGACAAGTTTATTTGTTCCTTAGTGATTACTATCTGTTAATTTGTTCAAATATCATTTCTTAACCCCCTACGGAAAGTTCTTTTTCTTTTTTCTCGTTTGGCTAGGTGCTACTCAAAACATGCACAATCACTTGTTCTCGTCCAATAAAAAATGGAGACTTTTCTAAGTTGTAGCTAAGTATCAGTAGTTCTCTCCTAAAGTTAATTAGGTGGCATAGTCATACATCTGAGATAAGAATAACAATTTGTTCAAAATGTAATTATAAATAACTGATGTTTCCTAATACTATATCATAAACATGTTTATTATTTTTTAGAAGCATTTTTTTACCATACAACAGCTGTCATGCTACTCCCGGTATAAGCATGAAAGGACTGTAAAACAAGAGAAATCTGTGGATTTGTCAACTAGTACTTATACATGTCTCACTTTTGTTTGAACACTTCTTTTGGTCATAGACTTACCTGCACATTACGTGTTAGTAAGTTTTCCTTGAGCTTTGATAAACAGAGTTGAGGTACTGCTAGACATTGAGCTTGTGTTCTATTCTTATGCTCTTCTCTACCTAATCCATTTTGAGTTCAGTTGAGATAATGATGGGATTATATAGTTCATATTATGAACTTCATAATGGCTATATCTTGAATTATTTTTGTTTGGAGTGACTGACTCCCTGTAAGGTTACTTATTTGATTCCTCTACCGCTCAATTCTAATTGCAATGTTGATGTTATGTTTACTCAGGTTGGAGTAACACCTGAAGGAGTCGAAGTACCCCGTAGTTTAGTGGATAAAGAAATGCAAGAGAAACTAAGATCGATGCCAATAGAATCTCAGCCTTCCAGACCCGCTGGACCTGACCCTAAGTGGCGGTATATGTGGAGGGTTGGTCCACGGCCATCAAGTACCCGCTTTAAGGTCAATCTCTTAATGGTGTTCTAGGACTGTTGTTGGTATGGTTCTCATGCCGATACATATATTTTTTGCAGGAACTTAACTCTGAGCCTGTCATACCCGAAGGATTTCCTGCGTGGAAGGACACCATGGATTCATGGGGTTATAAGATGGTGTCTGCGATGGAGGTGAGTGTCAGATTCCCTTTTCTTGTTTTGCATGGTTAGTACTAAATTACTTACTTCTTTCATGTCATGACATTCTTTGTTAGGTTGTTGCTGAAATGGCAGCAGTTGGATTTGGCCTGCAGAAAGATGCATTCACTTCTCTTATGAATCAGGTTAACTCTTTTTAATCCTATTACTTTTTCATCTCATATATTACAAATGCATGACTTCCACAACTGAACATCTACTCAAATGTTGGGTGTGGGTATGTGATCTTTGCTGTGTCAGTATGCAAATCTGTAATACTTGGGTAATTTCGTTACCTCAAACATTCTTTATGTAAAAATATCCGCTTTTCATTTCCAGGGACCACACCTACTTGCTCCAACAGGAAGCAATCTAAAACGTCATGGCCAAATGGGCACTGTATTTGCAGGGTATCATTATGACCTCAACTTTCTTACTATTCACGGTAGGAGTAGGTTCCCGGGACTAAATATATGGCTGAGAAATGGACAAAAAATGGAAGTTAAAGTTCCTGTGGGATGTCTTCTTATTCAAACAGGAAAGCAGGTGATTTCCTAAGTATTAGCATGTCTGAAGATAAATACCTATAGTTTACATGTTTGTGAAATGTTTACTTTTTCATTTTTGTTTTGTTTTGCTACGAAAACTATATTGATTCACTGTTGCTGATGGGACTAATATTGTTACTGTTGAGGATGAAAACGTGCTACCATTATAGAAGTATGATAACTTGATAAGCATTACTATCAAACCTAATGTGTTTCTTACTTTTGCTGTTTAATATATCTCCCAATTAGCTAAGCATTAATTTGAGGTGTGAACTTTGGATCTTTCCTAGTACTTCTCTATATTTTAATGGAGTTTTTGTATGCAGATAGAATGGTTAACTGCTGGAGAATGCATAGCTGGCATGCACGAAGTTGCTGTGACTGATCGCACAATTGAAGCAATGAAAGTAGCTTCAGAGAAAAACCGCAGCCTTTGGAGAGTTTCCTCAACAGTGAGTTGATGCTCTGTGTCATTCCTGCTCTTCTGCTTTGCTACGACCTTGAAATGAAATGACTTGCTAAAATGCATCTTTTTCTTTAATGACCTAGCTTTTTGGGCACATAGCGTCGGATGCAATTTTGAAACCGCTAGGCCATTTTGCGGAGTCACCGCTAGCCTCCAAATACCCTCCTATGTGTGCTGGAGAGTTTGTAGAACTGGAGCTCGCAGTTATCAATCTCAAAGGAAGTAAAGAAGAGGCATCGTAATTTGCGGCTGAAGACTGGTTGATTTATTTCCAAATAGTTGTGTGAATGTTGTGTCGTTGATTACTTGAATCAATTGGTGGATTGGTAATATTATCTTTTGATTTCGGTGAATGAAATGAAACTTTCAAAATTCAATAAAACAAGGCCTATTATATGATTCACGAAAAAAATAATGTTACATACAGAGAACTATCTAGATGAAGGATTAGACTATGATGTTCTACAACAGCTAGAGTTGCTTGCAGTAGGCACAGGTTCCTGTCCAGCAACGACAATCTTGGTACCCTGAAGTAGCGCTTCATTTCCTGCAGATTCTGCTTCGTTAGCAAAGAGCGATTTCTTGCTGATGACACGATAAATCTCAGTCAGGACAGTCAGGAAAGCTGGTTCAACATTTGTTGCCTCAAGTGCTGATGTTTCCATAAAGTATAGGTTTTCCATCTCGGCGAACTCTTTAGCATCTTCAGTTGCTACATCTCTATGTGTTTCCAGGTCAGATTTGTTGCCGACGAGCATAATGACTATATTCCTATCAGCATGTCCCCGCAATTCCTCAAGCCACCTAGCCATATGGTCAAATGATTGACGGTTGGTTATATCGTAAATGAGCATTGCCCCTAAAGCTCCTCTGTAATAGGCACTGGTGACTGCCCTATATCTGATTCATTGAGTGTCAAATACCAAGTGAAAGAATTAGTAAACTGGAATCTGTAAAACTGACTTTCCTCTCTTCCTTATCATCAAAACGAATTACAAGCACAAACCATAATAAACCTTGTTCTAATCTAAACAACTTCCAGTTCATTATTTGGACACTTGAGCTAATAGAAAGAGAGCAAGATAATTCGATGCTAATAATCGCCTCTAGCTAGATAATTCGATGCTAGGAGATCAAAATCCTAAAATAACCTGTTGTTACACTATATTGCATAATTTGCATTAGTTATTAAGTGTGTGAAAACAGAGTAGAATATATAAAAATGAATAGAGAAATAAAAATAGCAACGAAATTAAGTGACCTTTCTTGGCCAGCAGTGTCCCAAATCTGGGCCTTGACAGTTTTGTGATCGATGTCAAGTGTGCGCGTCTGGAACTCAACTCCGATGGTGGACTTGGAGTCCATACTGAATTCGTTCCTCGCAAAACGCGCCAGCAGCTGCGATTTCCCAACCGCAGAATCGCCGATCAACACGGTTTTGAAGACGTAGTCGACTTTGTTGACATCGCTAGCTACAAAAGAAAATATGCACAAAAGGAAGATGGTGGAAATTACGATGACTATTTCGACAACACTCATTTATTGACTCCTCTAATGCCTATTGTTTTCATTTCAAACTAGTACTATTATTTTATTTCTCGAGGCAACAAATTTCCGGATCATGACATTGCAATTTGCATGTTCACAGTTTATTGTTCAATACTTTCAAAATCTAGTTGCTATACGGGTACTTGATTGTAATTTTCGATGTATTATATAGTACTCCCTCCGTCCCACATTTGGAGTCACTTATTGTTATGGCTCGGGTTTTAAGAAAGAGTTGAAGTGTGTAATAAATGAAGTGAGATGGTGGAGTGTGTAATAAATGAAGTGAGATGGTAGAATTGGTTAAAGGTGAGTCCCTTTTGACTTTTGATTTTTGTTTTGGTTTATTTTAATGTAGATAATGACATTTTGATGTAATTTTGATGAATAACGGGATAAAATTGTATGACCAAATATGGAAAATTCTAAAAATGACTTTTAAATTGGGACGGACTTTTATGGGAAAAAGTGACTCTTAATTTGGGACAGATGGAGTATTTATTATTTACGTGCACTAGTATGATACTCAATTGGTCCTATAAAAATAGTCCCTGGATTATGTGTTTATCTCGCCAATGAACTCTGAATTTTAAAAATATCCCCAGACAACCTTGGACTAAGCGTTTATCTCGAAAATGGTCCTTTTTCACTGTTTCGTGATGAAAATACCCTTTTGGGGAGATTTGGGGAGTTTGTGCAATTTGGTCTTTTTACATTTTAAATATGATATTATTTCATTGATGTACTAAATCTGATATTATTTCAAAATTATCATTCTTCTTCCCTTTTGTCATCCTTCACTTTGTTTCTTTATTTTAATATTAGATTTAAATTTATAAAATTAAATTTTAAATTTCGATTTTTAAATATCAATAATTTTTTTTAATTATTAAAATTACTATTAAATAACAAATTAATAGTTTTAATCAATATTTGATAGTGTCTAATATTTAATCAATAATGTACGATGCCGCCTAAGTTTTAATCAATATTTAATAGTTTTAATCATAAATATATCATATAACACAATATATTCCGAAATAAATATGCATCTAATGTATAGGAGAATTTGACTAAAAATATTATGAAGTTGACTAAAAATTTGATACTACTAAAAATTTGATATAGGAGAATTTTTGTTGAAATTTTCTAGTTAATTTTGATTGTTTTCAAATTAACAATAAAAAATTATATTAGTCTTACATTAGATGCATATTTATTTCAGAAAAAATCGTGTCATATGATCTATTTATGATTAAATATTACTCTATCAAATATTGATTAAAACTAAGGCATCATTGTACCTTATTGATTAAACATTAGACACTATCAAATATTGATTAAAACTATTAATTTATTATTTAATAGTAGTAATTTTAATAATTAAATTTTTTTATTTCTAGTTAAAAATTGAAATTTAAAATTTAATTTTATAAAATTAAATCTAATATTGAAAAAAAGAAACAAAGTGAAGGATGGCAAAAGGGAAGAAGAATGATAATTTTGAAATAATATCAGATTTAGTACATCAATGAAATAATATTATATTTAAAATGTAAAAAGACCAAATTGCCCAACCCCCCAAAATTCCCCAAAAGGGTATTTTCGTCACGAAACAGTGAAAAAGGATCATTTTCGAGATAAACGCTTAGTCCAGGGTTGTCTGGGGATATTTTTAAAGTTCAGGGTTCATTGACGAGATAAACGCATAGTCCAGAGACTATTTTTATAGTTCATTCTTAATAAAAAAAAATGAAAGAAATATCATATGGAGTACAAAATATTATTAAAATAATTATGATTAGTAATATACTGTTTGATTACAATTAGGTACCGAGTATAATGAATATATTAATAACAAAATTATTCCAAAATGGCAAAATTGACTTTTAATTGTGCTAATTTTTAAAGTTGGGCTGATCCTAATTCATTGGGTCTTTATACTCTGGACTGCGGCTGGTCCTAAATTTTAAATTTTAATATTCCAGCTCTACTTAGGAGGATCATGCTTATTTATAGATATATGGTACGTATTTTATTTACATATACAATATTATCTTTATATTGACATGGTAGATCATACAAAAATTATTCAAATAATTCTTGTTTAAGTCAAGCAAATTATTATTATCATCATTACTATTACTATTTTATCATAATCTTACTAAGTCTAATGCATCTTGCTAATTTGTTATCCTGCAATAGTTCAATCCAAAGAAAACAATAATCAATTCTTTGATATGAAATTACAATTGCAGCAGGATTAGATTAGACAAGAATAAAGAATCTCCAAGGAACTTTCCATAAAAGATCACAATTATTACTGAATCTAATTCCGTATTCTATACCATCATCTTCCCATCTTTATACATAATGATATCCCACTCCACTTCTCATTGCAATAATTCCATATTATTCTGCTTTTCTAAATAACTTACATAACATCTAACCTGAACTGTATATGCCAATATTATATCAACACCAACAACTAGAACACAATTTCGTAACCAAAACGTAGTCTCTAAAAAGTCTAAGCACCTTAAATATATATACACAAATTATTCATAAAATCAATCTACATATATAGATTAAATCCACGTTGTAGGCTACCAAACATTGACAATGGAAATCACTCCTTCACCTACTGGCCAAAACGAGCACGTATACACGACAGCCTCGACTTAGAAGGCGAGTGGAAGCTAGCTTATGCTACGATTTGGGAGTTGTTTGTTGAGGTCTTTTCAAGCAAACGCACTTGGCCCTCGTCTCCGTGAGCGTCTACACAAGAAAGGAGAATAATAAGGGGAAGATCATGTGAATATCTTGACTACTGAAAGGGACTGATCTCTTCTCTTTAATTACCTCTACTTGACCTTGAAGGTCTTTAATGTATTGAACTGCCAAATCCAACATATCAGCTGTGCTTGTTTGCTGTCATAAGCCAATCCACATTAGCAAAAACATGAAACATGATGTTTTCTTTCTACATTTGGACAAGAAATTAAAGTGAAAACTACCTTGTCCATATTTGGGAAAAGATCTTGCAGCTTCTTCATCTTTTCACTAATTTTGGTGCGTCTCACCTAAGATTAATTAGAAAATCATATAATTATGAATTGCATTTACATGATTGAGATAATGAGGCAACAAACGAGAACAAGAGTTTTTACCCTCTCCGCTATACTTCTTGGATGAGTGGCGCAGCCTCTTTTCGCCCTAATCTGGCAAGGAGTGGTGGTGTCCGGTTGAACTTGCATAAACTTATCCAGTTCGGCCATTTCAGAAGCAGTATTAGGCAAGCTCAAATGGTGAACTAAGCCATGGCTTCTCCTTGGTTCTCCATTCTGATCAAACGGATCAACATCAGCAACGGGCCAAACACAATCAATAACATAGTAAGCTTAAAAGGAGAAGACAATTTTGCATGCATATATACCTGGTTTTCCAATCCATTGAAGCTGGAAAACATCTTCACAGTGTCACCACCTCGACTTCTTTTCAAGCTATTGAAAGGAGTGTCATGATTCCACGAGTCCTGAGGGAAGAGGGCGTCGAACTCTCTGGCATTAGCACTTCCCAACTGGCCATTCTCAGGGCTACGCATGCCAATGCTTTCGTTGACGTTCTCAGGTATGGTAGGCATGAACCTCGAGGATGAAGCGGATGAGAAATTAATATGACTGCTCATGCCAGCAGCTGATGATGGTGATGATGATGGAGTAGCTTTTGAATGGTTTTGAGCTCTGTACTTCTCCACCTCTCCCATCATGCCATATCCTATAAAAAGTTTGTTTCAACCAAATACTATAATTTCTTCAAAATAGTACTCCAACTGTGAAATTAATAAAAAAACATAATACTAGAATAATCATTTTTGTGAAAATAATTTCTCATTCCAACTCCCACATCTCATCCTTATCTCATTTCCCAGATCCAAAAATCAGACTAAATAGAGAGGTATGCAGAAAGTGAAGCAAGCATGAAAATGAGCAGCAAAATTACCATTGAAGAATCCAGCAGGAGAGCTGGTCTGCCTCACAAGATTGGGGCCATTATTGATCCTCGAATTAACCAAATTCTCCATCCCAACGGAATAAGATCCGACGACAGGCCGGGGCTCCGATTCGGCCTCCTGCTTCAGATGATAATGCATCTGATTCCCGCTCTTCTGGTTCGGATCACGCGGTCCATCCATCAGCGCCGACAGCAGAGCTTCCGATTCGTCGCCGCTGCTGCTGTTCTCACCAGTCGAATCCAATAGCGCCGCCAGGAACGAGCTCGGCGCCGATCGGTACCGCGCTAGCCCCTGCTGCTGCTGAAGCTGAGCTTGATTCACATACAAATCGGACCCCATCGGATTTGAGAGAAGAAAGCTGCTGTTTCTGCTCATATCTCTCGTGATCGCCTCTGAGCTAAACATAATACTAATTACTACTAATGGAAGCTCCGAGATGAGTAGATTTTGAGGGGGGTGAGGTGAATGAAAACAAGTCTGTGAAAATCTACAGGAATTTTTGCTTTCTTGCTATTTTTGTATCCATCTGAAACATGATAGAATCACAGAAATAGCAAAATTGGAAATGGCAGAGCAGAAATCATTAAATTGTTACTCCATTCATATTTATTGACCCCACATTTGTGAAGTGCCCTCGCTTTTATCTTTTATTACAAATCGATATCGTTTACCGACATCACCCGGTCGTGTATTTACTAAATAGCCCTTTCTTTATGGGCTAATATCTAAACACCACTCAAAATAATGTCATACCTAACTTCTACTCCCTCCGTCCCGGCTAAGATGACACATTCTTTAGCCGGCACGAGATTTTAGGAGTAGTTGATTAATGTCTTTAATTGGAGAGAGAAAAGATGGATGAAAGTATTAAAATAGATAGAGAAAGAAATGTGAATATTTTAATAGGGATGAGAAAAAATGGTTGAGTGTATTAATTGGAGAGAGAAAGTTTCCAAAAAAAGGAAATGTGTCATCTTGGTTGGGACAAACTAAAAAGGAAAACGTGTCATCTTAAGCGGGACGGAGGGAGTAGTAGGGTTAAGACTAATTAATTACGTAGGATATATATAGCCTTCAAATCTCGATCCGGGCTTGGGGATTTTATCTATTTTCTTCATTAGTCTCTTCTTTGACCTATGACCAGTGGCGGATCCAGGATTCATAAACGGAGGGGGCAAAATATATATTACTATCTCCATCCACTAAATTTGTCTCACTTTGACCCGGCACGAGTTTTGATAAATGTAACGGAAAGCGAGTTGAAAAGGTTAGTGGATTGTGTGTTCTACTTTTATATATTAGTTTTATAATAAAATGTGAGTAGGAATGAGTTAGTGGAAGATGAGGTCCATTACCAAAAATGGTAAAAGTGAAATGGGACAAATTTTGGGGGACAGATAGAAATGGAAAAATTGGACAAATTTTGGTGGACGGGGGTGGTGGTAGATTGGTTTAGGGTGAAAATGACATTTTTTTTTCGATTTTCGGGACGACCTCGGGACAAACGGTGGGGGTCCGGATAAGAAGAAATTAGTCGCACGGAGGGGGCGACCGCCCCTCCTGCCCCTCTAGATCTGCCACTGCCTATGACGGATTCAGAAAACAGAGCCGTGGGGTCATAGATAGTGAAGAATATCGTTGACGTCGGATGGCAGGGGCGGTGCATTGGCTGTTGCTGGCAATGGTGACGATGGACGAAGAACGGAGGTGAATTCCAACCCGGGGTGAAGCTGCTGCATCGATAGCTCTAAAGCACGACCAGAAGTGGACCCCACCTTGTTTTTTCACCACTTGTCATATATTATCGGTTAAGTTAACATCATCCAAACCTTGGAAGCATAAGAAAACTTGGCTTAGGGGAAAAGCAAATGCTTGTTTATATGCATTTAGTTGACCAATACATGTGTGGTTTGGTTTGGTTGCTCCATCATATTTTGACTGTGGAAAGGCAGTAGGCCGGTTGAATCCTGTACCGCTATACTGAATATATAAGCTAGCTCTAATCATAAATTAATGAATTTAGTTATGATATAATAAACTTTTTTGTGAATTAATTAGAATCGTTTATTTTTAGTTTCAATTTTAAACTACACTTATTCTCTATAGTTATATTGGCAAATTAATTTTAAATTTGATACGACAACTACACTTTTCAAGCAATGCACTATACGATATGTGCGTACACATTTTACAGTAAAATATTGTACTTTTTTAAAAGAAATAACTATTAACTATTTACCGTATAATGTACTCCCTCCGTCCCATTAAATATGCAACATTTGGGAATCGGCATGAGATTTTATGCAGAATTGTTTTGTGAGTTAATAAAGAGAGGGTAAAGTAAGAGAGATGAAAAAGTAGAGATAGAGTTATGTCTATTTTAGGAAACGTTTCATTTTAATTAGGACAGTCCAAAAAAAAAAAATATTTCATTTATAATGGAACGAGGGAGAGGAAGTATATTCTTAGTCAAATATATGGTGGAAAGTTAGTGGTTAAAAAGAATAACTATTAACTGAAAAATATTCTGAGTTTAAAAAGGAGAGCCTAAATATAATGGATAGATTTATGGATAGAAGTAGAACATACATGTAATAATGGTGGCTACTGGCTAGTTACCAAAAATAGGATGAATAATGTTTAGGGACAAATGAAATTAACAAATGGATAATGTTTAAAGGGAAGGAGAGAGTATCAATAAATATGAATTTAATGTGCATATATATGTAGAGATAATAAAAGGTTAAAAATACATATTACGTGTTCCAGAAATTAACTTTTATTACATACTACTGTATTAAATTCAACCCGATTAACAAATTGAAGATAAATTTGTCGTCACAGACACATTTGTTAACTGACCCAATATTTACAGATATAAGTGGTGTAATAATATTAATATTAGCTACACGCATTTGTTTAGAAGGCGGCTAATATTTTTTTTCAATCTATATTCTTTTTAATTTAGATATTTTTTCGGATAAGATGCATGTACGGAGACGAGAGGGGCTGCTCCTCGTGAAAACGATGCTTTTTTTTTGTTTTCTCTGTTTATAATATCTCATAATACGTATTAATTAATTGTAATCTATTACTCTGTTCCATAATAATAAAGTTATTTTGTCATTTTAATACATTCCATAATAATAGAGTCATTTTTCTTTTTAATAAAAGTCAATACATTTTTCTAAACCTACTTTACTCTCTCTTACTTTTTTCTCTCTTCATCTCTCTACCTTTTCATTTTCCACTTTATTCTCCCTTTATTTAACTTACCTAACATAAATTTTTTTAATCTCCGTGTCAAAAAGTTTCGCCTCCATTACTATAGAATGGAGGAGTTCTATTTTCGTGTACTTACTTAATAGAACAAAGTTTGTAATTACGTGATCTGATGATCGACATGTCAACATCAACTCATATTACCAATTTTGACGTGCCACTTCTATAAATATTTATTGCACTCGATCTAAATATATTATGAGTCATCACATAACTCATGCATTTGCGAGAAATAAGACTTCATGATATGTTTCCGTCAAAATAAAATAAAAAAAAATTCAATAAATCTGCTGGGGGACAATATATTTAAGTATCAAACGACTCAACACACCTAAATTATTGCAATAATAACAATTCAGCAGCCTTTACTCACCAAAAGTTTAGACTTCTATTATCTATTTTAATTTTATTTTAATTTTAATTTTAATAGTCAACTTCAAGGAGTCAACGGTAACCATATTTCAAAGTTTGCAACTTGCAAGGTTTGAAATTAGTATTACATTATGAAAAATGAATCTTCCGTCTATTGTTTTTTTTTCGTCGGTGAAAAGTTTTTGACTTGTTATTTATTTTCCTTGTAGCAAAAAAGGTGATGCGGTCACCCTGGTCCCCACATCTCGGTCCGACAGTTTGTGAGGGGGTTCAATCAGGGTACACAGCGGCCCGTTAGAGAGGAGGCCTTCAACCCACTGTCCTGACAGGAGCCCATCTCCCAAGGCCTCACACTTGTGCCTGAGAGATGGAAGCTCCCACACACCAGTAGTGGGACTCGAACCCAGCTCCTTGTAGCAATATCTGCTCTCCGGAACCAACTGCGCTAAGCCCCTGGGCAAGTTCTTTATTTTCCTTAGTTTAGGGAAAGAGAGTTGAGTTGGCAAAAAAAGTGTATATGAAATAAATCTTCAGTGAGCAAAACGACGTTGTTTAAATGACAATCATACGTATATAAGTTAAGTTAGTATGTACGCTTAATAACTAAAATGACTAATGAGATCTTATGAAATAGCGAAACCCAAAATTTTACGCAATTTGGTAGGTTGGTTAAAGTTACTGGATGAATGTTATGATAAAATATAAAGAAGCATACGTATTGCAATAATTAATTAATTAGGTCTATATTAGTAATTAAAAAAAGTCAAACCTTTGCAATTTAGAAAAATCTCTGAAATTAACAATTTAGTTATGCTTTTGTCAACTGGGCGAAATTATGGTACGTCAACTTATTAGTTGGAGATATAGGTAGTTAATCTTACAATTGTAATTTTTGATGAATTGTGCGTGTGAGTTAATGAAAATCCGAAACAAATGAGGCTTGACCCGGAAAACTAGAAATGTCAACTCCTATTAATCTATGATGCTAGAATTCATTTGCATCAACTTGTACAATCTCTAGCACATTAATCTTTATTTGACGTTATGGAGTATTATTAAAACGATCTTAAAACGTGTAATTGAAATATTGTTCTTTAATTTGTTGAAAATGGAACATTTTTAACATAATATAATGGTGTTTTAGCAGGCACGTCAAACAATTTTACTAGAAAAAAAATTAAAATTTGATATTGTAATGTTGGAGTATGGAGCTTGAAAGTTAGTAAATCAGTTTATGGTGAAAGTGTAGATTTTTGTATAATACTTATATATTTAGCCTTGATCTAATTCTTATTATGACCAGAATCAGGGTTAAAAATTCTATAGTAATTTTTAATTTAACCTCACATCGAGACATAGATACATATACTGAGATTTAGATACATAATGTACTGAACTAGATAAACAATTCATGTGTGTCTATTATGCTCAACAAATAACTTTTAAACTTGCACAATTTATAAATTCGGATAGTTACAGACTACATTATTGTTTATTCTTCTAAATTATTTAACCATAATTCTTACTCCATTAGTTGGGCAAGACTTGGAGAGTATTTGATGTAGTCTATTTTACAGCATGCCTACAATTATGCGTCGACAATGACGGCATCCAGTGACCATCAAAATGCTTGAATAAGACTCCAGTTGAAAATTCATATGCTGCCAAAATTATGTGTTTCTTCCTGATCAAATTCAGACTTGATTGAATACAATTTTAACCAGCATTGGTGATTGGGATCAAATGAAAAAGTTAAAAAAATGTTGAGAAATGCTTGAAAATAAGACTCCAGTTGAAAATTCATATATTGCCAAAAAAATTTGTTTCTTCCTAATCAAATTCAGAGTTATAACATGATTGAATAACGATTTAACAAGCATTATAGTGAATGGGATAAAATGAAAACGTTAAAAAATTGTTGAGCAAAACATCAATTCGTATAAACAACTAGAACCAAATAAAAATGTTAAATTCATTTTGAATTTGTAGATATTTCAAATTTTGTCAAATTTTTGGATCGGTTCAGATAATCTAAAATATGAATGTTTACCCCTATACCCAACACTGTAAGCTATCCGTAAGCTATTATGCTTGATCACAAAAGAAATACGAGCAACAATAAACGACACGTTTGAAAAAATGTTTAACTTTACGTAGAAAATGAGTGAAAAAAATTAGTGAAATGTGAGTCATACGAAGTACTATTTTATACTTATTTCATAATTTTATAAGTAAAATGTGGATTTAATAAGTTAGTGGATTGAGAATGGAGTACTTACTAAAAGTGTAAAAAAGATATATGTATCTTTAAATGACAGATAACCTAAAATGACAAAATGTGTCAGATTTCGGCGGATGGATTAAGTAATTAGCAAGGAGAGTTCGGACCGGGTTAAGGCCGTGGGGTTTAGTCGGCCATGGTTCGTCCGCGATCGAGGTGGGCACACAAAATATTTTTCTTCCTTTCAATAATAAAAAACTGAATTAACAAAGTTACGGAAACCGCCATTCAAAAGTTGTTGCCTAGGCATTAGGCAATTGAAATCAATGCATAATTAATATAAGTTGGACCATCTTTTTTTAAAAAAATTACTATAAATTAAATTGAATTAACTGATTATTGTTTTTATGATTTTGTATTTTTGGTCCTATAGTTATAGATACTATACCGATTAAATTAAGATGCTTTTGGCATGAACGTCACGAATATATATAAAGAATATGAATACGGATTAAGAAAAGGAATGTTATCGCTTATCAACATATATCCCATTGTAATATTCTTCATACAAAGCAAGAATAAGAATTTTCAGATTTAGTTTTACCATCCTATTCTGATAAGTAAGTCGGCGTAGACATTTGAATACACAATAAAGCTTAATTATGCCTGAGAATTTACACTGCATGTTATTCTTTAAATTATTCTATATCTTAGAATTAAGTTTTGTACTTTTATACAAACACAACAAGAATGGTACTTGGTGGTTAATGTGATATTGTGTAAAATAGTGTGTCGTGGGTTGCACATGAAAAACACATTTGTTTAATAGTAATAGATTTTGTTTTTATTAGTAATTCTTTACGTTTTTATTATAGTATAAATTAACTTGTTAATCTATAGTAAGATCGAACCACTTAATTATAATCGGTTGGAATCAACCATATGGATTATTGTTTGGTTGATGAGATATTTTTGTATTCATCAACACTTCACTAACTCAACGTAAAAAAATTTAATTTTGTTTTGAGTAAAAAATAGTTGTAGTAATCAAAAAATAAAATGTACTATTAAATGAAAAGTAAAAAGAAATGAATAAAAATATTATTGACTTTATTGAAAAGTCAAATATATATACTTTCTCATTTTGGCTATGTAGGTTTTTCAATATAATTAGAACTTCAATTAAGTCTGGATACGTCATTTTTCTATCAACCATTAAAGTGACTAAATAATTAAAATTTGAACCTTAAATATGCTATCCATCAAATAGTTCCATTAGACCAATATAAGCACATAGAGATGATACTATTTTTTATAATTGTAACATCAAACTTTAAAGAATGTCACTTTTTGTTTTCAGCATGCATGTTATTCAAATGTCGATTTTGCCCTCTAGAAAGTAATAGAAAAAAAGAACAATTTTATTTTGGCAATAAAGATCTCATTCTTTTTCTTAAATACAAAAAATTAAATAAAAAAGTTTATTTGAAGGTCATAAGAAGAACAAAATGAGTCTTGTCAAAAGATATGCATTCCAAAAAGGCAGAGATATATAAAAAGTCAGCTATATTACCTAAAAAGAAAAGTAAGCTATAGCAATAGCAGCATTATGAACAGTGATAATGTATTTATTGATAAAATCATAATTGTTTTCCCTTAATTCAAATGCTATATCCATTTATATTCTTAATTCCCCAACTAGAGTTACCACTCCCACTACAAAAAAATCACTGTTTCCCGACCGAAAATAGAGAGCACCTATATGGTGCTCGGAACTATTAGTAATTAATAATATTGATATTATATGTTCAAAATAAATTTTAATATTTATGGAGAATGATCCACAAATTTTTATATATGTTGCTAAAAATATATGCATTAATAAAAGATATTGACATGTTTTAAATTGGTATTGTTCTTGAATATTTTTTTTTAATTCCTGAGCACATGCACGGTGCTCGGCATTTTCCAAGCACCTATATGGTGCTCGGAACTATTACTTAATAATATTGATATTATATGTTCAAAATAAATTTTAATATTTACGGTGAATGATTCACAAATTTTTATATATGTTGCTAAAAAAGTATTATGTATTAATAAAAAAAATAAAAAATATTGACATGTTTTAAATTGTTATTGTTCTTGAATATTTTTTTTTATAATTCCCGAGCACATACACGGTGCTCGGCATTTTGCAAGCACGTATATGGTGCTCGGAACTATCACTTAATAATACTGATATTATATGTTCAAAATAAATTTTAATATTTATGGTGAATGATCCACAAATTTTTATATATGTTGCTAAAAAAATATTACTGTATTAAGAAAAAAATAAAAATATTGACATGTTTTAAATTGTTAGTGTTCTTGAATAATTTTTTTTTTATAATTCCCAAAGTGCTCGGAAAATACCGAGCACTTGATATGTGCTCGGAAATTTTCGAGCACAACCTGGTGCTCGAAATGAGCGAGCACACTAATTGCTCGCATAAAAGTTCCGACGAAGCAAATACCGAGCACTCTCGTGCTAGGAAAGTGCTCGGTATATCTCAATTTTCCAAGCATTTTGCCTTACATTTGGCCCTATATTGGATCCACCAAATTATGTAAATCTTTGGCCACGTAAAAGAAATAATGAAAGCAAAGTCAGACTTGGATTTTAATGGACTTAAACATAACTATTTTAATTTCTCTAAAAATACTAAATATCCGAATAATTAAGAGTTTTGTTATAATTTAAATAAGCTTAAAATATTTCGGCGAGACGGAAAGTTGGACGACTCGAATTTCAAATGAATGAACCTCATTTTTTCTCATCTCCTAAATAATCATAGTTGAATGCAATTATTTATTTGAGCAATTATAGATGTGATGTCCATGATTTCGTTTGTTTGTTTGTTTCTAATATCCTTTATTAGTTTGTTTCACCATCGAGTTGCCGGTGACAATCATATCCATTATGGGTCCGCGGATACTATGTTGTCTATTGTCCAAACACAAGCTTATCCATAGATACGACTTTAAATCCAAAAATTCTATGCGAGCGCCCTTGTATGAGTATTTATTATGTTATGGGTACTATCTCCGTCCATAAAAAATAGACAAACTTATAGATAACACATATTGTAATGCACAATTAAGTGGAAAAAAGAAAAAAAAAAAGTGAAAATAATATTAGTGGATTGAGAAATCTACATTATTAAAAGCATTATTAGTGTTTAAAACTTTTCATTTTTAGATACAGTCTAATTTTGATAGACAGCTTAAAATAATAAAACTATTTTTTTTATGGTAACAGTATTATAAAATCTAAACATTGCAAGATTAAAAATTATTAAGGCAAATTTCAACATTGATGCCACTTCCACATCGTTATAGAGGATCATTGCACCTAAACTAATAACATTAAAACCAGAAATCTTAAAGGAAAACCAACTGTCAATGCAAGCTTGCTATAATTTTGTTATCAGTAACATATTCGTAAGATCATAGTAAAAGAAACTCATATTTTTGTAGCATTAAAAGATAAGTACAATGGAATTTGAAAAACATTTGTAAATGTACATAATTTAACAAAATTAACTGGGTGACAAAGGAAACAGTCATGACGAACACAAAATATACAAAGATCAGAGTTGGGATATCATGGCACGAATTTGTCATCGTATTTGTTCGATACCAAGGGGAATTTTTCAACAGGAATTATCATTTATTGGAGCAGAAACTTTGATCAAGTCATCAGTAATATGCCTTCCTAGGATTGTTCTGCAAACGCAAAAGTTGCAAAAAGGAGAAGGCATTAGATACTTGTGACGACCACGTAGATGTAGATGGGATGCAAATAATAAAGAATGCCAAGCGCACATACCAGAGGATTCGGTCTGTGACGATAGCCAAGCATCATGCGCTTCTTATACTGCTCGTAAATGTCATCATCAGGGGCCACTTCCCCAGGAGCGTGTGCACCGACACCCAAGTTATCCTTTTTCACATCTCCTGCCATAACAGGAGTTGCAATCCCACTTCTCGAGCTACCCAGGCCCTCACCTGCACACATGTTTTAAGTGTCTTAAATAATCGCAATCACTACTTCAGAGTGCAACAGTTTATACCTATAACTATCAGAGCACAATGCTGACAAACTAGGAATATATTCCCTGTTCTAGTTTCAGTGGTAATCAACACCTGATTCTATTCTCAAAAAGATTAGGTTTCATTTCAACATTTACATATACTATTCTATGATCAGCTATTACCTTCCTTCCAACCCATTTTAGATAAGAGCCGATGGCCTACATTATCAGCCTGAATTTTCATCCTATCTGCATACTCTTTGGCAACTTTCTGGGCAGCTGCATCATTACATGTTGCCAGAAACTTTTCGAGCTCCTCTGGAGGAATATAATCACCCATGTGATGACCTTTCTTTGAAGCTGCATATAAAGAACGTTACATATGAATGGGACTTAAAATTACGCCAAAACTCATACGGGCTACTAAACAAAATGGTACTACTTGACAATGAAATTAAAATGCTTATTTGCTGGCAGTTATTTTCTGGGGTTTCTGAGGGGGGAGAGGGGGAGGAAGATAGCCTTCTATATACTAAATCTCAACCTTGTAAGGATGCCGGAGGGGGCATCTCATCCTTTGAGTGTTTAGGAGGTCTAAGCTTCTCTTCTGCTGCAGCTTTCTTCATGTAGTACTCCATCATTGCTATAGGATCTGAGCCAGATGGGGCACTTGATTCACCTATCAGTAATTGCAAACACCGGATACCAAATATCATAAGCAACAGAACATGACCAAAAGTGCAGAGAGAATTAAGGGAAATCCATTTCACAATATCAATCAATGTATACACACTTCATAAATTGACCTTTTAAAATATACAAGTCTAACAAGAAAATACTTATTTTGTACTTAATCCACTAATATTTATTGAAGATCCAACAATGGACCAAAACTACACCACTTTTCTGATTTTATTTACTCATACAAGTTGCTTGATATCAGATCATTACAAAATGTTATCTTATCTATTTTATTTAAAGAAATTTATTCAATGAAAGCCCTTAAAGAATGCATCTATTAATTACTAGAACTCTTACATTGTATTCCCAATAAACTCTGAGAGCAAGTTTTTCAAAAGCTTTCTAAATCATTTGAAGCTGAACCATCGATGGAACAGAACATACAGATTTATGTTAAACTTAGATCATTACACACCTTAACCTGCTGAAAAAAAAATTAGTAAAAAAACAGAACAAGATACCATATCTTCCAATTGTTTGTGATGATTCATGGGATGATCCTTTGTGATCTGTGGTTTCATATAATGCTGAAGGTGGAATTTGATACTTAGAATGCTGATGTTGCGTTATCTGGGTACTTGGCCGACTGGCGACTTGATTGGGAGGTGCATTACCTATATCATCATGAGGGGAACGATGAAAAAGGGAAAAAATAGATATGTATGTTTGCAAATTTGTATAGTTAATGGAGTTACAGAAAGAAATCCAGCTTGGCACATCCAATTGAATATAATTGGCAAGTCACAGATGTACGTGAACAAAGATTCAAAGCTAGTACAAAACTATGCCGTTCATCAATCAGCAATATAAAGCATTAACAGAAGATCTTCTTATCCAAAAGAAATGATGGTTGTTTGGAATATGACATTTCCAACCAAAAACGAAGGTAAAAGTTTCAGCAGAAACCAACCACTTTCTGATGTCTGGGAATCTCTGGTTTGGGACAATGCATTTTCCTCTTCATTGAGTCTATATTCATAGTACTTGTAATCTGGACAACTTTCATCGAACAAAAATCTGATTGAACAAAAATAATGAAGATATTGAGGATATAAGCAAGTAAAAACTAATAACATAGTGAACTTAACCTACCCTCGAGATAAGCAGCAACTATCATCAAATAGAGGGCTATGAAACAAATTATCCAGTAATATATACTCCATGAGCCATGCATAAGCAGATGATGGACTCACAAATGTTAAAACAAATAAATACAAAGAACACTACCAACTAAAGGCTGATGTTGCTCATCAGTCTAGTAATTAATTATCAAGAAAGACGTCTCATTTAAGAAATATTAGTAGATAAAAAAAATCAGCAACACATAAGTTGCGGTATCTTAGAAATTCCTGACCATTCTAGATACAGTGTCTTTTTTGAAACTACGCAATGCAAAACATTTTAAGTGAATGATACGAAAAACATAACTAACAAAGTATTTCAGATATTACAGAAAAAACGCAGTGAGTGCAGTAATTGATCCAGCCATTTTAATTCAATAAATACAAAGAGAAAAGCCAAAGAAACTAAGTACATACTTGAAGGGAGTATCTCCAGGATTTTTCTGCTTAGTTACATGCTCAAATTGCCTTCCATTCTTGGCCACAAAACTTGCAAGCTTGTCTGCAACTTTCCTTACTGTAGGATCACTTGGAGGAGGTGGTGCTGCAATTCACTTAAATAACTGATCAATACCAAGAGCATGAACATGTGAAAATAAATTACTCTTGTAGCAGACGTGCTACATATTCCAAATCGTTCAGTGAACATCTCTTTCCGTCGAAGTTGATAGGCTTATGCATAAGCTGCATTCATCAAATAAAAAGTAATTCCAAGAATGTTTTTCCTTTATTCTACCAGCTTGCGCAGAAAATGTCAAGTTCTATAGAGAAGGACAAGGCACAAAAGCACAAGCAGCAGTTTGACACCAATTTTGCAAAATGAAGGTCTAACTTAATAGTTATAGAAAGCAATGGCACTATGACTCATTTCCTAGTAAAGAACTAAAGATGTTTCAGGCAGAGGCTGGAAGACTAGAAGGAAGGGCAAGTATCCAAGGGAAAAAAGAAGCACAATTCTGTGCAGATAAAAAAAAAGGGACTTAAGGGAATCAGCAAAGATCATAAGAAATTCGTGGCTACTCCATAAGAGTTGTAAAAGTTCTTAGGACCATGAAACATACAAAGGAAAGAAGACAGCTAACAGTTATAACTACAATGTAATGGGCACAATGAAATCACTGCTAAAAAGATCATTACTAAAGGGGCTTGAAAAAAAATATACTCTGCAATTATGAACAAGACCACTGTGAAATGGAAAATAAGGTGACAATCCACACCCATTGCTTGTACATACAGGGCATGGACAGGAAGCCATAGACCACAGATACAGTAAAAGTGAAACAGTGCAAGAAGCATATTATAATATCCTGAGAAGCTGCTTCCAGGCGGAGCCGTGACCAACAAAAAAACAAAACCCTGCTTGATTTCCTTGCCAAGTGTAAGTTAGATGAACAAAAGAAGTAATTACCAACATCAATTTGTTTAGATGACTGTTCAGAAATATCAAGCTGGCTCAACTTCTGCCGCTTTATTGGCCCATTATCTGAGGAATTTCCAGCATCATTATCATCTTCATCTCCATCTTCCTCAAACTTAACAGGGGGTGTGATGAGTTTTGATTTTTGCTTCAAGCTGAATGCAAGTTTTCCAGTTGAAGGAATTTGGTTTGGCTTCCGAGAGCCATTAGCCTTAAACTCTATGGATGTTTTACTAATAACAGTCTTTGGACTAGATGTCACAAGTGTACTAGAGCCTGATCGAGATTTATCCAATATTTCAGATTTCTTCTCCTTCTCCTTCTCCTTCTCCTTCTCCTGTTGAAGCTGTCTGAACCTCTCCATGAAAGATCCATCATTAACAAATAAGCTAGGATTGGTTGCTTTATCCATTGCCTGAACACCGAGTCCGGCTCAATGCTTACAGTTAGCCACTGATTGACAAGCAAGCTCAAATTCGATTTAGTAATAGAGTTAAAAAAAATGTTATTTTGCTATCAGTTAAAAAGACAGCAGTTTAATGCTTCTAATAAGTAGTTGCACTCTTGGAAATAATAAGTAGCATAATAAACCAAAAGAAGTTGCATATCATGGTCAGCAAGAAGTAGGACCTTAAGTGATTAAAATAAGAAATTGATGAAACAAAAAATCTACGGAGTACAGTGATCAATGATAATAGTGACATATATGTATCTGTTTTCATAATTAAAAACGACGCACAATGATGGAAGGCGCAATCTGGAAAATTCTACAAGCACTGAACTAAGTTGAGAAAAGAAGAAAATACAGCGAAAACTCTATTTACTTTGAATAGATCAGACACCTAAAAAGACAATCAGTGACTGTTAAGTTATGCAACAACAGAATAAAAATTTTCCTATCATGGCAATGAGTGGTATGTGTACAAGAAATATATGAATGTGTTTCCAACACGAAGACTAGCTAAAACAAATGAAACATGTCAAAATAACCCTTCTTGAAATAACTCTATTGGTCATTGTAGCTAGAAAGTAGAAAGGAATAAGCAAATCTTCAAGGACCAAGAAGACCCTTATAGGTGCGGAAATGGCAAAGTTTAGATTTTGTTGGGGGTATTAAGTCACAATTAATTCAATGTTTTTGTAATCTCTCTTTCAGGTATCATACATTGGAGCTGTATCTTTCAATGTTTAATCAATTTCAAGAACTCATTATATATTTGTATTTTATCTAATCAAATTGATTTTGTATGCTATCATTTTTCAGGGGATGATAACAACAACTCATCCTTTTCTTCATAAAATATCTTGTTTTATCAAAAGAGTAACTCATACATTTTTAACAACAAATAGCAGGAATAAATATACTGAAAAGTACTTTCGTAAACCTAAAAGCAAGGCGAATAGGATCTGCAAAATCATAGTACTATGTTTCTATTGGATTGCAAACATACTTCTATCTACAGAAAATCTGAACAACATGAAGCCAAAGACGATACAATTGCTCCTAAAACATCATTCAACCAACAGTTGAGCTAAATCAAAATCCTTTTAACAACGAAGTATAACAATTCGCCCTCATCCCCCACCAATTTCGAAAAAAGTGAATTGCGATTAACAATTAAAATAAAGGCCAAAAATGAGAAGATAAGATTCCAGAAACAGGAGCAGAATTCAGATATCACATGCTATTGAGTACCTAATGAACAATGAAGAGAAAGAGTAGCCGGAGTGCAGGCGATCGAGAGTGGAAAATTAATCGGAACCCTAATCAGAAATTGGCGGAGTCTGTATATCTGTGTATTTAGAAAGGGGCAGGGAAACCCAATTCGTCACCGGTCGAGTGGTTGAATACATCACGATTTACTATTTTAAATTTTTTATTAGTGAAATTATGTCGGTGCATCCGAGCCACCCAAAAAAGGCTCCACGGATTGGCTATTTTGCCCCTCCACTTTGTGCTTTAGGATGTCTCCAACGGCGCCCTTCCCACTCGCCCGTCGGCGACGTCCGACCGGACGGGCGCCATAGTGGGCGGGAAGGGCGCCCACGCTCGTCCCGAGTGCCCCTGCGATGGCCTCGCCCCTCCCGTCGACGTCCGATTCGGACGGGCGCCACCGTCACGATTTAGGTCGCCCGTCCCGGCTCGGACGTCCGACATTTCAAATTTTTTTTTTTTTTAAAAAAACTCTATAAATAGGGCTCCTCCAACATCATTTCATTCACACCACTTGTGTTGACAAGTTTCTCTCTCTAACCTCTTTTTTTCAATCTATAATGGCGAGTAGTCGTGCTGGTGGTAGTGGCGGAGGCGCTAGTGATAGTGATGGCTTTAGCGATGATGAACTGGATCTCGTTGTGCAGTGCGGCGATTGATCGACGGATCCTGGCAGGCAGCAGCGGCGGCAGCAGGCGGCGGCGGTCGTGCCTCGGCCGATCCATCGCCGACGGCATGTACCCGGGACCACATTGCTTGCACATCAGCGGTTGTATGAGGACTACTTTGCTCCGCAGCCGCGTTTTGGGGATGCCTTATTCCGCCCGACGTTTTAGGATGCATCGTCCTCTGTTTATGCATATCGTTGGTGCATTAGAGAGAAGGTACGAGTTTTTCAGGATCAGGGAGGATGCGGCTGGCAAACCCGGACACACGTCAATACAGAAGTGCACTGCCGCAATCAGGCAACTGGCGTACGGAGGCCCGGCCGACATGTTCGACGAGTACCTCCACATTGGGGAGTCTTCAGCCGTCGAGTGTCTGCTTGGATTTTTGCGCGGGCGTTAGAGCGATATTCGGGGATCGCTATCTTCGGCGTCCGAGCCCTGAAGACTGCCAGCGGCTGATTAATATGCACGGGTCGGTGCACGGGTTCCCTGGGATGTTGGGCAGCATCGATTGTATGCATTGGAAGTGGAGGAACTGCCCCGCCGCTTGGAAGGGGATACACACTTCCGGCTTCAAAGCCAAGCATCCCACGTTGATACTTGAAGCTGTAGGCTGACTACCGGCTATGGATATTGCATGCTTATTTTGGAGTGGTCGAGGTCGAACAACGACATCAACGTCCTCCAGTCGTCGCCCCTGTTCAACGATCAGTGCAATGGCGTTGGTCCCGCCATCAGTTTCGTCGCCAACGGCAACCAAGACAAAGACATGGGATACTATTTGGCGGATGGGATATACCCAAACTGGCCCGTCTTTGTGAAGACGATCAAGCATGCGATCGGGCCAAAGAAGTCCTACTTTGCGACCCTAACAGGAGGAGCAGCAGCGCAAGACAAGGATGTTGAGCGCGCATTTGGTGCGCTCCAGAGTCGATGGGCGATGGTGAGGGGTCCGGCACGGCAGTGGTATATTCCCAACATCGGCGACATCATGTACGCGTGTATCATTTTGCACAACATGATTGTCGAAAGTGAAGGGGACGAACTGACTTAGTGGACCAGCGAAGATGACACGGGTGCCGGTCCAAGCCACGGCATGGCCACCGCGAATGTGAACATGGGGGTACCTCATGGAGAGGTTGAGCGGTTGCGCGCATTTGCCGACATGCGGCAAAGAAATGCCCATATTCGACTTCAGGAGGATATCATCGAAGAGGTTTGGACGCGGAGGGGTGGACACTGATGTGGTTGTTTTTTTTTCTATCTACTATGTAATTTTTTTTTCGAATGATATATGTTTTTTTTTTATCGAAATATTCGTATTTCCCGTTCGTATTTGTGTCGAATTTTAATTCCGTAAATTTTAATTTAATTGTGAATTAATTTAATTGTGGGAAGGGCTAGTGGGAGGGGCGAGTGGGAAGGGCTAGTGCAGTGGGAAGGACTAGTGATGTGGCAGTGGAATGAGAGGGGCTAGTGCTGACGTGGCATGGGAAGGGCGAGTGGGAGTGGGAGGAGCGCCACCGGAGACACCCTTAGATTATTCTTCGATACTTGTGATTTAAAATTATAAAATAAGATAATGATTAAATTCATAAATGGAATTGATTTGTTTGTGATTTAATGTTTAAAAGTATGCATATCATAAGTGCTAAAAATTTATATTATACAATTATACGAATGTTGGATTAATATTCAAGTTTGTGGGGAGTCTTCTCATTGCTCTAAATGTTTGTCCTTATTCCTTAAGCATATAAAGATTTTTACTTTTCGATAATTCACAATCTAAAAAAGAGTTACGCCGATGTTGAACTAGATAAACTCACATACATAGAATGTGTATTTAATGATAAGATTTAACCATGTACTAGTATTGTTTTTTATTCCTTTTTTTTTTAGTGGAAATTAAAACTATCTAATTTGTTAAGTTCAAGTGATAAGATTAAACAAGTCTTTATTGGAACAAATCTTATGATGATTTTTTACTTTTCAGCTTTTGCATTAACTCTACGGCTACTCCAAATTTGGTAAGCCACAAATTGGATTTGTGGCTTCATTTTCATTTTGTGATTTAAATTCTATATTCCCGATTACTTTGTATTTCAAATTACACGTGCAAATATTGTGATTTGTGATCATTTAACGCCGAAGTCTGATCCCCTAGTCCTAACGATTTTTCTGCAGCAACATTACAAAGGGACGACCACAAAATGTGTAAATATGATAATACAAAAATCAACATTCATACACATTATTTTTCTTATGTGGGTAGGTTGAGGAGGCACCGTTTCTCCCCAAGTTATGGGGCTATTAAGTCATATAGTAGGATATACAAAAACTAGGTTTGCAAAGGATCTCACAAATAAGTACTCCCTTCGAGAACCAATAGTTCATTATCTAATGGATCTTTCCGTTCTAATACTCTATCCAAAAGTTATCAGTATTTATCAACTTTGTTCCTGTCTAACAGAACATTATTGGATCAAATGACAAAGACATTGTTAAGAAAAAGATTGCTTTTCCCCGATGAAATGAAAATTGGATTCATGTAACAAGAGAAAGATTTCCCATTCCTTAGCCGGAAAGATATGCGGCTATGAAAGAGGGATTAAGTGCCCGCAAAAGATGTCACACTTGTGGGATACCACAAGATTTTAGGAGGTTTTGTTTTGTGTGTTAAATAGAAAGAGAAAATATAAATTATAGTATAATATTTAGATTAATGTGAGAAAACTTTTTCCAAAAATGAAAATGTGACATCTTTAGTGGGACAAACTAAAAAAATGTGAGATATCTTTATGTAACGGAAAGAGTAGTACAGTACATGATAAAAATTAGGAATGATAACAGTTTCTATCATTGTGTGTAGGTGTTCTACAATTCTTACTTGGTGGCCACTGCTCAGTTTTAGGTGGCAACTCAAGCTTCTTATTTGTTAGTTCACATTTGTATGCAAATTCAGTATTTAACTCAGAAAACTACATTTCAGATTCAAATCCGATATTCCAAAATCCTTCAGGAGTCGAAGGAGGAGCATACCTATATCGATGCCTAGATGCTCCATTGCGGTGTTCACAGCGGCTGCTTTCCTTATCAGTACCAGGGAGAACAGCATCATAGAATTTCTTGCATTGTTTGCATTCAAAACCTTTCAGATTTTCGCGATCAGATTTCTTTCGCACTGGTTCCACGTACTTAAAACCTGACGTTCCAGCTCTCGGAGGCGACTTGTGCACCTTATTTGATTTAGCATCAGCACCAATGTCCTGTGTTTGATCATCAGAGTCATCAAGGTGACTGCTAACCACATTCAGCTTAGTAGAATCTGGACTAGCCACCTTCATGGCCTTCCCTAAATTATCTCTAACATTCTCCAGAGGAGTATCAAGGAAATCATCATGGGGATCAGGTCCCACACGGCTCTGATGAGACCTTGTGTCCCTCCATAGAGAATGAGGGCGTTTCATACCAACTGAGGGACAAGGTTTTGAACTACTCGGGCGCTTTGGAGCAATGAGAATACGGGAAGTTGTAGGAGCGGCGGGACTGGTCCTCTGAACCGGTACAGCCTCCTTTTTGTCGATATCTGAAGAAGCGGTGAAATGAAAATAAGAAGCTGCATTCTAAATGAATATATTATGCTAACCACAATTTGTGTGCAAATTTTGAGTTCAAAAGAAGAAAAGGGAAGATTAAAGGATACTAATTTTGCAAGCTATTAATGTAGTGTGATGGAATGGAGGCTATTTTTTCAAGACAATGATCAGGCTATGCTCAAGGACGCAGCTAAGCAAACCAGGATTGTTTTACAGAATGACCAATTACATCTGATAATCAAGCTGAAAAAATGAAATGTGATAAGAAAAAATACACAAATATAGAGCTTACCATATGATGGCCCTGGAGTCTGCTTGTGTCCCATCACTTCATTTTCACCTTCAAGAGGTAGCATAGTTTCTTCAGTAAGATTGCATTTTTCGCGGAGACTTAGGTGCTGAGACTTCAGACTCTTATATTTATCAATACCAGCTTGCACTTTCATCTTTTCAGAATACAATTCAGAATCTTTTGCTTCAATCTGTTGCAACAGCTTCCTGCGCAGCTCCTTCCCATCCAAACACTCTCTTGTTGTCTTAGAGAGATCTTCCTGAAGCTTATCAACTCTTTCTCCTAAGAGTTTCTGTTTATCCAGAAGCCTTTTCTTCTCCTCCTGAAGCAATTCCAATGCTTGCCCTCTCTTGACTATTTCTAGATTGGAAGACTCAGTTTGTCTTAGTAACTGATCTTGCACTTTACTGACCTTCTCGAGTTCAGAAGTCTTTTGTTCAAGTTCCTTTTGGATTTCATTAACACGATCAACCAAACACGTTACTTTTGATGCAAGAAGCCTATTCTCCTTCTCTTTGTCATTCAATGCTTGTTCATTATCCATTATTTCTGCAGCTTGAAACTCAATCTTCTTAAGCAAATTCCCTTGCAATTCCTTCCCCTTTTCAACTTCTTCAGTCTTCTGTCTGAGTTCAGACAGCAGCTCATTAATTTTACTCTCCATTTTTTCAAGTTTGCAATGGAGTCTGTTAGTTTTCTCTTCATACTCCTTCAATTGGTTTTCTTTCTGCAGAACTGAAGACGATTTCGATTGATTCACCTGGAGGAGCTTATGTTGCAACTCCATTGTATCATCAAGTTCCTTAGACTTCTTGGTTAGGTCTTGCTGCAGGCCCTCGGTATCAAGCTCCAACTTCTTTTGCATTTTCAGACGCATTTTATTTTTCTCTTCAAGCTCCTGTATTGTCTTTTCAAAGCTATGCACGAGGAATGATTTTGATTCGAGAAGCTTCTGCAGATTTTGTTGAACCTCCCTCCTTTCATTTGCTTCTAGTGTTTGCTGATTCAACTCTTCCTGGAGTTCATTAAAGCGGTTACGGGACTCATTCTCCCTGTTGGCAAGTTGTGCCTTCTCCATCTCGAGCAATCTATTATTTTCAAGAAGCTGCTGGTTTTGACACTGGAGCTTCTTAATCTGGAGCAGCAGGTCTTTTTCCTTTTCTTTGTATGCATCTTCTGCAGCTTCCCTTGCTTCTGAATATATCATATCAAGGCTTTGAGTATTCAACTGAAACTTGGGAAATAGTTGACTGCAGAAGATGTATTCTATCTGAGAAATCCTATCTTTGGTTTCCTGTATCGTAGCAACCAGAATGGTACTGAGCCCAGAAACATATTTTTGATCAGAATGAAAAGCAGGATGCCCTGGGTTGGGAGACTTTTGCAGATGGCATTCCATTTTCAGCAGATGTGACTAATAAACTGGCCACCTATGATAACAACTACAAAATATGAGTTCCTTTCTCACGCATGAACACTGAAATAGCACGAACATGTATAGAGTAAAGTGCAGCCATGTTTTGGTTGTTTCAATCCTATAAATACATGTATAACCTAGATTTTTTTTCTCAGTCATTTCTTTTCACCACTTACTTTCATCAATAAACATGCATAAATCCCAGTCAAATTCAGAAACATCGCAGAGCTTCCACCAACATACACAAAATCTATTAGTCAATTAAAAAAACCTAACAATTTCGACATGAGGATTCAATATCTCACAAATCTTATTGTTCCAATTTTTAGATCTACAAGTTCCGATTCAGGAAAAATGAGCAAAATTGCAGATCTCACTACAAAATCCGACAAAGAGTGGACTGATACGGGAGGAAGAAGATACAACATCGGTGAAAAAGAAGTTGACCTGGCGAGCAACTATGATTAAGGCTTGATGTTTGTTGACAGCTGAGACTGAGAAAGCGCGGCGAGCACAAGGCCACGGAGGCAGCGGCGGGGAACTGTCGTGCTGTTCGGTCGGCTGAGAATAACGAAGAAAAGAGGGCTGAGACAGCGGTAGTGGTGGTAGATTGGTGAATTTGGCCGGAAATTTCGAGAAGGAATGAAAAGAGAGGGATGAAGAGTATGAAGGACGCATGAGATGGCTTAGGCGGGAAATTATTTATTCAATTAATTTTTTATTTATTCATTGGGCCCAGATTTGGTTTATTATTTTGTTGGGCTTTTCGAAGATATGCGGGATAAAATTTTTTCAATTTCTCATGTTTCGCCGGAGAAGGATAAGTCACCAGTCACCACCGTCATTTTCTTGTACTATTAGGGGGTATTCGGTTTGCAAGATAGTATCCGCGATTAAATTTGTAATGTGTTTGGTTCATGAGATTCAACCACACAACTCAATGCCAGATGAATAATCATGCAATAATTAGTCATAGCTAACCCCCTGTGACTAAAATAATCACACAACTCAATCCTAGATTGTATCTTGCTATTATTTTATCTTGGAAACCGAACACTACCTAGCTCTATCAATCTAGTGCAGCGAGTTAGTGGGGTAGAAAACATCACTTTTATCGACATTTTTAAGCTTGCTGCGTTAGTTGTGTGGGAAACATCACTTCATCGACTTTATTAAGCTCGGTCCGGTGGTGGGATCAGTACTGTAAACATCACTTCATCGACTTTATTAAGCTCGGTCCGGTGGTGGGATCAGTACTGTATGGATACGGATTCCAGAAGATGGAACGAAGAAAGATTAGTTTCTTTAGAATACTTGCCTAATTATTCTAATTTATAGACTGAAAGTTTAGTCATCGTAATGTTGAATATTCTAATCAATAGACAAGAATCAAGATAGTCCGAGCCGTCATAATCACAAGGGCAATTAGCAGTGTGCAGGGGAAGTGCACAATGTAATGTTTTAATGGGATCTTATGATTCTTAAGAAGTTTGTCAACATAACAAACAGATAGCCAACACAAACAAAAAACACAGTGAATGCATTCCAAATGTCGCACAAATGTAGCCCAAAACATTCCAAATGTCGTACAAATGTAGCACAAAACAGATTGAATTGATTAAGAGTCAAACATAAAGATCCTAGAGTAAGGCAAAATTGAAACATAGCAAGTGCCTATATCATAAAAAAAGTTTACTCTTCCTCCTCAATGACTGAGGTGCCCAATCCCTTCAAGCCCCCTTCTGGAATTTCGGCAACAGTCACCAAAGAGTAGAGCTCCTCCTTGGCATCCTCGTCATCGTTCCTCTTTCTAGCAATTCGGACACGAATCCTTCTCGGAACACTGCGGATGCCACGGCTCCAGATATGCTTGTTCAGCTTGACATCAACTCTCACATCTGTAGTTCCCATGGCTTTCTGGGCAAACTTTCTGATTTCCTTAATAGCATTTGGAGCCTTCTTCTTGAAGGTGCTGTGCACCGAATACATAACCAAGTCAATCATAGTGTAGGTAAACAATAAGGCACACAATTAAGAACATAAGTATGATATCGCAAATGGAAAAAATCTGAAAACACTGTAAAAACATATATTCAAACCAAATCACAAGCAAACAAATCTGCACCAACAATCAAATCAAGTGAACACAGTTCTAATTTCTAGTGACTGCTGAGATTTCAAAGAAAAAGCAAGGCAACAAAAGTTCACAGCCATGTTTTCAGAGAGGAGCAATAGTGATACAAGTATCTTCCTGTACATTAAAGAATCAGTATAATTCTAAAATTGCATCGAAATTGCAGATTGATGCAAGCTAACTATGTTAAGGTTGATCCAACTGTTTACACCACATTGGTATAAGAACAATAAAGATATATGCTTGAAATCCTGATGTTATTTGATATGTGTAAATCTTTCAATTTTATGTGAGGCATTAACAACTCAAGCTTCTATATTACAGTTTCACACAGCAGGACTTGATGCTAGAATTAAAATTTTCTACGAATACTTTTAGGGATAAAACAAGAGACTCTATATGAACCAGATCCAAAATCGAACAAAAGGGATTACATAGCCACATAAACTCCAAAAAATCTCAAATCTTCGACAGATCAGTTCACAGCCCGAAGCCCGGCAATCGAAATACACATCGAATAGAGAGATTACGAAAGCAACAATTTAATCCAGTAATCTTACAAAATCAATATCAAATTAAAGTTTATAGCGTATGAGAGAGAGAGTACCATCCGTGGAGGCGCTTGTGGAGGTTGATGGTGTACTCCCTGGAGACGACCTCCTCCTTCCTCACCTTGCTACCTTTCTCCACCATTTTGGATTTGGCTGCTGCTGCCTGTAAACCGCACTGCTTTTGCTTCCCTGGAGATTAGGATGGTGGAGAAACCCTAATTTGATTGAACACGGTTTATATAGAACACCAAATACCCAAATATAAAGAAGCCCACTTCGAATAAACTTGTAAATTTAACCTACTAGATTAATAGGCCCAATATTAACATCTTCAATGGGCCTATCTTGAATCACGTATATAAATTGATAATTTCATTAATCAGTTTTTATTTTGGCAATTTATTTTTTAATAAGAAGAATGCTCAAACAATGTCAAATAGATAAGCAATTTGTTTTTAGTAAAACATATAAAGGTTGAGTTTAAGTGACAACCAACAAAAGCCAAATAGATCCTAGCACAACGTGAATCACAACCACTATAGACTATACAAACCTAGGTGGCAATCAACATACCGGGATTCATGGTCTCATAGTTTCCCATCTCTTTTGAAGTCTCTAATCTCGTTCAATTCCTAGTATCGCTTAAGTTATCAATCACTAATCCCTACAACAATGAGAACTTAGGACACCAACCTCTAGTCTAATTACTCTGGCATGAAAATAAATGTTTCTTCTATTACTCCATCCGTATCTTGTTAATTGAATCGTTTTTCTATTTTGAAAAGTTTCAAGATTATTGAGTCATTTCTAGTAACACTACTCAGTTTTACTTTATTATCTCTTCATCTCTCTTACTTTATTCACCATACCATCCATTTTAACACACTATTCTTAATCTTCATGTTTAAAAGAAATGTCTCAATTAAAAAAAACGGAAGGAAATATTGTCTTATTGTAAATATGAAATATAAACCATATTATCACGTAGAACGAACGTAGAGCGTGAAAGTCTTCTCCAAAATGTTCCTGGTACAATTCTTATTAGACTTTTTTAGCATAGAATTTGACCAATTTAGGAAGCACGCAAATAGAAATATTCTAATACTCCTCCTGTCTTTGCAAAACACAAACGTGTCATCTTCAATTTTTGATGTAATATTATTTATACAATATTAATAAAAAAAAGTGATTTATGTTTTTTTTCATATTTTTTTTGTCATTGCCAAAATTCCACAGTATTTCTATACTGCACAGTAAAAATATTACTCCCTTCGTTGCATAAAATATGTACACTTATTTCCATTTGTTCCAACAAAATATGCGGATTTTTATTTATGAAATATTGTCCTCAACTCATTATCCATATACATCAATTTATTTACAACTCATATCATTATGACTCATAATTACAAACCATTAAACACTAATAACAATGTGGGTCTCACTATCCAGTGTCCACTAACATTACTTTAACTACCCTTCTTCTTATCTTTTTTTACCAATTGTGCATTATTTCTCGTGTCATTTCAAATGCGCATATTTTTATGTGTCACATAAACTTTTTAATTAATTGGGACATTACAATATTCTCTTCGTCTCATAACATGTGACACATTTTTTGGGCACAAATATTTGGTAGTGATGTATAGTGATTAAATGAAGAGGAAATAAAGTAGGAGTAAGAAAAAAATAGAGAGAAAAAATAAAAGAGAGGAAAAAATAAGAAAGAGGATAGAGCGTTATTTTTTCCATAAAAAAAATTATCTCAGTTATGGAGGGAGTGCTATAAAGAGGTGCATACCAAAGTTTCCATAATCATGGTCGAACGAAATAAAATAGGTCCAAAGCTAATAAATTATGGAAATTTAATTTATCCTCCCTTTGCTTTATCTTCCCCTTTTTTTTATCAGTTTTATCTTTAGACTAAAGCTACTTTTATACTAGGACAAATTTGTTTATTTTATTTCCTAAATTTCGATCTACGCAAGAATTAATCATATATATGTTCTTTTTTACATTTTTTTTCACTTATTTATATATTTAGTTTTTAATTTTAAAAATTATTTTAACGGTGTGTGGCATGAATTGCATATCTGATGTGTAAAAATACGATCTTTATATGTCACTCAATATTATGATTAAGATTTGATTGCAAAGTTGTCTGTCTTTAGCTGAAAAAACTTACTATACCTATTCTCAATCAGTGAGCTTCCTTTCATTTTCAATTTTTGAGATAATCATATCATTAATTTCCAATTAATAAATTACAAAAACAGAACTTCAAATAATTTGTCCACGTAGTAATCAAAAATCAAACCACCCCATATTAATATATCCACATAAAATAGAACTACGGTAAATTAAAAAAGGGCTAGTCATATTCTTGATTTGGAAATGTTGTCTGAATCTACACCTGTTAGTAAAAATAGATAAAATAAAATAGAGGACTAATAGCAATTTAAATTATAAAGTTTGGAAATTTTAGTTTGTCCCATGAGCTTTGAAATTGAACTACTAAATCACGAAGTTTTTATTTTCTTCAATTGTCTCATCCATGCACAAAATGTCATCTTTTGGCTATATTCAAAACGACGTGTTTCATCAATATAAATAATTTTTCTTTTATATTCCTTTATTTTCTCATTTCTCTTCTTATATTATACTACTATTGAATTGTCATTCTTAGCATCACAAAAAGATGTCGATTTGTGCATGAATGGGAGAATTAAGAAAAAAAAAATGAAACTTTATGGTTTAATATTTTAGTTTCAAAATTCATAGGACAAATCATAATTTAACCAAACTTCATAATTTGACCAGATACACAAACATAGTAAAATTGAGAGTCATTTTCATCCTTTTCAACTAAGTCACAAGTAATTGTAATTGGCTCGCCAGAATTATCTAATTATTAATAGCTTATATGAGTTATATGCATGTGATCACTACTTTTGATTAAATTATATACTCCATATCATACAACACCTATTAATGCATATAGATATAGTGTCAACCATTTTATTAAAATCTGTATTGTCCATATAGTATTAACTTCTGTAAATGTTATTTGTAATTATTCAAACCAAATCATTGCATGTGTTTTCCTAGTTTTAACCTATTCATAATAATGTTATGTCTATCTGAAATACTATAGTATATCATCTTTTATCTCTACCTCGGACTCCACTAACTCTGAAGCTAGTCAACGATATTGAAATATCATAGTACTCATAATTATTGCTCATCGCAATAATATATAAGCAATCACATGCAAAAATATGAATGAAAATAACATAGTTGAAAACAAGTACAGAAATGCAGGCTAGATTGTAGATACGTTGTCATTGAGATACTACAAATCCTTTTAGTCAAAGCTTTTGAAAAAGACAATATCACGCGATTGATCATGTTACGAATTAACTGCTGAATTATTAATTTTATAAGTATATAAATAAATTACAACAAAATAATCTGAATTGTAAATTTAAAATCTCTTTAAACACATGCACTCGATTCAAGAAGTAGTCAAACTAGGAAGGGTGTAACGACGTGGTAGGAAATTAATGGGATACATGTCGACTCCTCTTATATCTAAAGAAATTAAAGTATTTGATTGGTGCAGTCAAAGATATTGAAATCATCTTACTTAATCAATAATTGCTCCTCCCAATAATATATATATATATATACACAATCACATGCAAAATTCGTGTGAAAAGCAAAATCGTTGAAAACAAGTATATAATGCAAGAAGCCATTCCTTAATGCTAACCTTGAATTGTAAAATTTGTAAGAAACTTTACTTGCTTTTTCTCTTGTTTCTGATATTTGAGCATCTTTATTGTTTTAGTCATTTATATGATCCCTACTTTATTAAGTGGAAATATCATAACTCTGATTTGCTTGATTTATAGTACTAGTATTAAATTGTTCTGTGTTGAACCGATTCAAATGAACGTTGCAATATCTCAACTCTTAGAAATTAATCTAACTAAGAACTTTTTTTAGCAGAAGAATAGCTGCAGTATGATACTAATTAAGTTATAATGGTGATTGGCAGTTGAAAAGGATGGCAAATATGGAGAGTGCTCCGTCTTCATCGATATTCTCAGTTGCCGATTCTACAGACAAAGTTCTGATGTTGGTAGGCACAGTTGGTGCCATTGGCCATGGACTGTCAGTGCCTCTCATGGCTCTGATTTTTGGAAGCTTAGTGAATGCTTTCGAGCAATCTCATACGAAGAACACCGTGCCAATGGTGTCTGAGGTATGTTCCACCTCACCACTTTCTCACATTTCAATTTTGCATCTCATCACATTGGATCAAACCACAGGTTTCACTTGAATTTGTGTACTTGGCTCTCGGGTGTGGACTTGCTTCTTTTCTTCGTAAGTAATTGAAAGCTCGTGTCATATAATCGAGTTCATATTTTTGCTTTTGTACTACAAATCAACACTTGATTTTTACAGAAGTGTCGTGTTGGACGATCACTGGGGAGAGGCAGTCTTCTCGAATTAGGAGGCTATATTTGCAGGCTGTACTGCGACAAGATATTGCTTACTTTGATGAGAAAGTAAGCACCGGAGAAATAATTGAAAAGATGTCTAGTGATACAAATCTTATTCACGATGCCATTGGAGAGAAGGTGAGAGGGTATTCATTCCTCTTTCTGTTTCTTAATGATGTTTATGATTGTGTCTCATTGATTGTGTAAGCATAGGCGGGGAAGTTTGTCCAAGTTGTAACGACGTTACTTGGAGGCTTTGTGGTTGCCTTTGCAAAAGGGTGGCTTCTTGCACTAGTCATGTTTTCAGCACTTCCTTTGACAGTCGTGTCCTCTGTCGTCGTCTACTCTCTCAGTTTCAAGATGAATTCTCAGGCTCAGAAAGCGCGCAATGATGCTGCCAACGTAGTGCATCAAACAATCGGCTGTATCAGAACTGTGAGTGAATATAATAGTTTTGGTACGAAACAATATTGAGATATAATGGTTTTGAACTGTGTTTAGGTTGCATCATTCAATGGTGAGAAACAAGCTGTGGCTAGCTACAAGAAGTTTCTTGCTAGCTCCTACAAATTCGACATGTTTGCAGTTTTGAGTGGCGGATCAGAATTCGGATTCCACATGTTTACCATGTTCTGCACTTATGCTATGGCTGTTTGGTTTGGTGCCAAAATGATCATACATAATGGTTATACTGGAGGGGAAGTGTATACAGTGCTCCTCACAATGATAATGGGATCTTCGTAAGTTTCTTCTCGAGTTCTAGTCGATAATCCAACTTTTGTCTTGACAGCTCCGGAACTTTTCTTTTTGCAGTTCTCTGGGCCATGTGTTGCGTCCACTAGCTGCATTTGCAGCAGGCAAAGCAGCAGCTTTAAGTATGTTTGAGACGATAAATAGGACACCGAGCATTGATGCGTATGACACAAGAGGAAAAATATTGAACGACATTCGTGGAGACATAGAGTTGAAGTTTGTCACTTTCAGCTATCCGACAAGACCAAAAGAGCTAATATTAGATTCGTTTTCTCTGTTTATTCCCAATGGAACGACTGTAGCTTTGGTCGGGCAGAGTGGAAGCGGGAAGTCTACTATTATTAGTCTAATAGAGCGGTTTTATGATCCAGTTTCGGGTGAGGTATTGATTGATGGAACTGATCTACGAGAATTCAAGCTCAAGTGGATTAGATCAAAGATAGGCCTAGTTAGCCAGGAGCCACTACTTTTCAATGCCAGCATCAAGGAAAATATTGCGTATGGCAAAGACGAAGCGACTTCAGACCAGATTAGAGCAGCAGCAGAGTTGGCAAACGCAAAAGATTTCATTGATAAGCTTCCTCAGGCATTTTTCTATTTAATTTTCCATGATCATCATCACCTTATATGTAGAATTGTAATTTCCTTACATTTTCTTCCCTTTTTCTAGGGGATGGATACCGTGGTTGGGGAGCGTGGCGTGCAGCTTTCTGGTGGTCAGAAACAAAGAGTTGCAATAGCTAGAGCAATCATAAAGGATCCCAGAATTCTACTTCTAGATGAGGCAACGAGCGCGCTAGATGCAGACTCTGAAAGAGTCGTACAAGAGGCGTTGGAAAAAGTCATGATGAATCGAACGACTGTCATTGTTGCACATCGCTTGAGCACTATTAGAAATGCTAATTTAATTGTTGTTCTTCACCAAGGAAAACTGGCTGAGAAAGGTAAACACACCTTCGTGATTCGTTCTTGTTGGTTGAATTTAAAATCTTTGTGAAAATTGCTGGTATCTTTTAATCAGTTGTTAATGATTTCAACTTTCAGGTACACATGCCGAACTACTCAAGGATCCTCGCGGGATGTATTCTACTCTGATACGCTCTCAAGACGTAAACAACAAATTGGAGCAAAACATTGATGACAGATACATAACAGGTGCCACAAAATATGGCTTAGAGAGTTCGCGATCATTGGGAATGGGAAGCAACAGCCCTGGTTCATTGTCAATTAGTTCCTCGAAAACTGCATTTGATGTTAAGTCCTCCTTCTCTACTGATACATCAGAATACCATCCGGAAGTCTCACTTTATCGCCTTGCTCATCTCAACAAGCCAGAGGCACTAGTGCTAATAGCAGGAGCTGTAGTTGCTGTCATAACTGGGGCAATACTGCCCGTTTTTGGCTTACTAACCGCTATCATGATCAAGACATTTTTCGAGTTGCCTGATAAAATGAGGAAGGATTCAGAATTCTGGGCTTTGATGTTTCTCATTCTTGGAATAGTAGCACTGGTTGCATATTCATTAAGGTCATACTTGTTTGGCGTGGCTGGGAATAAGCTGATTAAGCGAATCAGAGAAATGTGCTTCGAGAAGCTGGTTAGCATGGAGATAGAATGGTTTGATATGGCTAAGAACTCCAGCGGCGTGATCAGTGCAAGGCTCTCGACTGATGCAGCTATGATCCGTGCTCTCGTTGGAGATGCATTGGCGCAGATTGTGCAAGAAATCGCCTCACTTCTAGTTGGGTTCGCTATAGCTTTTGAAGCATGTTGGCAGTTGGCACTTATAGTTGGTGCAATGATGCCTCTCTTAGGACTTAACACCTATGTACAGATGAAGTCTGCAAAAGGATTCATCAAGGAAGCAAAGGTAGCCAAATCAATAATTTCAAATTTCAATTTTAACCGGATCAAAGATTCTTTGCTTATAGAGATTTTTATATCTTTCTATTGTAGTTGATGAATGAGAAAGCGAGTCAAGTAGCGAATGATGCTGTTGGTAATATGAGAACGGTAGCTTCGTTTTGTGCTCAAGAAAAGATCATGGAGATTTACAAGGAGAAATGTGAAGGGCCAGCTTCAAGTGGGACAAAATCAGGATTAATTGGTGGAATTGGATTTGGTTCATCTATGTGCTTTCTATACTTGGTTTATGCAGGCAGCTTCTATGCAGGTGCTCGGCTCGTTGAGGATGGGAAAACGACCACGGCTAATGTATTTTGTGTACGTTTACATGGCTCTGTCTCATTACATTGCGCTCATTTGCATAATGTAGTTCTTGCAAACACGCAGGTTTTCTTCGTTCTATCAATGGTGGCCACAGCAATATCCACTTGGAGTGCCATGGCTCCGGATTCAGGCAAAGCAAAGGCTGCAGCCGCCTCCATATTTGCCATTCTTGATGGCAAATCCAAGCTTGATCCTAGAGACGAGTCAGGGATCACTCTCGAAAATATTGACGGAGAAATTGAATTCAGACATGTTTACTTCAGCTATCCAAGTAGGCCAGACATTCAGATTTTAAATGATCTTTCTTTGACGGTCAGCAGTCGCAAGGTGGTTGTTTTACCACAATTCAACTTAAACATAGATACTTTGTTGTTTTGGTTTCAAATATGGTAACTTGTAATTTTTTAATGAGTTCAGATAGTTGGTCTAGTTGGGGAGAGTGGAAGTGGTAAATCAACTGTGATCTCATTGCTCCAAAGATTTTATGAATATGACTCTGGTCACATCACACTTGATGGGATTGAGATACATAAGCTCCAGCTGAAATGGCTAAGGCAGCAGATGGGGCTGGTGAACCAAGAGCCGGTCTTGTTCAACGACACAATCAGAGCAAACATCGCTTATGGCAAAGGAGAGTCCCCGACCGAGGCTGAGATCATAGCTGCAGCAAAATCAGCCAATGCACATGAATTTATCAGTGGGCTGAACCGGGTCAGTATTCTTGAAAAACTAGGAACTTTTTCTTATTTTAGTAGACATTATTAGTGCTTGAACATGTTGCAAAAAAATACAGGGATACGACACGGTAGTAGGAGAGAGAGGGGTTCAGCTATCGGGCGGGCAGAAGCAGCGCGTGGCAATTGCAAGAGCGATAATCAAGAAGCCCAAGATACTTCTACTAGATGAGGCAACGAGCGCGTTGGATGCAGAGTCCGAGAAGATAGTTCAAGAGGCTCTGGATAGAGTGATGGTGAATAGAAGCACAATTGTAGTAGCACATAGGCTATCTACAATCAGGGGAGCAGACTCCATTGCGGTGTTCAAGAATGGATGCATTGTGGAGAAAGGAAATCACCAAAGCTTGATCAATATCAAAGATGGCTATTACTCCTCTCTTGTAAAACTTCACCATGCTGCATTGCCTTAAAAATCATTTTCTTGGGTGTAAGAAATTCTTTTCCTATGTCTGTAGATTGTTCACTTGCGCATTAATTTGTTCACCCTATTTCTTGTGCCACAGTTTAGATTTTTCGAAGATGTCAATAAGAAAATTAACGGGCCCCGCTTTCCAAGTGACATCCAACTTGCACGAATTATTAATGGGCCCCACCGTATTCAGATTATCCACTGACAAATTTCAATACAACTTTCCAAGTAAAATAACTTGATTGCAATCTTTCCACTGAAACAAAGAATAAATCTGCATACAAACAAATTTAGAAATTAATCAGCACACACAGCAACGCACGGCGCATATAATGATTTCACAGTAATTTCCGTTTCTATTTTTTAAATAAAAAACGAAAAGTAAAAGTTGAATTTCCCATCGTTTCGCCCTAATTCTTCCGGTGATTCCTTCACCGTAGCATCGATCTTCATATGCTAAGCATGTGGCGAAATTGATCTGATTGGTATTTCCCTTTCCCTTTGCTTCAAACATCAGATTTTAACGATTTTTGCGGCTTTGACCACCGGATTCCCCCTCGCGATCGCTTCCCGGCCGGCCGATTTGTAATCATAGCTGCAGTCGTGCCGATCGGAGTATCGATGATCGGCGCAGAAAAGGTCTCCGCACCGGCATCGGAATCCGGTCAGACCTACCTTCTTCCGACAACCGGAGCACCGATTAACTTCTCTCTTCATCGGAATCGCAGCTACGGAGGTCTCTCTCTTCAGATCTCGGCTCGCCGCAGCAGAAGCGAGCCTCCTCTCCGGCAGAAACGAGCTAGATCTGAAGGATTTCTCCAACAAAACGTGATTCAACGGCTTCGCCACGGCACCGACGGAGGTTGATGCCGCTGCGGTTGCGTTGAAACACTTCTGACAGAGATTATTAGCGGCGGAGGAGTTTCCGGCCACGCCGCACTTGACGCACAGCGACATGGTCTCAGGTACGACCTTGAACTCCGTCTCCTCCTTCTCCGTCCTCTGCGCCATTTTTTACTGAAAAAATTAAAATCTGAAAAACAAAGAACCAATGAATCTGGACAGAAACGTTGGCGGATTGATCTCTAGAGAGAGAGAGACAGGGGCGTGTGGAGGGAGTTGCGGGCTGGCTTTGGGAAGGGAGGAGGTGGGATTTGAAGGGGTCGAGAGGTCGGTAATGGTGAGGAGTTATGGACGATAATGCCCTCGTCATTTTTTACTTGTTTTGTGCTGGAAAATCTAATTACTTATCTTACTTTATTACGAGTATTTATATAATCCCACTTGTTTCAATACTTTAAGTTATCCTTTTCAGTCACGGTTTCGGCTGGACAGCTAAAAAAAGTAGTATACTACTTCCCCAGTCTTAAAATAATTGAGACGTACAATTTCTTTTTTAACATAAAATTTAAGAAGTTAATGAAATAAAGATTTAAAATGGATAAAATAGAAAAAGATAAATGGAAAGAGAAGAAAGTATGAGAGCAGATATATTTTTTGTCAAAAGCGAAAATTCAATTATCTTGAGGTAATCCATAAAGAAATACGACTTATTTTATACTCCCTTCGTATTAAAAAAAATAAGAAATATTTGAAACGATATCTTGAGGTAAAATCATGAGAAGAATTGGTAAAGTAAAAAAGCAAAAAAGGAAAACTGAGTAAAATAAGGGAGAGAAAGAGAAAAAGGAGTGAAAATAGAATTAGTGGATTGTAGAGTTCATATTCTAAAATAAAAAGATTCTATATTTTTAAGGAACAATACAAAATAAAATTAGTTCCTGTTTTTTTTTAAAAAATGATGGAGTAACATACTCTGTATTACTCCCCCTGTCCCATTAGATATACAACGTTTTTCTTTTTGGATCGTCCCAATAAAAATGAAACGTTTTCTAAAACTAAAACAATCTCATCTCTACTTTTTCTTCTCTCTTACTTTACTCTCTCCTCATTGACTCACAAAATAACACTACATAAAATCTTGTATCGAAAACCAAATGTTGTATATTTATTGGGACGGAGAGAATATTACATAAAGATCACTATGCACCAATAGTATTTATATATCAATATCTTAAAGACTTAAACCAAGTTGCACCATGATTTGCATCCAGTTGGTACAAGAGTATAGATCAAGCAATAGCACAAAAAAAGTGAGGGCTCTTTCCTAAGAAAAAGAAATTTAATAAAGTCATTTCCGTGGTCATCATAAAAGGGGTACAATAGACAATTCAGTGAATATGATAAAAGGCAAAGCAAAAAGGCATTGTCACAGCTCCAGCTTTTCAGCCGCCCACTCTGACCGCCTCTCTCCTTTTAATTCATGTCGCTTTCACCACTTTTGCCTCGTGCCGCACACGTGCCGCTCCAAAGCGCGTGGCCTCTGTCGCAGTCGCTCATCCAACGTGTCTTCTCTTCATTGGTTCAGGTCGAGACCTGCTGTTGACTTCTTCTCCACTGGCCCCACGATGCATCCGGCCGCACCGAGAGGCCTATTCCACACGTGGTGACGACGTGAGCTAGGTGATGCTGCCGTCATGCGTAGAGGATCAACAAAGATATATGGTGATTTTTATCCATTTCAATTAGGAGTACTTTATTGGGTTTTCAACTTGAGTAATCATACACAATCAAATTTTGTACAACTAAAATAAAATATTATTAATATTTGATATATTAATTATATATTAAAATTTTTTGTATAACTAAAATAAAGTATTATTAATATTTAATGTATTAATTATATATTAAAATTATAAATATAGTAAGTGGATAAGTTAAAAAGATTTATTAGCCTTTAACCTCATTTTTACTTTTATATTTAATTTTTTTTTCTATTATTTTTAAATTTTAAATTAAAATATGCACTAAATAAAATTAATAATTCCAAAAAATAAAAAAAAATATACATAAATCATAAATATATATATGACCATAATATTATACACTTTCCATGTATGCATCCATATATTTTAATAAAATGCATAAATAAACCTACTTTCGTGCAAATAAGTTAGTTTTTGGTTGTACAAAATTTGGTTACTTGTTTCGACTTCTCATGGTTTTTAATAAGTCAACAAAGATGGGCAAATCATTAGGGAGTCAACTAAATTCAGTTTTAGAAACACGGGTTAACCCTTTGAAGTTTGATCAATTGTCACGAGTTACGACTCAAATTAAGTCAAACAATAAAAATCAGGTAATTATATTCATTCATTGCCACTTCCTCCTTATTCATAGACACCGAAAAGAGGAGTTAATTAAAAAAGGCAGAAGGATAGAGCAAATTATGGAGACGCAAAAATCAATGAGAACTAGATTATAACAATCCAGCTACAAAATCAACAACATCCATACAATTGAGATGATCATGTCACCAAAGATAACCACAATGCATGTGCTCTTCACATGCACATCATCGTATCAAATATCAATACTGGCCTCCTATTTCTGTAATTAAGAGTATTAAATGTAAATGGAACAATAATAATTTTATGAATTATTTAATCGAATAGGTGGGTGATAAGTTCCATTGATCATAAAAATTTTAAACTGTTCCAGAGTTCTTGCAATATAGATCTGCACGTTGAAATTTCCCAATGCCGCAAAACTGACCCAAACAAACTAGAGATGTTATTGCCAGACCAGTTCAGAATAAAGTCGAATACATAAGACTAGCTGAAATAACAATCATATCAGACCCTACACAAAGACAAGCAAGAAGAGATAAAATTACTGCAGGTCGGAGGGATGCCCAAACGACGCATTTGGCTACTCGGCCACAAAAGGGTACACCTATCATGTTGATTGCGAACCGATTCACCTATTGTTAGGAGATGAAAACAAATGCATCCATATTCAAGAAAGCCATACTTTGCATTCTATATCTTGTCAATCTTATCTGCCTTCACAACTGGGTTGGCTTTGGCTATAGCCTCCTGACCAGAAGAACGGTAGTCGAAGGAGCACTCATGTTTGTCCGAGTAACGGTGCATAGAACAGAACATGCTGCCACATCGACAATTAAAACCTGTTAAACCAACCCGCTTCCTGCACACACCACACCTTTTTGGACCTTCTTTCACTTCCTCAGCATGCCCACTTGCAGGAGGTACAGATGATGACTGAGGTGATTCCACCATGTCTGATGGGGCAATCTGTGTTTCACTAATTACAGCAGCATCTGAATCCTGTCCACCAACAGAGGAACTCCCGTTAACGATACTCTGGATTGAGGAAGCAGCAAGCTTTGCTTGCTCTTGCTCCAAAACCAGGTCCTTGTAACACTTGGAGCACATATTCATGGTAGCTGCTGTCCCAAAGAATCCACAGTTATTTGCACACATGATAGGAGCTTGAGGAGTTTGGCATCCAGTCTCATTCTGTTCCATCTTAGCTTTTTCCTGCAATAAAGCATAAACCCTCAAGACAAGCTGTAGTCACGTTGTTAACTAAATATCCACAGAATCTGAGTTGGACTCAAAATAAATCCTGCAGCCTATGATGCCATCACATAATTTTTCCAGCTTCATCGATTAATGAAATCACATATTGTAGCATACACTCCTTGTTAATTTGGGAAAAAAATGCTTGCACAGTTTCAACAAAGCTGACATAAATTAATATGTAATGCAAAACAAAATCCAAATTGCAAGCCAGGACCATAAGTCCATAACCTTACATTTCAAGAGTAACTCACAATATCAAGCATGTTCTTATGCCCTAAATATCTACAATATCTCATTTCCAAACCTGTAACTGGATAGATTTTGCCAATTATTTTCATCTAATTATGTTTCCGTAAGAACGATGAATACATGTAAACAATATAATCCTAACGAAATATCACGTGTAGTTTAATTGCACAGTAATACAGGGTTGGTTATAACAGTAATACTGCCACATCTAGTACATAAAACAAAAGGCACCAGCATAACATTATCAAGAGATATTAAGAAAAAAAAATACCTATAACGGCAACAGATTGACAAAATCTAGAAAACATAGCTAACTATAGAGATAGGTCGATAATACATAACAGAAAATTAGAAAAAAACTAATTTTTGGTAGGAATGCAATACCCATCAAATATTCCAAAGTAACATAATAGGTGTCTGTTCTCAATCTAACAATATGTCATAAGAACAGATAAAATATTCGTAAAACTGTTCGTTGTCAAACAATAATGCACAATACTTGAAAATCAAAACAACAACATGCTCCTCAATCAAGAGCTGGTATAACCTGTCCAAACAGACCCCACTTCCATGGAATGGAAGTTAGAGAAGATCTAGAAAACATTGTAGAAGCAATAGGGAATACATTAGCTAATAGAAGCCTCAGACCAATCATAACTTCTTGTATAACCTTTTAAACAGCACCTAGTCACTACCATAACTTCTTTTAAAGGAGTAGTATCTTTCAAAACTGAGCTCGATGGCTTTAACTAACTAGACAGAAAAGATGGATCCAAATATTCAATCAAAGCAGTAGAACACTGAACCCTAGCTGGTTGCAGGTCGTCATCATTTAAACCCATAAGCATACTGAATCAACTTCATACAACACCTTAATCATCGATTACAATAGGCTCATTAAATTAATAAAAATATCACAAACGCGAAACATTACAATATGCGACTTGATATATTTAATCACCCAACCAATTAATTGCATTCGAATCGATAAAAGCTGACAAATATATACAATTAATCAAGCACAAAAAGAGTGTTAACGAAATAAAACAAAATTAGTCATTAGACAGACCTGTTCGCCGAGGAGACAAGAGAATATTTTTGTCAGCTTCTAATCCCTGCGACTAATCAGAAGAAGATGGATTACAAACATAAATATACATAATTAACAGAGTCGAGAGACTACCGGTGAACAAATTTTTTGCAATTGATACTCATATTAATCTGGATTAAATCAAAGACAGAAACGCAACGTCAACAGCAGCGAGAGATAGGGAAACCTACCCCAAAAGCGAGCAGGAAACGTGGACAAGGAGAATCGCAATTGAAATCGGGGGAAGATGATGTTTATATATATATAAATAAATATACTCCGTATAAAATACATGAAGTTTGTGGTGTAGGTACACCGGCGACAGCTGTCGCGTAGTTAGTGGTTGTAGGCTTTTAGCAATAGCCAGTTCACAAATTAATGTTTTCTACTCCATACTTTAAGAGTATAAGTATAATTAATTAATTTTAATGTAGATATAGATGGAAATATCAAATATGCATAATTGAATGGAATTAATTGAAATATTCAAAGTGACATTTGCGGACCGTTGGATATTCAAAATTATTGCCAGTGATATGAAATTATTCGAATTAAATCCAAATCATTCAAGTTATCTTTCACTGATAAGGCCCACTGGGCCGGGTTGTAGGATCTCGCAGCCTCAACATGTTAAAGCCCAAGCATGTGTTCTTGAGTAATTGATTTGGGATGCGATTGTGCTTAGTGAAGTTAAAGTTGAGTATGCATGCATATTATTTTGCTTCTTACAGGATTCACTTTCTAGAATTAGTTGGTTGTTTTGATTTTATTTGGAGTTTATAATTAATATTAATCTTTGCTAGTAGTTTGTAATAAGAATGAAGTTCATTTCATTTTAATACATTGCTCTAATTGATAGGAGCTTGCAGTTTTTGGGTGCATATATTAATATGTGCGAAAATTTGGAAAATATATAACTGAAATGCTTAAAATTGCGGCTGATTTGGTATAAGTACAAATATGTACTATGACATATGTTCGGAGTATATTAGTAGTATATTTTTTTCAAAAAGAACAATTAAAGATACATAGGATGGACATCAAATCACATTTTATCCCCAGTTTTTAGCCAACCCCTACAATGGTTTCTCCCTTATTTCTCCCTTATTTCTCCCTAACTCAACATTTCATTTTTACATCATCACTAATTTAATTGTTTTATTTTTATATATAATAAAGCTAGCTTATTTAATTTATAAAGATAAATCAAATAAATAGTAATAAAGTTCGTTGTATTAAACACGGGTACACATTACAACGAAGAAAATTAAAAAAAAAAAAAAAAAGTACACGAATGGAAAAAAAAAATCAAAAAAAAAAATTCAAAGAAAAAAAAATTCAAGGGCGGTGGGCGCGGTTTCTATTTGCCCACAATTCTTCGATGATATCGTGTTGTAGTGCTTGATGGGCCTCCTTCTGGTGTATGTCCATGAACGCCTGGAACCGTTCATGTTCGTTGTGCGGTACACCCTGGCGGGCGGACTCGGTTGAGACACCGTGACTCGATGATGCAACACTTGGGTCGTTGGTGACGTCGAGGACGCCTTCGTGTTCATCTTCGATGATCATGTTATGCATGATGATGCACGCATACATGATATCGGCAATATCCCCCTGGTAGAAAAAGCGCGTCGGACCCTTTACCAGTGCAAATCGCGATTGGAGCACCCCAAATGCCCTCTCCACATCCTTGCGCGCAGACTCTTGCGCTCGGGCAAAATACCTTCTTCTATCTCCGAGTGGGCATCTGATCGTCTTCAGAAACACGGGCCATTGCGGATAGATGCCGTCAGCCAGGTAGTACCCCATGTTATGCACATTGCCATTGGCCGTGAATTCGATGGAGGGGCCTAATCCGTTGATCCGCTCGTTGAAAAGGGGCGAGGAATTGAGAACATTTAGGTCGTTGTTCGACCCGGCTATACCAAAATAAGCATGCCAAATCCAAAGCCGTTGGTCGGCAACGGCTTCAAGAATGATGGTGGGATGCGTACCTTTGTAGCCGGTAGTAAACTGGCCTCGCCACGCGGTTGGGCGTTCTTCCACTGCCAGTGCATACGTCGATGCTTTGCCGAGCATCCCCGGAAAGCCGTGGGTCCTCCAGTGCCAATCCAGTAGGAACCTGGCAGTCAGCTGCGTCCGGCGAGCGAAGGTAGTGCTCCCCAAATATCTCTCGCACGCCCTGACAGAAATTCTTCAGGCACTCGTTGCAGTCGTCTCGCCGCATTGCAGATACTCATCGAACATGTCGGCGGACCCTCCATATGCCAAGCTGCCGGATGGCAACAAGTGCATTTCTGCAGGGGCGATAGTCCGGGCTTCCCTGCTGCGTCTGGAGCCGGAACTCGGGGTAACGCGCGGACAACGCATTAACAATGCGCAGGAAGAGGGAGCGGCGCATTCTGAACCGGCGACGAAATACATCTGCCGGATAACGTGGTTCCTCCGCGAAATAATCGGCGAACAGCCGATCGTGCGCACCAGTGTGGTTGCGAGGGATGTATCGGCGCCGCCGGCGGATTGGCCGTTGGGGGGGTGGCTGCTGCATTCGAGCGATCTCGCTTTGTATGCAGCGGGAGATATAGTTGTTGATTGGGTTGTTGGCGAAACCCGCTACATCCCATCCGGTGGGAGCGGGAGGTACCTCTTCTTCGGAAGAAGAATGTGATATTTCCTCGTCGGACTGAGCACGAGACGATGAATCAGAACTCATTTAATAAAGATGGAGAGAAAAAAGATTGAAAATTTGTGTGAATGAAGTTTGTGGGTGATGAATGGAGGAAGAGGATGAAATATTTATAGGGGTGGGATAAAATAGCCGTTCGGCCAAAAAAAAAAAAAAAATTTTAAAAATCGCCGATTATCGCCGAGCGTCGCCCACAGTGGCCGGCGATCGCTCGGCGATAATCCGGCGATAAATCGCCACTCGGCGAAGCATTTGGAAAATATATAACTGAAATGCTTAAAATTGCGGCTGATTTGGTATAAGTACAAATATGTACTATGACATATGTTCGGAGTATATTAGTAGTATATTTTTTTCAAAAAGAACAATTAAAGATACATAGGATGGATGTCAAATGACAATGCAAACTTTAATCAATCTTGAAATACACAAAAAGATTGGGTGTGAGTACCCGGTTTTAAAATGGACATATTGGGATAGTCGGTTCAGAACATCAAATGTCAACAAATCGAAAAAAAAATTCATAAAACCATTACATGATTAGTATGCATCAAGCAACTAAAACAATATGTTTAGTCCACAGCATCTAATGTCAGCAAAAATAAAATTTCATAATAGGAGTAAGTAGTAAGTACGTATTTAATAAGCTCACAACAACTTCTAATAAAATAAATCCACTCCGAGTCATATTCAATAATTTCAAGTTTGAACATGTAATAAAAATTTTACTCCAATTTCACCAAATAATAGAACTTGATTAATTTATTGAACCTTGAAATAAAAAAGTACTCAGCATAACAAATAATGATCGATAATTTTCACTTTGCAGAAGTTGTTGACAAAAGTAACAGTAATAAGCAATAATTAAAGTTTTAATAATTTCCGAGCTCCAAATTTTATAGTTTTATTCAATTTAATTAGAAATAGTTAACCAAATCTACACATATTGAATCTATAAAAGCAAAATGCAAGAGCGTAGTATATCACCCTTTTATTACATTCGGATAAAAAAATGGAAAACAAATAAAATTAGTGATATAAACAATTATTATCCCACCAAAATGCATGCTTAGTTCATGTAGATAGCGAAGAAAGACACGATGGAGGCTCCAACCAAGGCGCTTATGGCTGGTAAGACCGCGATGGCGATGTCACTGTCTGGGCTGGGTGCTGGCGAATCATCGTGCGGATCATCCTTGGCCACGACCGCGCTCATGGATGCGGCCGCGATAATGGTTGCATATGCGATCTTCCTCATGTCCATGTTGGCTTGAAAAGGTTTTTTATGATTATTTTTTGTGATTGTTGTGTGTTTAAATTTTTATAACGATTGAATGGCTACTTTTGGAAATGATTCGACCAAATATTTCTCTCCTTGCTATTTTTAGAGGGATTTTGAGCGTTGGACATTGGGTGGACTTGCGTCGAACATAAGCTGATAGCAGTCTCACTTTAATTTGTGTATGTAATTATGTATAATTGTGAATTGTACTTACTACTTTAATAATTGGTTGTGTTTGTAGTGAAAAGTCTTATTTTGTTATAATAACAACTATTTTATTTTCTTAAATAACTATTTATAATCTATGTCATTTATAAATATACTTCAATAGTTCGTTATTATATAGTATTCAATATCGATGTTTTGAGATTTCAATTTCAATTTCAATTTCAATTTACGTCATTTCAATTTATGTATAAAATTAATATGTAAATAAATATGAGTATTTTTATTAACTTTTTCCATGTATAATTTTCAAAGTTTCATCAAATTAAAGTGAAATATTTAATCCCGAATAGATAGAGTACGTAGTAGTTACTAAGCACCCTATAATTAAATAGTTAAAGATAGTTAGAATAATGATATGGATCTACCTATATGTCGGCCGATTAAAAATAGATTTTTCAAAATTTTAGTTCAGACTAATTCATGCCGTCCAATTTTTAACTTAGTTGCCGTTCCTTTATTAATAGCATTGAGGAAATAGTCAAAACTAACCTATCAACTATTTTGCCTCTAAAAAGAAAATTAACTTTTAAGAACGCGTTACTTAAGATGAGACTTAAAGAAAAACTTGGGACTTTATATTGTGCTTACCAATTAAAATGGATCCGTGACATACAAAACTTAAGAGAGCATCCAATCAAAAACAAATAAACGATCACAAAAAGTTTTCTATTGCGTATAAATCTAATTAGAAAATAGATCCTCAAAAAAAGAAAATAAAAATAGGTTGTAAAACCGACATAAATAGAAACGAGGATTAAAGAATGCTAAAATTTTCAAGAATAAAAATCCTATGCGGATTCGTTCAACATTACAAAATTCGAATAATAATTATGATTTGGCTGCACAAACAGGTTTCAAATCAACATCCCATGTGAATGCCGGATCAAAACCTATCTAGTTCCGTTCCCCACCATTGATTTAGGTGACGTTTATTAAGATTTATTTTATTAACAATTAGATTTTTTTATTTGATCTCTTCAATTTCCTTTCACATTTTTTGTAGTATATCCTTCAAAATATTAGTAGTATATAATCTGATAATAAAAATCAAACCTAACCATTAACTATTAACTAAAACTGAAGTTTGAAGCTAGAAAAAAAAACCCCAGAAACCCTAACTAATGATATAATAAACCACAATTAAGGAAATTAAGAAAGAAAATACTCCATAATTAAGACATAAAAGTGTAAACCGACCACGATGCCTTAGCTTTGAAATCAAGAAAAAATAGTAGTAGTAATTAGGTAAACAACCCTCTTCCTTTTCAAAAAAATCAAAACCTACAATTAAACCAGCCATGATGTGTCCAAATTAACCCCCTCCTCCCACACACCATGTGTCACCCCTCCCTACCCACAACACTTGTTTTGTGAATGAGAAATTCTTCAGTTAAATAGTCTCTAACAAATAATTTAAGAAAAGAGTTTGAATTGTTCACATAATAATTAAATAAAATGATTTATCATGACAGCTGCTATTATTAGCCTATCAAGTGACAAGGCTAAATGAATTGTTAGTGCCTTTGTAAACTGGTTTACTTCTTCAACTTTTCAAACATGGGCATGTCTCCTTCGCCATGTGTCCACGCTCTTCCCGGCCCCACACGTTATTACTCTCTCCTCTTTTCTCTCTCTAGACTAAGATGTGTATATATAGCCATACGACCTTTGAGAGTTGAGACAGTGTCGAGAGTTTGAAGTTAAACAAGAAGAGAGTTAGTTGGTATATATATTGAGAAAAGAATGGCAGTTTCTAAGGCTATAGTGATGTTGATGTTTGTGGCGGTCATGTCTGCTCTCTCCGCTGCGTTTGCGCAGGTGGATCCCCCTGCGCCGTCGCCTGACGCCGGTGCTGGTACCTCTCTGCCGTTCTCCGCCGCCGCCGTCGCTTCTTCCTTGGTGGCGTCGCTCGTGGTGGTGCTACTCAACAACTGATTTTATTATTTTTATTATTGTGTGTTGGAGGGATATGATATTCTTTTTTATTACTTGAGAGATTCATAATATGATATTGTTACACACATTTACATATCGTTTATTTGTTATTATGTGTAGTTTTTGTAGGTTGTATTACATTTACACCGGTTTTATATATTTATTACTTGTATATTCATTTGTTTTTTCATGACTATTTTTTTATGAAACTAGCTTACGAAAATAGTAACCAGTTTTGTTCATTCACCTTTACAAAATCAGATATAGGGAGGCGTTTAATAAGTTCACGTACAAGTAATTAAAATAAGCAATAAACTAATGAATAAAGATAGCTGCATCATTCAACAATTAAACACATAATGGTGAATTGTAAAGAATTCATGAATATTGCATATGATACACAAATCATGAGAGTAGCATATGTTACAACACCAGTTTTCAACAGTAAGCTATTACAAGAGCTACCAAAATGAAGGGAGTAATGCATACATGTTCCAAGTAAGCCCACTCTCTTGGAGTATCAAAACCTTTTTTGGGACAGAACAATGGTCAAAAACCAAAACACCTCACTCTTGGTATAGTTAATAGATATACATCATTTTCACTTTTCAATATACTCCAGCTTAACTATCATAACATGGAATCACTGCTCCAACTGAAATAATAGCTGTATCTGAAATTGATCAAGGAAAATGAGATCAGCATATTTCAGAATATAGATAAACCTACATCTCAAACTTATTTCAACATCACACACATGAATTGAGTCCATAATTATATAGTGAACCATTTTAGCTTACTTGCCCAAAAGCAGGCTTGTTCCATAGGTTGTCGAAATGTTAGTTGAACGGCACGCGAGATTATCTCATGCACCAAATTCCTTGTGTAAGCTCCTTATTTTTAGTAACAACATGGAGATGGAGATGCACATCAATTGCCATCAAAACTGTTTGATCATCTTATCTGCAAGTTAAGGATTATAACCGCAGGTAAGAACATAAATCAAACAGAACAAGTAATATAATAGGTATCCATTAACCAATGCCTTCCAATGACCTTATGTCTTTGGCAATGACTGTATCTCCGTCATCACCTCCAACATGGCGTACAACAACTTCCTCAAGATGACCATCGTGAAATGCATGCTGTAAAATTAGAGTCCACACAAATATTTGGGTGTTAGTGGGCATTCATGCAACAAAAACTGATACAAAGGAAAGCATCAGAAAAATGGCCATCAAAATTATAAATGAGTTGGGAGTAGAGAGTGTTTCAATGCGCCTAGTATCTTGTTCCGTCTAACAAATTTACATCCTACACATCAAATAAACATTCAAGTCTATCGAATAAAATCTCGTAGAAACTGTAGAGGAAGTTAGGCAGTTAGAATAGTCCATGTATAGAGAGAAGATTCCATAAACAAAGATGAAGCATGAAAGTGTGTTTAGAGTAGAATCAACATACCCTGTAGAAGCAACTTGTCCCAAATGGACAAGTCCCATTCCCAAAGTCAAAGTGCTTGCAGTCGATAAACCTGAAACAGAGCAAAAGCATTGTTTCATGAGAGAGGGGAGTGGGAAGAGTGAGAGCCTAAGTTGTACCTCAGTTTTGTCTTATAGCTCTGAACAATTTCTTGTTTTTCCTCACTCGAGGAATACCAAACGACACTAGGAATGACAAAGTATGAAAGTCTTCGACATATAGGGCAAGCTCTTATAGCAGAATTAACATGAATCCCAGAGCTCGGAGAGCTACTACGCCAATTTCTGATACACGATATGCAAAATGAATGGTCGCACTCTGATAGAATCCCGAATTTCCTTTCCGCTGATGTAGGCTTCGAGAGGACAGCCTCCAGGCACACACTACACTCTATATCTTGACTACACCTCAGTGCTTCTAAATGTTTACGCCTTTTCTCACAAGACCTCAAGTGCTCTTCTCTTTCTTGAGGCCTAAAGGGATGCAAGCATTGTTTCTCACAGATTGGACATACATCCCCATGAATGTGAGGGCAGTCTTCCCCTCGCGGGCAATCACCAACAGCAGCAAAAGAACACATAGCATGACCAGATGGACCAGCATCGTTGGAATGGCCCATATAACTATCCTCATTTGGCATATCATTTCGTGCCAAATCTGTGGCAGTTCCAGAAACAACGGGGAGGGGAGTATCCGATGAAGAAGGAGAAAGTTTGACATGTTCGTATCTGCATCGACTACCATATGTGCAAATCCCCTTTTGATAGAAGGTACATATCTGCAATATGCGGATAGAGCAAGTTAGAAGAAATGCACATAAAAGTATTGGTAATCCAAGCAGATTGACAGAATGATACATTGTTAGTTGGGGCCTTCCAATCATGCGCAAACTCACAGTGCTCCCCTTTCAAGCAAGCGCCATGGACAAAAAATTTACATATAACCCTGTTTTCAAAACAATTATTGCTACATATTTTTCACCCACAAATAAACATGTTCCAGAAAGAAATTGCCAAAAACAATAACAATTTGTGAAATTTACAAGAATGAATTTTAATTCTCCCCCCTTCCGGAACATTTCATCATTACGCCAAACAAATGAAATGATTTGCAGCATTTGTAGAATTGTGGAGAGGTGAGAGAGGATGAATACCGCTTAGACATGGCGTTCGTGAGAATCCGTGTGGAAACTCACGAATTCGCTTGCTTGAGTATAACGAAAAGAAGGCTCGCAAGTGAAGAATGATGAATTGAATAAATTAGGAAGAAATTTGAGAGCGTATATAGGGGATGATGCAAGAGTCCTCAACTTTCAAGGATCACGCCTCGTTTAGCCATTGCTCAATATAGTAATCTTCAAATAATTACTCATAACAATTCTATTTCCATATTTTTTTTGAATAAAATCCACCCGCCATCGCTTTTTGAAAGAGGAGAAAAACAGAACACAGAAATTGGATATTGACATCTATGATTAATGTAAATGAAAAGCATGAAATTAATTAATCACTTTGTCAGGAGCTCTCCAGTGTGTATAGGACTGTATTATTTCATTTCTTACAATTAATCTTGGAGAGGTGGGAACATTAGTACATGGTGAAACCATCATCGTAGGATACATGGGGGCCTCGTTGGCAGGGAGGGGCGTTCTCGTCGTACTCAGCGCAGCAGCTCCATCGCTTCTTCCAGTTGGGCCGGCCGGTGTTGGGGCGCTCATCCTTGTCGTTCCATCTATAGACGATTACACCGGAGAGGTCGCTCCACTCTCCATCAATGCCTTGGTGAGGTGGGGCATATGCAAATAGCCCCTTCTCCCCTGTTTATATGAAGAATGGTGGTGGTCAAGTAAGTAGATAATATAGTAGGAGTATGTCTTCTGAGACAAGACAAACTAATATGACAAGAATTTCATCTAACGTTAACAGTAGGAAGATCCGTGCACAATAATCCCCATTACAAGCTGAGTTGATGCACTTTGCAAGGATGAAGTTACAGAAGTTCAAGCTTTAATAAGTCTATTGAAGCAACCAAGATTAGCTGTGTACAAGCTTCTCAACACACTAAAGAGTGCATTAGCCACCATACAAGCCTCTTAACACACAGGCATATGCGTATACCATGAAGCTAATTGCATCTTTCACACAGACTACTGTGTCATTTGTTGCCTACTTTTAATTTCTCCATTCTCTATAAAGATGGAAATGGCCAACTACTTTGGCTACTTCAGGGGGACCAAAAAGGCTGAAAACCTTCATCTGTCATCCACATTCATGAGCCCATCAAGGACAATATGTCTTCCTTTATTGAAGATTAAGACAAGTTTTCAAACAGCAAGACACAAAAGTAAGGTTCAAAGATTATGCCACATTAGGTGCTTGTATTAAAGATCTACCTAAAAGACGACATCAACGTTAAGTTCTCACAGATTTAAATTGTGTGCAGACATTTTCCAAGTTAAGCAATTTAGTGTTAGATCATTAGTATCTGATCCAATAAAGACCCCTTTTCCTTTTGGATAAACATTCTCAATATGATATCCCTCCAACTGAGGATACATTTTCTAACCTGATTCACTGAAAGAGAGTGTATATCCAAGATCTTGATTACAAATTCCCATGAAATATGTCAATTCCTACATCTATCCATGCTGGTTTATGTAAATAACAGTCTCCACATAAGTTCAACATATTCATCCAAATAGGACCATCTCCTATTCACCAGTCAATCAGTCATCAATATCACCAATCATCTAACAAAACATGGGACTGTTTACCATTTAAGATTAAGCTACCGTATTTTCATTAACCGATAAACCCTAGTTGGAAATGAAGCAGAAAGCCCCAATTCAGACCAATTCCATACATTGAGTAGTTTGAATTTACACATGTAAGATGCCAAAGATAAAAAACAACCACGCAGACTCCCATACTTTTTATGAGATTGCACAAAGAAAGCTCTGCCCTCCCAAGCTGAGAGAGAGAGAGAGAGAGAGAATTGGGGAATTGACACAGTCATCAAGAATGTTGCACATGTCAAACCATACACTGGAATAGTAAAGGAGGAGTATAAAGTTGTAAACTTTATGAACAAAAGTTTAAATGGGATTACACTTTAAAGCTTACAATAAACTTGGAGGTTTATGAAGAAGGGGTGGATAGACAATACCAGTGGCGTGGCCATGGAAAGAGCAAGCAGATGGGGAGTTGTGGGAGTCGTCATAAAAGGTGTTGCACCTCAAACACCTTTTCTGGGCGCTCAAAATCTTTAATTTTGGGGATGCTCTGCTCTTCACTCTTGATGATCTTGTTGCATTGGGTTGGAATTGGAATAGTGGTGAAGAAGAACGCCCATATGCCAAATTCATCTTCCACAACATTTTCTTGATAATACTCCCAATTTATGTCCACGTGTGAGTTAGTAATAAATTCCAATTTATGAATATTAGAATGAATGTCAGTATGATTTTAAAATAGTTGTTGAGTAGTAAAAATAAAAATTTGAATATTTTAATAAAAAGAAAAAAAATAAATTTATTCTAATAAAAATGAAATCTGTTACTCCTATCTATTTTCTTTTTCTTTTTTTCACAGTAAATTTTCGAGGTCGAAAATATGAAGACAAACGCGGGCCCACTATGACGTATTTTATTTTACTTTATTTGTTGCACATATTTTCTGGCATCTTCCTGGATCCCATGTTCTATGCTTTAGATTGTGGTCTAAATTCCCCCCTGTTTTCACATTCCGTATTCTTTTAATCATCATGAAAATTTGTACTGCTGCAACTACATTTTGTAAGAATTATTTTTGTGCATAAAATGATTCCAATCGAGGTTCCTCTAAACCCGGTGCATGCTTTTCTATCCGGAAGTCTTTAATCTTTATCATATGCTTTTTGACAAACTTTTTTCCCCATATTTATCAATTGTTAATAATACTCCCTTTGAATAGTATAGTTACAGTTTCTATGATCATTAAAGCTGTGGTCTCGAATCTCTCCCAATCATAAAATTATTCATCATTTTTCACAAAAGTAAAATTGCTAAATTTAAGCATAAATCTTGTGCATTACAAGAAAAAGGAATAAGGTATCCACTACATAAATATACATGTAAGATAAAATCACAGTATACAAAAGAAGAGAGGTTATCTCTAACTATTAATGGGGCTGGGGTCTTTTATTTATCGACCTAGTAACTAACAATTTATTTCATTGCAACAGAAAATGCAGTAACACTTTTTTGCGCACTAAAAAAATAATCTTTTCTTTGGACAAGGGTCATACAACAAGCAGTATTTGAAATTGATTAACCCACGCTGTCTGAGACCACTTCCACAGTCCACCCCCACCCATCTCTCTGTTTCTTTGTAGTCTTCTCCCATCAGTGAGTTTTTTCTGCCCAAATTCCTGCTAATTTCCGCCCTTTTACTGCTCTTCTATGAACATTCTTGGTGTCTCTCTCTCTCACTTCAGTTCTTTGGCTTGTGTTGTGTGTGCATTGTGTTTATGCTTGGGCCTTGGCTAGTGTAATTTTGAACTTGCATTTACTGCCCTTGTGAAATTATAGCATAAAGATTTAGTTTTTAACCTGTTCAGAAAGATTCCTAGTTAACAATAATGTGGTTTTGCTACCAGCTATTTCTTTAAGGCGGGATTTTCCACTAGATTAGCCATTCTTTGTTTCTATATTTGTTAAGTTGTGATCTAGAGAACAATATTTATATGTAGTCTTCTATTATTATATACTTCAATCTTTCTTCGAGAAAGTTTAAAACTTGTACATGGGTCTGAGATCTGTGGAATGAGCCTTAACAAGATAGTTTGGACATAATTATGCAGGTTAAGACATCTGATGGTTTAATTTAAGCTGTTTTACAGCTGTGGTTTCTCACTAGGATTGTGTATGGATAATGTGACGGCATGAGGTTGTATATATATATAGGGTTATGTATCAGCAGACCTCTTGCCTGATGATGGTTTTATTTTTTCTTCTCATTTCAGAGTTATTCACAGCATATGCATTCCTTTGTTGGATTGGATCTCTTTATATAGTAACTCGAGTTGGGTTTTCGCTGCATTCTCACTCATAGTAGTTCTGGATTCTCATACGGGCAAAACCCCGAATTGATTTATGCATGTGCTAATGTGTCTACAAAGTCCATTTGCTTGCATTTATGTTGTATGTTAGTTCAAAATTGACATACTTGAGTTCACATATTTCATGGATTTGTCTTGCTTACCACAAATACTCGGCGTATGCATTCAAAGGCTTTCTATACATATTTATAAGCTCAATTTGTATATTACTTAGTTCCCAGATTATTGATGCAGGTTTGCCCTTTGTCAATTACTAGGTCATTTGTTTGTATAAAAGGCAGAGGACCTATTTCCTAAGTTTTCAACATATTTAGTCTTCTGAGGGGTAAAACTTGCTGGTTTTCCTTTGCCAACAGCGACATTATCAAAGGACAGCGTTTCAGTTGAAGGAACGTTGAAGCTAAAAGCTCTATAGTTCTTGCTGATGATGCTCCGAATATGGCTTAACGCGGTCCTGCTAATATGTGGTCTTTTCTGCAATGCTACTGGTGAGTCTGCGAAATTCAAGCATCCTTTGATGTATATATGCTGGTCAATATTTCGGGATACCTGTCCAAGTTCACTAGATGTCAGATAAATCTTCTGGATGAACTCCAATTATTAGTATGGTGTCCTTTTGAAGATAATGTTGGACCAAACTACATTTGATTATCGTATAGACGTATACGACATCTTTAACTTTGATACTAGAGAAGTATGATCCAAATAAGGACAGTGACACCTATAGTATAGTTGTGGAAATTTCCTAATCAAATAATGTGATAGGGCTAATTGATGGCTTAGTTTCTTAGCTTGGAAATTAACATTGTTCAAGTTTCTTTTATTTATAACAAAATGTACTGAAATTTCGTGCAGGGGCGTTCGTGGGTGTCAACATTGGAACTGATGTTTCTAACATGCCATCGGCTCCTGATATAGTTGCGATTCTCAGAGCTCATCAAATAACTCATGTGCGTCTCTATGACGCGGACGCGCACATGCTGAACGCTCTTGCAAACACCGGCATCGAAGTCATGGTCAGTGTTACAAATAAGGAGGTCCTAGGAATCGGAGAACTGGCTTCAACAGCAGCAGCTTGGGTTAATAAAAACGTCGCCGCTTATGCTCCTTCAACCAATATTACCGCAATTTCTGTGGGAAGCGAAGTCCTCACTACTCTCCCACATGCCGCGCCTATTTTAGTCTCTGCTATGAGCAACCTGCACAAAGCCCTGGTTGCTTCAAATCTCAACTACCAAGTTAAAGTGTCGACGCCTAATTCAATGGACGTCATTTCTCGGTCTTTCCCTCCTTCCACGGCCACGTTCAACACAGAGTTGAACTCTACCATGATTCAGATCCTTCAGTTCTTGAGGAACACAAAGTCCTTTTACATGCTGAATGCTTATCCTTATTACGAATATGTAAAGAGCAATGGCATTTTCCCTCTCGACTACGCGCTTTTCAAGCCACTCTCGCCCGTTAAACAGATTGTCGACCCAAACACCTTGTTTCACTACAACAGCATGTTTGATGCATTGATCGATGCCACTTACAACTCCATAGCCGACCTCAACTTCTCGGGTATCCCTGTCGTTGTAACGGAAACTGGATGGCCGTGGTTCGGTGGTAGCCACGAGCCTGATGCAACTTCAGGAAATGCTGAGGTGTATATCAATAATTTGATAAGGCGCGTGTCGAATGATTCTGGTCCACCTAGCCAGCCTGCGGTCCCTATCAACACGTACATCTACGAACTTTTCAACGAAGACAAGAGGCCTGGGCCAATTTCTGAGAAAAATTGGGGGATAGTTTTCACTAATGGCACTTCTGTGTACGACCTTGGTTTGGCTGATGCAGAGATCAGTACCGGTGCAAATTCTTCACGCTCGTTTTGTATTGCTCGACCAAGTGCAGATGAGAAGTCGCTGCAAGACGGACTTAATTGGGCTTGCGGGCATGGCCAGGCTAACTGTGCAGCGGTTCAGAAAGGGCAGCCTTGCTATAGCCCGGATACGTTGCAAAACCATGCTTCTTATGCGTATAATGACTACTATCAGAAGATGCGCGGTTCTGGTGGAACTTGTGATTTTGGTGGCACAGCTACAACAACTACAGTCGATCCTAGTAAGTTTTTCGTATCTTTATTCCTTCTCCGCTAACATATAGGTAGTAGCCTATTGCATTAATAATCAGCAGTCTCTATTCTTCAAAAATATCATCAGACGTCTTTGGACATTGATATAATATCGCTAGAATAACTTTTGCACTTTTAAAGACTTTTTATGACCAAAATACCCTCAAGCTATTTATCAGCTTACATATAGTTAGAAGCCTGATGCCACATTTGTTATAATTTGTTAAACCAGATTAATACATCTATAAAGATAGGAAACTAAACTGATATCTCACACCGACTTGGTAAATGATTTTGTTTACATATTAAACTTATTGGGAAGATCGATGTACCTAATTATGTTCATCTTTCGCCTGCATTTCTAACAACCTTGGTGTCTCCGTTTTGCGTGGCAGGCTATGGATCTTGTAGGTTTACAGGAAGGTGAGCCCCAGATTTATTAGACCTGTTAAATATGGTGTGTGTATGGTAGTTTCATGATTTGTATTAATTGGGTGCAGTTCGAACTCGACCCTGGGAGGGTTGCTTCCATCTTCAGCACTAGGACCGGTCGGCCAGTCTTCGGATAGCACAAGGACCGCGGTGGGCCTTCATTTTGGCACTATGGTTGCAGCAGCAGCTGTCTGTTTGGTCATATGAATTTGAGAAGCTTTTTTGTAGCATAGGGGTTTACATGTCTCGTGTTTCCACTTATTTTGAAGCAATTCTCACACTCATTCCATCCATATTTTGCTCAAATGGTGTTTATGTTGTGTTGATTTTAGCAAATCAACAATTGTATCTTTGCATATTTAAACTTGTTACTAATTGGAGTGTGATACGTTACTGGGCATTGCTTTCCATATTGTCGTCATTGAATTTATTAGTAATATTATTTTCAAATACTCATTACTATAAAATTTCCACACAATGACAATTGAGATATATGGACATTTAGATTTGGATATCTCCATGCGTTTGACTGTTAAAGAATAAACAATACATTTTTTTATACTTACGCGTTATGTGATATTTCGGTCTATTTTGGGATAATTACACAAGGCATACAAATATTTAACCAATGTTTCAATTTAGTACAAAAAGTTTTAAGTTTACATTTTTCATTTAAAAACTTTACTTAATGTTCCAAAATCCTAATTAATACATTCAGTAAAATCTCATCTAACATCGTTACCTTTTTTTTTCATTTGCTTCTTACTTCTCTTCTGTTTTTTATTTGCTTTCTACTTGTTTTTTTTATCGATGAAATTCAATAAAAAGATAGTACACCGTGATTTTGTTGCTTAGATTGGTTGCATGTAGTTAGATACTGGTAAATTTATTCCTCATTTCTTGATAAGATGTTTCCATCAGAAATTTTGAGATGAACAACATTTAATTTATATTTATAATTGTAGTTGGAACCGAAAATAATTTTGTATCAGTGATTATTATAAAGAAATTAAGTTTGTATAAATGATTTATATATGTAAATAATATTAAGTTTTTAACATTTTATAATATAATTTGGAAGTGAATATGATGGAAAAAAAGAAGAGAAATAATGGTGTTAGATGAGATTTGACTGAATGTATTAATTTGAAACACTAAGTAAACCTTTTGTACTCCCTTCATCCTCCAATAATTGTCCACTTTGATTTCGGCACGAGTTTTAAGAAATACTCTCCCCGTCCCGCTTTAGCAGTCCCATTGACTTTTCTGCACTCGTTTTGTAAAAATGATAATAAATAGTTAAAGTGGAGAAATAATAAAGTAAAAGAGAGAATAATATAGAGAAGAGTCTTATCTACATTATTCTCTTTTTTACTTTATTATTTCTCCACTTTAACTATTTATTATCATTTTTACAAACAAGTGCAGAAAAGTCAATGAGACTGCTAAAGCGGGACATAGGGAGTACTATAAATGAAAGTGTGTTAAAAAAGTTAGTGGAATATGAGTTCCACCTTTATATATAAGTTTTATAATAAAATGTGAGTTTAATAAGTTAGGGGAATATATGGCCTACTTATCATTTATAGTAAAAGTATAAGTGGACAATTAATTGGGTGCGGATGAAAATGACAAAAGGAGACAATTAATGAGATAAATAGGAAAAGTATGAAATATATAAACTTGAAACTTTTTATATTAAATTGAAACATTAATGAAATATTTTATATATATCATGTAATTACCTCGTCTATTTCACGTTTTCAGAACAGTGTCTCCAAAAAACAATCAAAAAAGTTTAAGCGGAGAAGAGTGTTATTTGAATATTTCATTCATCCATACAAAAAATCTGAAGGATGTGGCATGAATTTTTAATATAAGTTTAATTTAATGAGTTAATTAACAAATTAATCCTCGGTTGTTCCCAAACACATTATCAATTTATTGAACTCAAAGCATTCTGACATTCCAACTCGAGAAACATGTTTAACTAAAAAAAAAAACATGTTTAACTGGCGATCATATTATACACAATTTATGCCAAAACTCTTGACACGTGACAAACACGTATATTTCCTTATTTCTGAAGCCAAGATGATGTTAAATTAATCTTTTAGGAAATTGTGTATTGATCTTTAATTTGAGCTTTTATTTTATTTTAGTTTTAGTTTTAGTTTTTTAGCCCAGTTAGAGCCATAGAGTCAAACTGATATAGTACTAAATTAAAAGTCAAACAATTAAATATGGAGGCTACTATCTAGGAGTACTTGTAAAGGTGAAAAGCAAATTTTGCAATTGGGCTTTGCGTAAGCTTAGCTAATTAAATTAAATTCCTAGAAACCGTTGGAAAACCTATTTTTCTTTCGATAAGAAAATTACAAAGTATTTTATTAAACCGATCGATAAGAAATTTTCTTTCGCTATTACAAAGTACGTTATGTATCCAGGGGGATAAAAAGAATAAAACTCTTGTGGAAACCACACTGTCTAGCTAAATCTACTTTGAGAATATAGTGTTCAAACAATTCCATCCATTGAAGGGACTTATACCAAAGTAATTTACTGTATTTTATTCGTACTAATTAACATAAATTTTCGATATTTTATATAAATTGTTATGCAAAGTTCCTACGATCACAACGAAACATAGAAATAAGAATGTGCTCAAATTTTATGTGATCAAGAATTTTATGGAAAGCATACACAACTCCAATTTTGTACTACTATAGTTATTATAAATTTTCTTTTCTATGTAAAATTATGAACTGTTTTTGTTGGCAAAATTCAAATTTGGAGTGATTTTAGAAAAAAAAAACATGTCAATGCTTTTGGCGTGTTCAAATTTAACTTTTTAGTTTATTTTACGTTTAAATGAAACTGGTTAATAGAGTTGGCATTAATATGCCAATAACATTTATATATTTCTATTTAAACACGCCAGTAGCATTGACATGTTTCTCTTCCAATGGAATAAAAAAAATGTTCTCATCAGGTGACTTTTTTCCTAAAAAATCCAAAACTAGAATCTTGGCTGTTTTTTTTACACATAATAATAATGCTTGTTTCATCTATATATAAACGTTACACATAGTCTTCTACGTATAAATACTCCATTATACTACTAATTACTAGTAGTGATCATCCGGTGATCTCAACGAACTCTTGAGCTTGCTCAAACATACACACAACGTTAAATGTGTGGCTCAGACACTGCATACCATTTAGTACAAAAAGTGAAAATCAATGGCAAGATTGAAAACCTTGATACATCACACCAACAACAACACAAACAGCAATCCATGCCATTTACAATTAATTTCACAACTGTGGAGAATAGGAAGAGCCTAATTATAATTACTAGTAATAGGAAAAAAAAAAGAAGAAAAAAAATCTTGCAGCACAGTATAACTACACTGCAAGCCAAAATCAACCTCCCAAACACAGCACATTCCATATTTAAACAGAAAACCTATAATATAATAATTATAGAAAAAAGAAAAACAAAACAAAACTAGAAGTGGTTGTTGTGAGGAAAATGATCATCCCCAGCCTGCTCAATCTCTGAGGTGGAGTCATTATCCTCGTCGTCGAGATCGGCTGGAATTCCGTGGGCGCCATGGCCGCGGCCGAAGGCCTTGATGTGGTCCTTGAGCGACCTCTTGTGCTTGAAGTCGGAGCCGCAGAAGCAGTACCATATCTTGCCGCAGTTCTTCTCGTGCGTGCGCCAGTCGCCCTTCACGGCGAACGGCTTGGCGCACTTGCGGCACATGAACGGCTTGCTGCCGTGCTTCCGCTTGTAGTGCGTCTGAAGGGTCCGGAAATCCTTCAGGGGCCGCGCGCGCGGGTGCTCGATGTTGTGCTTGCACCCCGCTGCGCAGCAGTAGCACGGCAGCCGCAGCATCGCCGTCGGCTGCGTGCCTCGTAGGGATTCCGGGCCCTTTCTGTACTGCGATCCGTGGCCCCACATGTGCATCTGATCAAGAGAGAAAGAAAGAGAGATTAGCACCTTAACCTAATAGGGAACATTGACCTAATACAAAAATTAGGAGTTTCGCATATAAATGAATAATCATTATTGATATTATTACTCACATCATCACTTTGACCTAAGTTGGTTTTTTTCTTTATTTTATCTTTTATTTTTGGATGGAAAAATGAATTACATTTCTCTCAAAAATAAATAATCGAAGTAATTCTTCAAGCTAAACAAAAAATTGTTTTATGGTTACAAAATATTCAAATCTAAATATAAAAACTAAGTAAACTCTAAACATTATGGGAAAGTGGTGAGACATGACAGTAATCAAGAAGGATTGAATTGAATGTATGTATACTGAAAAACATATTGATATAAATGGGGTGAGACAGATGAGCAGCCATTGGGTGTTTGTAAGCATTTAGAGCAGTGGATGAGTATGTATTTTGCCGTTGAACAAAGTGATGAGAAGCAAACATCTGAAACAACTATTACCTTTGCATCTTGTCAGTTTTTATTTTCAACCACACATCATTTTTAGCTCAGCTAACAGTGTTCATGCACATATTTCAAAGGTTCAACACATCTTAGCTCAGATCAGCTCAGGCCCCCCATCTCCCAGTTTCAAAACAATATACCAAACGAGCAAAAAAAATAGAGAGAGAGAAAGAGAGAGTCTAATAAGGTATTATAGGACTAACCAAGACAAGATGAACCGTAAAAAGAGGAAGAAAATGGATATACCTAATTTAGTCATATCTTACTCTATTTAATTTAACAGATCCATCAAAATGTGTAGTGACATTGTTTGGTTAAATAAAATTGAACCCAGATCTGTGTAATAGCTAAATAAGAAAGGGAGAAGTAAATTACAGTTACAAAAGGCAACATAGTTTTATCTTTCTTTTCAAGATTTGATTGAAAAGAGCAAACATAGGAGGGACTGATTGACACAACAAGTCCTAGCTGTTGATTGAATCTCAAACTAACTTTTGTTTTCCTTGACAAGACAACAATAATAAAGAACCAATCCCAAATCCATTCAACCATGGTTTTAGAAAAAGAGAGCCTAGATTTTACTTTACATTTCATGAAATGTATCAAATCAAGAAAAGATAGTTCATGTGACCCAATCAAAAGATCAATTAACAGAATTTTTTAAACACAAGTGTTTTCACTCTCTCTCTTTCTCCTCAACACACACCAAAAACACACACATACCACGAAAATTGAAACACCACTAGGTAAAATCAAAGCCATACCTGGAGATTATTGTATCTGTTGAAAGTCTTGCAACAAAGGTGACATGAAAACTGAGTAGGTCCGATGAGGATTTGGGAAGGGGTGGGAATCCAGTACTGCCCCATGTTGAGCCTGTTCAAGGGCAGCCCGGAGAGGATGTCGACGCCCTCTTTCTCCGGAGCCTCAGAGGAGCCCGAGCCTGGGTCAGAATTAGGGCTTGGAAGCCCTATCTGTAGGGCTATCGTCACATCCTCGCCGTCACAATCGCAATGCTCCTCGGGCTTGATGGGGCCACCATCGCATGATTCTTGGGAGGAGTTGAGGGTGTTGAGGAGAGGGAGGGCTTCTCGAGGAGGAGGAGAGGAAGAAGAAGGAGAAGGAGAAGGAGGGTTGATGGTATGATGAGGGTTTGGTGATGATGAAGATGAAGAAGTGGAGGATGAATAGTAGTGGGAGTGGAGATGGGAACTGAAGTTGAACCAGAAATTGTAGTAGGGCTCAGTCATGATTATTAGAGTAGGGAGAATTGAATGGAGTTGATTAATTCATTAGGGTGTTGCAGGGATTAGCTGACACAGAGGTGATGAGTTTGTGTGTCTATATATACACTGCACTGGATGAGAGAGAGAGAGAGAGGTGGCAATGGTGGGAGAGATGGAAATGAAGAAATATTGAAGCCTTGTAAAGCTGCAAAATAAAGGAAAAATACAGACAATTGGGAGTGGGGAATGAGGGAGTAAAAGGAGCAAGTTAATGCAGTATGATTTTTACCCCTTAAAAAAGCAGCAACCTTTATTCAGAAACTACATTTTTTGTGACTTGAGGAATTTTTCCATGACAGGCCAACAGTGGAATGTGTTATGAAATTTAACTTTTTCTAAGTAATACACATTTTAACAACCAAAAAGTCATTTCTTTTGGTCGCCTTTACCTTTTTTGTGTTTATCTTTGTACCTTGGCTGGAATTCATTTATGAACATAGATAAATTGGTACTTATCCTTAATAAATACCCCAATTATTCATTATAAGAAATTTCTTTATATGTATACATCTAACCTAACTAGTATAAGTTCACTAAAAAAATGTATAAGAGAACATTTTAATTCCATTAAAGATACTAAATTTGTGTTTCTAAATACAAAAACATCATCAATCTTAATATTCCAATTAAAAATAAGGGACGCAGATGAAGGTGTCCCAGAAAAAAAAAAAAAAAAAAAGAAGATTAAGGCCTAATGATGGACAACTGTATCCTTAACTTAAGAACAATTTTTTTGAGCTTTCAATTTTTGTCATTTTTCAAAATTTTCCAATACAAGTAATTGTTCACCTAATTTTGTGTTCAGATAAGTTTATTGAAATGAAGGAGTAATATTTTGAAAATAGTAGTAGTAGTTAATTATCTAAGTAGATAGTGTTGGAAAATTAGCAAACTCAAGTATCATGTAACTCATTAGCTATGCACCAATAACATCAAAGATATCATACACATGTAATTAAGTAATGTGCACTGATGCTATAACATTGGATTAATTAGTTTAGACATACAATGTTCAGACAATTTATATTATTAAAATTATTTCAATGTAATTTTATTTCAACTGATCCAGCATTTGCTATGAAGATTGTGCAGGCTGTTTCTTAAATACGTGCACATTAATTTATTCATCAAAGAAACTTTAAACTTAGACTGCTGGGAATAAACAACAGTCAAAAGTCAATTCCCATAGAATTTTCTCACCGTACTGTTTTCGAGGCCTAGGTCACATTTCCACATTACACATTACACAACATTATATAAATATATCTTTAATTATATTTTATGATCACGTCCCTTTTCAATTTTGATTATGTAGCCTAATACTAATACTATTGGAATGTGAGTTAACAAATGTAGATAACGATAAAAGACTTTTAAACAGTCGAAACTAGCAACAATCAGCCGACATATACATAGGTATATTTTATTTGTTTTTCAAGTAATATAAAATACACACAGCATAACGAGAGCCAGTCCATCCAACCAAATAAATGCACGAATATTTGAATTCGTCTGATTTTTTAAGTAGAAATTTTAGAATTATTAGTTACTAAATGTATGAATGTTGAATAATTAATTCTAATCAGAAGATTGTGTACTAGTATAAATTCTTGTAAACATTCTGATCATTGTAATTAATCATCATGTTATAAAAATATAATTAGAAAGTAAGATGCCATCACCCGACCTAGGCATGCACACGGTTCAAAAACCGCCGGTTCCGGTTCGGAACCGGCGGTTCACAGTTCAAAAAAATCATGAACCTGAACCGGCCCGCCAAGGGTTTAGGCGGTTCCGGTTCCGGGCCGGTTCGGCGATTCATTTTTTTTTCTTTATTTATCTATGGATAAAATTCAAAAAATCACGAAGAAAATTGCAATTTTATTAATATAAATTTAAACAAGGCTACAAGTTACAACAATTACAAATCACAAAACACTTGAAGTCTTAAACAATAAATTTAAATACTTGTTCTTTTTTAATCGTCTATTTTTATCATTATTACACAAATTATATTAATTGTTGCTTTTTTGCACATTTTAATCAATACATTGAGAAAAATGAGTAACATAACTACATTTAAATCCAATTATTTGAACATGTCCACATTCTATAAATATATAAATTATGAGCAACATGCCACATTCAAATCTAATTAAACTATTCTAGTTGATGCTATTATTAACTATAAATTTGTCTTATAAAAGGAATTATGACAAAAATAAATATAAAAATAGTAAATAATAAAATATAAAAAATAAAAAAAGTTTTGTCTTCTACGTTGAAAAAAAATTAATGAATGATCTAAACATATAATTATAAAAGAAAATACTTCAACATATTCTGTCCCACATCGAAAAGTGAAAGATAAAATATTCAAGGATGTCTCTATAAAAGAGAAACAACCAAGAATGGTTTCTTAGAATTCAGAGGCCCAACAAATAAATATGAGCTATTATGAAATTCTTGTATATATTTACTCGTGAAAATTAATTTTTAAATATAAAATTAATTTTTATAAATAATAAATATATTTTTTTAATTTTATGTGAACCGTCGGTTCGAACCGTTGAACCGCCGGTTCCGGTTTCTGAAAATCGTGAACCTGAACCGGCCCGCTAGAACCGCCGAACCGTCTGCCGGTTCGAACCGCCGCCGCCGGTTCCGGTTCGGTTCGTGAACCGGTGGTTCCAAACCGCCGGTTAACCGGCGATTCGTTCGGTTCGATTTGTGCATGCCTAACCCGACCTGATAGCAGAGGCCATGAAATCACTATTAGGTCAAAAGAAACTCATGTAACTTGGTCCACTATTAAATTTCAAAATGTGGGTGCATTTAATTTTATTGTAAAGTACTAAATCGTAGTGGTATTTAATTTTGTCTGGTTTAAATATCATGAATCTTACTCTTACATGTATTTATAATATTAAAAAACATACTCCCTCTGTCCCATAGAAAAAGGCTATATTTCCTTTTCGTTCGTTCTATAGAAATAGTCCATATCCATTTATGGTACTCCTTCCGTCCCGGCTAAGATGACACATTGCTAGCCGACACGGGATTTTATGAGTTATTGGTTAAAGTGTTTAATTAGAGAGAGAAGGTGGGTGTAGGTATTAAAGTAGAGAGATGAAAATAGATGAATATTTTAATAGGAGTGAGAAAAAGTGATTTAGTGTATTAATTGGAGAGAGAAAGTTACCAAAAAAGGAAATGTGTCATCTTAGTTGGGACAAACTAAAAAGGAAAACGTGTCATCTTAAGTGGGACAGAGGGAGTAACATTTTTCTCCTTTTATTTTCCTTTATCATTTATAGGCTCCATCACCACTACACAATTTCAACTATTTTTTCTCCTTGTCTCTAATGTTACCAATTACGCATTAAAACTCGTGTCAATCCTAAATGACTTATTTCTATAAGACGGATGAAGTATAAAATTATTACAAATCTTGTACTTTATAGCGATATGCCTCGTAGTCACTTGTCAAGTGTCAACCACCAAATGCCCCTTCCCAACTCCCCAAATACATAGCATTATATGTAACCATGTTCGGTTTACTAGATTAGATATTCTTATATTTTATGGAACTATGAGGTTATCATGTTTTTTTTTTATATTAAAGCATGTCTAATATTATCTTTTGTTTGATTGCTTATATTTTTCTCAAAAGTTCATCCCGTGATAATATATATTGACTCATCTCCATAGTACAAAAATTACATTATATCTCATGATTATTCATATTACCTTAACTCGTATAGCTAATTTAATAGTAATATACAAACTTTATTAATTTTATCTCATATTGTATCACCCTATTATTTTGTCTAACGAACCGAGCACTATCTGCGAATATTGTTTGGTTGGATGTATCGTCATAATATTTAATATCATGGCAGTGTCACGTACATAGATTATTAATTATGGGGTTATAAGTATTCATCTTCTCTTTAAAAAAAATTAATTTCAACAAATTCAACATCGGGCAATCTCATGTTGAATTAATCTTAAGCTATTGAAACCCCCCTATACTACTATATTAGGAAGGAAATCTCCTGTTTGAAATCAGCTTGAGTTTGATTTCATGGAAATTTTATAGTTTCTTCAAAGTGTAACGGCTTATTATTAGTATTTATTTATTCGAGAGCTCAACGACTCAAACCTCCACTTGCAAATTAGAGGTGAAGTGTCTAACGACTAAAAATAGTAGTAGTAGTAGTACTGGTACTTAGAATGATTTATATATAGTTCCTCTCAGAAAGAATTAAATCACATACTACTACATTATATGAATAAAACTATATGTGAAGCAACATAATGGCATGCCATACAAAGTTATTTTAGTAAATATTCATATAAAATAATAAATTATAAATGCCACCAAACTTGAGAATATATAACTTTGCAAGTAGCAAGTAATCATAAATAACTGAACTTGACCCGTATTACAATAATTAAATTGATTGTACATATAGTCAATCTTCTACTATATAAATTTTGGTAATTGTAGCTATAAGTGAACTATTAAGCCGAAGTAAAATAATCCCAAATTTGAAAATCAGTGTCCATGCTTTGACTGGTAGCCATGATACTGATGTTTCCAAGAGTGCACGAGTGTGTGTCTGTGTGTTTCAATGCATTTTTAAGATGTCCACATTTATCTTTGATCATCTCCATACAATCTGTGCCTTCCAATTTAGCAATTCTAGATGGACCACTTCATCAATTATATAATCTTTAATATCTGCTTTGTTTTCCAACTAATTCTTCATTTTTTCCCTCTTTGAAAATTGTTCTATTTGGAAAACCAATGCTTCAATGAGGACTAACTAACTAATAATCAATTAATGATTTTATTTTTATACAATTTTGATGTGTATAGAAGTTAAAATACTTTGTTTCAACTTGTTGTTTGCCGTTGTTCTTAACTACTCTATACCTTATTAGTTATGATATGATAGTTTGGATATATATTCTCCTCACTGAAATTGATTTATCATTCGAGTGCGTATTGTAGGTCAATTTGACTTAATATCGACCTAATTTAGAATGATGCATAAATATGGATTACCATATATAAACACATTAAGTCTCATGCTTAAGAAATTCGCGGAAAAAACACTTGAGTTCGAATCTTATTTCTGGATTTCTTAATTATGTATTGGATTTATTACGTTTATATATGCACATGTAATTTGTATTTATGCGGAATTCTTAATCCTCACGTTAAATACAATTCTCATTGGTTATCATTCCTACACATGTGTATCTATATATAATTATTAGTATGAGAAAAGAGAATCATTAATAATCAGTAATTCAACTATGATGATCTATAGAAAATGAATCTCCTATATAGTTGAATGGATGAAGTAACATAGTGGAGTAGGAGTATTTTTTTTATTGAATACAATAAAACTAAAATATGGAGTATAAAAAATTGTTTAGCAAGAAACTCGTTTTTTGGATCAATGTTTTTTAGTTAGACACATTAAATAATCAACCATAAAATTATTTTTACATACTCCATACGGATACACACATAACTTTGATTATTTTGGTAAATTGTTAATTTTTCTTGTACAAACCAAACAAAATTAACTTAACAGTTAAAAAAAACTACAACTCCTATTTCTACTACTAATAATGAATTATTCAAACTATTTACTTAAACTTTTTCATATTCTTGAATGGAATATTCACTGTCACCTCCTAAACATAAAACTCATGTTTGTTTTGAGCAGCCAGGGTTTTTTTCTTTAATGTTTTGGTGGGTGGGGCTAAAATTTTGATTATTAGAGCTGTAGATAATTTGTTGGAGGTGCATTTCTTAATCAATACAGAGATAAATATTCAAGTCTACAGTCTTTTGAACTTTAATTCAAATATTCAATGGTTCTGATCCATTTAGTTACTGCACAGCCTAATAATTACTATTGACTCTCTATTTATTGATTTAACTAGCATCTATCTTATCGAATCTCTCTGAAATGATGTTTCTATGCCATCTTTTCACATAAAGAACTAGGAATTTAGTACAAGTACAAAGGACGTATAATATATCACCAGAAGAAATTAATTTCATTTTCAAGAAAAAATTAAAATTGTAATGTTAAAAAATTGACCCTTTTCAGTGTCACCAAAAATGATACTGGTAAATTATGGAAGGACAATATTTTTTCTAGTTATTCATTGGAAAGTAATTAATGTTTCATAGTCTTTTTGACCCAGTACTATACTGTAGTATGTATGTACTATCGCAATATTTCCCTATAGTCTTTAATTTGTGACACAATAATAATATATAAATAGCATGCATAGAAAATAAAATAGAGATGGAGAAAGTATTGAATGGGAGTAGACAAGCTGGATCCCACTAGCATGTTGTGAAGAGGAGGAAAAACCTTGATGGATGAGTTCGGTTGCAGAGAAAATAACAAGGGAATTGGTGGGAGAGAGAGGTGGAGATGTGGACTTATGAGACCTTCATTTTTTTCACTTACAAAAGTAAACTTGAACATTACATTGAAATCTCAAAATGAAAATTGAATTGAAGTATTTTGCAATGATTAGATGTAACTGTTGAGATAGAAGGATGATGTCATTCATACTTTATTGGCATTTGCTTCTTTGCCTTCTGCTACCTGCCTGAACGATAGTGATATTTTGCCCCATCCTTCTTCTACCATTTTTACCCTTGCACATACATACATAATTTTTGTATATATGTATTTTCACTAGTCTTATGTAAATAGGGTTGCCGCGGCCAAAGGAGGAACCTAAACCCGCCGACAAAGAAAGTGACGGTTACAGTTCCGAATTGGAATTGGCAGTTCACTAGTCTTATGTAAATAGGGTTGCCGCGGCCAAAGGAGGAACCTAAACCTGCCGACAAAGAAAGTGACGGTTACAGTTCTGAATCGGAATTGGCAGTTCAGTTTCGGTTCAAAACTGCCGACTTTTTGTCATTTCAACCAATTTTTTTTTTCTTTCAGTTTTTAACGTTTTAAGTTGAAATCAACAGTTAGTTCAAAAAGGTTTTACTCCCTCCGTCCCATTGAAGATGACCCACTTTCCTTTTTAGTTTGTCCCAACCAAGATGACTCATTACTTAAAATGGAAACACTTTTATCTCTACTTTATTCCCTCTCTCTTACTTTACTCTCTCCTCTCAACACACAAAATAAAGTTGCATAAAATCCCGTGCCGCCCAAGAAAGGGGTCATCTTCCTTGGGACGGAGGGAGTACTATATCGGTTTTGATTCAGCCCATAAAAGACAGGCATGATTCGATAAGTGAAAACAACGATTTTCGATTAATTTAACCATGCTTCCTATATATAATTAAATATACATTAATTTGTTCATTTTCCCCGACAATTTTTATGCATGTGCTATACATGTTGATATGTACTATTGACCTACGAATTAATAATGTCAAATTTAGTGATGGATATTGTAATATGCATTGATTATTAACTTATGTAGTTATGTGTGTGTTAGATGCACTCTAGGTGTGTACGTGCCATTGAGGAATATATATGTTCATATATACTATTTGCCATAAAATTCACATAGCGGCTTGCCTCAATTGAGAAACAGATATTAATGATATAGCCTATATATGAATATTTTATAATTCCATAAATTTCTCTTGCAGAACTTAAACTGTGGCAAGAGAAAGTGTAACTGTTGGAGCTTTATCATCTTTAGAGTATACTCAGTATTTTATTTGCTCTAAGTATATTAATCGATGCACCTTTTCTTAACCGCAAATGAGCGGTGTAACGATAGTATTAATGTATAATAAGAAAAGATTAAAAAAGATTTCACACATTAGGGCTTTGGACAACAACAATTGTAATAATAAATATTTGTGAACAAGAAGAGATTAAAAGATCTCTTATTTATGTAGTTGTATTTCTTTTTCGATCATAATAAGAAAATCAGTCGTAGTTAGATTTCTATATTTATTTAGTAGGTGTTTATCTCATACCTTTTCAATTCACCCCACTCCTCAAATAATGAAAGTTAGGTTCACAATGATCACTTCTCTAACAAATTAATCATTGTTTTTTTAATTTGAAACCTTTTGCGACATCGTGTAAATGAAAACAAATGAAGGAAGAGAATGCAATGGCCTAATTTCCATTATGGTCACAAATAATCAACGACATTTTCCATTAATTAAATACCACAAATTACATTAATTTTAAAATCTAAATTAAACTTTAATTGTTACGTGCCCAATTATTTTGGATCAGATCTTGTTGAGATTCATAAAGAATGAGAGAAATGAAGGAAAAATATACGTGAATGCGGGTGTTACGTATGCCGGATGTGCTGCAATAAGACCGGAAGATCCAAACACTCGATCCAAAAAGTGGCAAGTTTGTGACAAAAGATGTAGACCTCACTAGCAAGAGAGAAAAGGCAAAACCCTAGATATATAAATAGCACTAAATATTTTGACGATTATTTGATCAATTGAGATTAGAATTGCTCAATCGAACATGTGTACTCGTACAATGCACAATCGGGTCCAGCGGTAAATTAATATCCATAAATTTGGTAATACATCATGATAAAGTAATTTATTATTATTTTATCTTTATGTTATACTCTTTTTAATGGTTAAGCTAGCATGATCGACAAAGAATTAAAAGAACCTTACTTAAGATATATAGCCTAATTCATTGAAATTAGTTAGTATCAACTATTTTCCCAAACAGAAACTATGTCATTGATGACTTCACGATGGGGATTTCAGTGAACTAAATTTAATTTGGTCGATTTTTCTCCCAAATAAATCCTTGATTAATGTATGCACGCATAGGATTGGGAAAAATTCCTACATCGACGACCCTGCTATCAGCCTATCACGTACGTAAATAATGAAAAATCCCCCACTTATAAATGGCTAATTTTGTCCCTATTTCCAAAAATGTATTGGAGTCATCCAATGACCAAAAAATAAACTGAAAAGCTTTGGTGACACATGACCCGTCACTTCATTTTCTGCACCAATATCCAAGTCCACATTAAAAACTCCTAAATTTGGTTCAAATGCATTTTCCTAATACAGAAAATTTACCCTGCCCTAAAATGGCATCATGCCTGCCTCCTCCATATACACATCCCAAAACCTGAAAATAAAAATTGTGCGTGGTCAATCTCGTATGAATTAACGTGTACTAATTTGTTTTATTCTTTTGCTTTTCAGAAACTCGGAATATCAGAAGTGTCTAATTTTCTCCTATAGTCGGTTGGAAACACAATGACTTCCCTCAATATGCATGTCCTTTATGAATATGTCAAATGTTGTTGTTTTTATAGAGTACTCCATCCGTCCGCGAATAAGAGTCTCATTTTTTTCATTTTAGTCCGTCCACGAATAGGATTCCCTGTTCATTTTTACTATAAATGGTAATAGAGTCACACATTGCACTAACTCATTTCACTCGCATTTCATTTAAAATAATATATGCAAGTGAGACTCATATTCCACTCACTTTTTTCCATCCACTTTTATTAACAATTCTTAAAACCCGTGCCGCCAGAGACTGTGACTCCTAATGGCGGACGGATGGAGTATCTTACAAAACTTATATTTTGAAATTACAATTAAACCCTCAATTAAATTAGAAAAAAAAAAAACATTTCCCTCTCGTGTTCAATCATTTTACTTCAGGCAACAAACAATGGATCCACCACGAAAATTATGTTATGGATCTGCCATTACTGGTCGAACATGTATGAAGGCGAGGAGGCATATGGGTAATGTTGAATTAAACCCATATGGCAAAGTCATGGCCTTGTTTAGTTGTTTAGGATAAACGATCAGTCGAGAAAATCAGCAAGAATCCATAGCCACTCATGCATGAGAGTTGATGCAAATTCGAGAGGGAGTGAATTAAATACTAAGTGTCCCCACTCATCATAATTCTTAGAGGAATATCATATATATCCAATTCCCACACACAATTACATAAAAATGGAAAAGAGGGTCCCTTTGTTTGTGTAGCTAAGAGTGTTAATTAATGGGCATTTAACAAGAAACAGAAGGGGGTGTACTTAAAAGGCACTGACATCATGTAGGAGACATGTGAATTATGGAAGAAGAGAGTGCACAAAGAATCCAAATAAAAATAATAATAAAAAAAAAAGAGAGGGGGGCCGAAGCAGCAACTGCAGTCGTGAAGAAACAAAGAGCAATTCTCACAAAAGTGAGTGAGGCAAGAAATAGACCACTCAACCAGCATGGGGCTCGTCATCGACAGCGACCCCTTCTGCTACCTTCGAGGCTCCCATCCATACATCCATCCCCATTTCAGCATTTTCTTAATTATCTTAATTACTACTACTACTAAAAAATTAATTACTTCTTGTTGACTTGGCAAAACTCGTTGAAGCAGTCCCATTAGATAACGCTGAAAACGTCACCCTAGGCTTGTGAAACGGGGTGACTTGAAATTTGCCATGACGTATGATGAAATTTGGCCATTTGAGCGCATTTAAGGGGTGAAATCGTCATTTTATTTTATAGGAGTTTCTATTAATTTGTGTAAGTTTGTTTTATTTTCTTTTAGTTTCTAGGGTTTTTGATCTATTTAAAAGAATGAGTGTCATGTTTTGTAGTCAATTGTTTTTTAGTAGTATTATTTTTGTAATTTTCGATTTTCAAATTTTTTGTGTTTCTCTAATATATGTGCAGTTTGTCATTCCTGTGGCACGTTTGCATCTTTAGTCCATTTGGCATCAAAATGGGCAACCAGTTCTTTTTTAAGATAAAAAATAATTTCATAAAAAATCTAGCTATTCATCATTTAAAAATAACAATTAATTTTATTTTTGTCCGTTTTTTAAAATTGCGCACTTTCTATTTAAGAAATTATGATCTCAAATGAAATAAGACACATTCTCCACAAATAGTATTTCAATAAAATTTTCCCACTATCTCTCTTATTTTAATATTTGTACATTAAGGATGTCTCCGGTGGCGCCCCTCCCACTAGGACCTCCACTAGCCCTTCCCACAAAAACTGTCTGCCACGTCAGCACTAGCCCTTCCCATTCCACTGCCACATCACTAGCCCTTCCCACTGCACTAGGACTTCCCACTAGGACTTCCACTAGCCCTTCCCACAATTAAATTAATTCACAATTAAAATTAAAATTCAAGGAATTAAAATTCGACACGAATACGAACGAGAAATACGAATATTTCATTAAAAAAACATACATCATTCGGAAAAAAAAATTACATAGTAGATAGGAAAAAAAAACAACCACATCAACGTCCACCCCTCCGCGTCCAAACCTCTTCGATGATATCCTCCTGAAGTCGAATATGGGCATTTCTTTGCCGCATGTCGGCAAATGCGCGCAACCACTCAACCTCTCCATGAGGTACCCCCATGTTCACATTCGCGGTGGCCACGCCGTGGCTTGGACCGGCATCCGTGTCATCTTCGCTGGTCCACTGAGTCAGTTCGTCCCTTTCACTTTCGACAATCATGTTGTGCAAAATGATACACGCGTACATGATGTCGCCGATGTTGGGAATATACCACTGCCGTGCCGGACCCCTCACCATCGCCCATCGACTCTGGAGCACACCAAATGCGCGCTCAACATCCTTGCGCGCTGCCTCCTGCCGGGTCGCAAAGTAGGACTTCTTTGGCCCGATCGCATGCTTGATCGTCTTCACAAAGACGGGCCAGTTTGGGTATATCCCATCCGCCAAATAGTATCCCATGTTGTGTTGGTTGCCGTTGGCGACGAAACTGATGGCGGGACCAACGCCATTGCACTGATCGTTGAACAGGGGAGACGACTGGAGGACGTTGATGTCATTGTTCAACCCGGCCACTCCAAAATAAGCATGCCATATCCACAGCCGGTAGTCAGCTACAGCTTCAAGGATCATCGTGGGATCGCCTCCGCCACTACCACCCGCACGACTACTCGCCATTATAGATAATTGAAAAAAGAGGTTAGAGAGAGAAACTTGTCAACACAAGTGATGTGAATGAAATGAAGTTGGGGGAGCCCTATTTATAGAGTTTTTTTTTTTTTTTTTTTTTTTAAATTAAAAATTTGCGTGACGTCCGCCATTGGAGACATCCTAAAATCCATTACATTCCAAACAATACTAGTACTACTTTTTAAGATCGGAGTGAGTACTACTATTGAAACTTAGATTAGGGTTTTGTCCAAACCAATGTAAAGAAGTTATTTTCTTATTAAAAATCCTTCTTTGTAACATTTCAGAACCAAGATTATGATAAAAATCATATTTGATTTTTTTATAATATAAAAAAATATGCATGGATGGCCATGTGGACCGATTTGGGCAAACTACACTTGTACCTACGGTTTTGTCGCCTATTATTTATGGGGGTGTCAGATCATGATATAAAAACTGAATATTTTGATATCTTAAAATACATGTGAGTAATAATTTTCCATATATATACATTAATACCGACTAATTAAAAAAACCAAAAAGAGATCGAAAACCCCACAAAGCAAGAACAGTTAGTTATACATAAATCTGTGGCACATCGTATTTTGAGGACAAATGGATGAGTACAGAAACACCCTCGAAGTAGCATAGTGTCTGCATACATTTTGGCCCCTCCACACCCTTCACTTGCTAATATCCCGCAAATCCTGCAAAGAAATCGACATAACCTCTTCTTTTTTTTTCATTAAAGCCACAATTTTAGACTTTACAAATGAAATGTTTTTTTTTTCTTCTTTTTTCTTTGGTAAGTAATAAAGCTACTACAAACTATTGCAGATAAGGTACCTGAGAAATTTAACAGCAGTGGAAAACGTTAAAAGCTGAATACCATATTTTCAGCTAGTCTTTTTCGTGGAAAAGTGGAGGGTTTTTTTGTTTTGATGAAAATGGGTGGGAAAGGGTTATCAATTTTGTAAAAAGTGCATTTATTTTATTACTATGTTGATGAGGAAAGGGACTCGGATTATCCTGAGATGATGGACCAGTTCTTGTGCAATCTGCATCAGATGAGATAACACATGGCACATGTATCTCTTTCACTCTCTTAATGGAACTGCATTGTTCAATGAATGAGTTTGGATGGATGAGATATGAACAAAACTGTTTATTTATATTATAAATGTGCAAACTTGTAGTTTGGTATTGGTTATATTCAGTTATAATGTTTAATGTTGTTTGCCAGTGGCAAAATCAGTTAAAGTTTTCCTTGCATTTGTTTGTGAAAATCACTTTTTTTTTTTTTGTCAATTTCAGTAGGACATTACTTTTAAACAATGATATGAAGAGAGGAGCTTCATGGTAAAAGGGAAATTCCCTTGTATCATGCTTGAAATAGTTGAATCAATCACTTGTATTTTTTGGTTAAAATATTTCCTTCTTTTTATAGACAGTAGGCTAATTCCTTTGTAAGGGATGCTGTAATATAAGAAAACACACTATACCTTTCAACCCTAAATATTGTGTCTATAATAGTAATTAACATGATATCATAATAACTAACGATTGATAATACAAAACCAAGCTTTCGTACTCAGAATTAGATTCATTATCGTTTGCATGACCTCCAGACCCCAATCGGATAAACCAGGGAAACAAATTTTCCTCCAATTACTATGGCCTTTTTGTTTCAAAACCAATAGCTATTCCATATGCTGATTTGTAGGCTTCTCGCTAGATGAACAACTATAGCCCATAAGACTAACCCCTAACCATTTAGTTAAGGATGGATCTCATGCCACTCGACCACACCTTAGGATTAACGTAGTTACATTTTAATTGATCATGTATCAAGTAGTCCTCCATAAAGGAGGCCATATGCATTTTTACTTATTCTGCGGGTTAAGAAATAAGTATATTTTCTAATAAAATAAGAGAAGATATGTTGAAATTAATTGAATGTATATCTGTTCGTATTAGAGAATTTGTGACACATTAAAAGTAGTTAATTTCTATTTTAGTTTATGAAAAATGAAAAAAGATGGCCAATTAATTTGGGCAGATGGAGTATCTATCAAATATCAATAGTGGGGGCATCGGTAAGTCTATAACTCGCATATTTGAAATTGTGGTTAAATACATCCAACAAAAAAGTTATTAATAGGACAGGTTTAATAGTAGTACTCCATTTAAATACAAGATCATATTTGATTTGACAAATGATAGAACTAATTCGGTTTAAGTCATTCACTGCTCTAGTCACTATACAAATCCCAAAAATGATCAAATATTAGTATTTAGTCGGGTTGACCCAATGCGGTGTATGAAATTGGGTTGGGTGAGCCCAATGTTTGATATGTCTACGTCAGGCCCATTTAAATAACCCCGTCAACGGGCCTATATATTGGGTCGGCCCGATTGTTGGTCGTGCTACCAACCATTTAATTTGGACATATGCTGAATAATTCTTATATGCGGAACAATTCATCTAGTAATTGTCTTGCCATACCAAGTTTTCTCGAGGATAAATTCTTAAACTTTGGCAAAATTTTGATTTTTTATAAATTTTTGCATGTCACCTTGAAAGAATAGGGCATGTCTAATACAAACTCAAAACTTTAATTCTAGCCATTAATTATAATAGATTTGTGGTTAATATTGCATAGAATTTTCATCTCAACAAGATGATGTATTTTGTCAACAGAGGGTATTTTTGTAAGTTAAGTTTCTGAACGGTTCTTACGTTCCTAATTTCTCTCCCACCTTCCAAAACTGAAAATATTTACATCTTCGATTCAACAAAAAACAACACATATTTTAGAATCAACATAGAATCAATACGGTTTCAACAACATATTCAACATCGGCAGAACAAAAGAAATAACACAAAAAATCACCAACAGCAGAACAAAAGAATCAACCAAATTTCAGCGCAAAAAATTAACACAGATTTCAGAATTCAACAAAAAATCAACACGATCGATTCAACACAAATTCAACAAAAAATCTACAAAAAATCAACACATATTTTAGAATCAATATGATTTCAACAAAATATTCAACATCAGCAGAACAAAAGAATCAACGCAATTCCAACTCGAAAATTCACCAACAGCAGAACAAGAGAATCAACGAAATTTCAACGCAAAGAATCAACACAGATTTCAGAATTCAACAAAAAAGCAACACGATCGATTCAACAAAAAATCTTCATAAAATTAACACAGATTTTAGAATCAACACGGTTTCAACACAAAATTCAACATCAACAAAGAATCAACGCAATTTCACTACAAAATTCAAGCAATTTTTTGAGAAAAGGTGAAAAGTTGGAATGAGGGGGAGTAATTGAAATGGTTTAATTAACGTGAATAGTGGAAGAGAGAGAACGACGAAATCGGGATTACACAATTATTCTATAATTAAATGATTCACCGTATTATGAAAGTGTCTAATATACCATCTGTTGATAGATTCATAGAAATTTTAATCTGGAAACAAAATAAGCGTTGATCCGTAATAATTAGTGGCTAGGATTAAAGTTTTGAGTTTGTATTAGATATATGGTTTTCAGTATAGAGTCCTATTAACCACAAATTCACCTTTAAAGACCGAACTAGAGACCAAATTAGGGCCACTCATTTTTCTTAATCTTATGGTTATGATTAATTTATAATTAATTTAATATTTTATTCAATAAAAACGTTTTTTTTAATTTTTTTTAAATTTTTTTTATTTTTTTTATTCGATAAAAACTTGCTAGAGTAAATAATAAACTATATTCACTACATAATGAACTAAATGAATGTATGTTATGAACTTATTACTTCATTCAGTCGTGCTATTACTTTATTCCGTTAGTTTATTACTTAATTTATTCATTCTATTACTTCATTATGTTAGTTTATTACTTCATTCCATTAGTTTATTACTTCATTCAGTCATGCTATTACTGTTAGAGTTTGTATACTAGAAATCACGTTTCGAGTGATTGAATATTGTAAAACTCTTATTTTATTTTCCAATAAATAAAACAGATTATTTTTGTCATAATGTGGTTATGTTTTACATTTAATGGATGTTAATGCATGTTTAAATGTATAAGTTAACTTAACAAAGTCTAAGTCTTTGTTTTAGTAGACCGGTTGTGGGCGTCGTCCACTTTAAGGTAATACGGTCAGTTCTAAACAAAGAAAAAGATGAATTTCACAACCTAGATGGAATTTGACTATCCATCGAGAAAGGTTGCAATGTCAGTCCGCATATTTCTAAGCCTTACTGAAATAAGATGACATTGGTGTGGTATAGCACTGAACGGATCTAACAACAAGACTTGCCTTAGGCTATCTACTGAAAGGCGAGGTCTTGATAAATATTTATTTCTTAATCAATGTAGGTTAGCATTGAGCATACGGTATTGATTATGCACTACTTTGACTTATCAAATGGTGCGGGTTTTTTCGTAACCCAATTATCCCGATATATTGGGTAGTGGTGATCGATATCTAGCGGTGCTAGGATTGCTATTATATTGAATCGTGCGCGAGCTGAGTCTCGCTTGATAATGTCCTCAAGAGGAGCGCAAAACGAGGTTTTATTATTCGGAACCTAGCTAGTTGGAGTGTGATTACTCTATGAATAATAAATAAGCGTTTCATGCTAAGTCCACTCTTGGAATTAATAAGAAGTTAATTAATTAAGTCAATAGCAGACATTAAATAATTAATGGACATTTTAATCTTAAGCACGGGAAATGAAAGTTAAACGGAAACCCGGATTACTTGTAATTTCGGATTTGGATGGGAAGAGTTCAATATTACTTCAGTAGTGGCTGCTCGTAATATTCCAATTATAACTTATATTAAATTGTGGGTTCAATTTAATTAGTAAAAAGTAAATTGGATGAGCCCATATCCAAAGCCTTCCATAGATCCCTGTCTGGGCCCAAAAGGAACTTAATATAAATAGGAGAATAAAGGAGACAGAAAGAACACAATTCTCATTATTGTTTTTTTTTTCCGAAAATTCCACTCCTAAGCTGAGGAGAATTTTGAAATTCTCTTCTATTCCAAAAGGGATTTCTTCTGTCTTCTTTATTTAAGTCCTAGTATTCTAGTAAGATCAGCCCACACTGATATTGGGATACAGGTTCGGGAACCGAGAGAAGATTTGTGGTTTAGTACTCAAAGCATCACGTGGAGAAGAAGCTAGCCATCTTCAATTCTTTGGAGAATTAATAAGGTATTTTTCTGCTCCGTAGAAAAGCATGTTTTAGGTTTCAATATTCTTAAAACATGATTAATTCAAGTTATGAGCATGATACATGTGATAATTACGCGAATAGGTTTTGTCTAAATAATCTGCTAAATATATCTGATTATTATGTGATTGATTTATTTGCATGCGCTTCCACTGCCAGCACCTACAATTACTTCATTCCATTAGTTTATTGCTTCATAATGTGTTATGACATAATTATCTTTCAGTTGTGTTTAGGGTTATTACTTCATTTCGTTAGTTTATCACTTCATTCAGTCATGTTATTATTTCATTCCGTTAGTTTATTACTTCATTCAGTCATGTTATTACTTCATTCTATTAGTTTAGTACTTCATTCAAGTTAGTTTATTACTTCATTCAGTCATGCTATTACTTCATTCCGTTAGTTTATTACTTCATTCAGTTATGTTATTACTTCATTTCATTAGTTTAGTACTTCATTTCATTAGTTTATTACTTCATAATGTGTTATGACATAATTATCTTTCAGTTGAAGTAAATTCAGTATATAATGAATGCGAAAAATGACTTCATAACATACATTCATTTAGTTCATTATGTAGTGAATATAGTTCATTATTTACTCCAGCAAGTTTTTATCGAATTAAAAAAAAATTTAAAAATTTTAAAAAAAATTTAAAAAAAAATTAAAAACTTTTTTATTTAATAAAATATTAAATTAATTCTAAATTAATCATAACCATAAGATTAAGAAAAATAAATGGCCCAAATTTGGTCTCTAGTTCGGTCTTTAAGAAGGGTTCGACATTGATCACAACTCTACACTAAAGAATATCTGCAAATTTTTGAATTAATTTGTTCTTTACTTTTTAATAAAACTAGTAATTTATTTTGATTTTATAAGCAATCATGATTTGAGCGCTAATATAGTTGGATGACTTAGGGCATCCACAATGGGACACCCTAAACGACGCCCTATGCACCGCCACGTCAGCATTTTATCCTCCTCCTATTCCACCTGCAGTGGGGCGGACTATAGCCCGCCCTAAGCGACGCCCTAAGCATTTTACTTCTATTTTGTATTTATATTTTTAGCTTTGCAAATGTAAATAGAAATAAACATATAAAAACAACAAAATTAAAGGGAAATACTAAATTTACTTAATTATTTTCGAGACATAAAATTTTTGCATTAAATGCTTTTAATGCTATGGAGTATGTGAATTAAATGATGAGTGATGTAAGTGCATGATTCTTTGTGACCTAATTGCGTTTTGGAGTTGAGATTGAGTTGAATAGTCAAACTTGTTGATTATATGACGTGGCTATTGAATAGTCAATATTGTGGAGAATGTGACGTGGAGGTGGAATAATAAAAAGGGGTTGAATTTGTGATGTGACCGTGTGAATATTCGATGCCGGGTGAAATAATATTGTGGTGAATTATTTACTATGAATAAATCTCCTATATATGGGAGAAGGGATTATTTTATTGTATTATTTGATCCCTTATTTATTCTCTTCCATGAATAAATATAAATATTCTAGCATATCTTACCATATCTAAGGAGATCTTGCCATATCCTATTTAAATTAGGATTTGAATTTAAATCCTAGGCATAAAATCGCTTACTCCATATTTATTTGGGAGGATTTATTTTTTTTATTTATGCTCCGTAATATATTTTATTCTACTCCGTGAAATACCAAATTAAATCATAGGCTAATTAAATAGCCTAAAATTCGAAACCCCCTTATTTCTCACTAGAATTAACGCCACTCTCCCACCATATCTTTCCAAATATTTATTTATTTAATTGTGGGATTATAATCTTGAACTCTATAAATAAGAGACAAAACTCTCTCTCAATTTTTCTTCTACTTTTCTCCAAGATTTCTTCATCTTTTGAGAAGAATTCAAGTTGAAGCCTCAAGACTTATTGAAGAATCAAGATTCTACTTTGTTTCTACCGTTCGTTCTACCGAGAAAAGGTATTTTTATATTAATCTTTTCTCATCTAACCGACAAATCGGTGTTCTTGAACCCTCATGCATATATATTTTAAGTGAAAAGAGGAAACAATTGATGAATATGGGATGATGTGTGTGTTCGTGTGTGTGCGTGTGGATGTGTTGAGGAACACTCATGCATGACATATTTTGATGATGGATCTGGAGTTGTGGTGCGAATAGAAAGTGATATGATAATCATGCCATGATTTTTGAATGATAATTAAAACGAATCGATGGGAAAAAGGGAAACGTTAGGAACATGCATGATTTTGAGTAGATGATTGTGACTTACTTGTGATATAAATAATTTAAAGGTGATAACTCGCGCTCTCGACGTGATAGAAAGAGGAAGAGCGTACTTGTGATCTAAGGAGTCAAGGTGGGCTTTATTCACTAAACTCTTTTATTACCAAAATATTGATTATGGTGTTATAAGGGTGGATTAAAATGTTATGTCATGCCTATGATTGTTTTGGTTTACGTTACATTATTGAAACTTAACTAAAATGACGTCACATTTAGGCAATTTAACAATATTCAACATATAATTATACGATAAAAAAAATTTATTTGTTCAATTATAGTTTATATTAAACAATGTTAGTATCAAATTTTTTATGAAATGTAAAATTAGAATAAGTGAATATACATTTACATGCATATTTGAAATTTGGTGTGCAAAATTAGAATTCGATAAATTTAAAGTTTTACCGCAAAAACCTTTTTTAGTATTGAAATCACAATCAGTTATCAGACATTTTTAAAAATATCTAATGACCTCTCGATCTCCAAGTCGAAGGGTGACATCAATTTCTCTAACAAAATCGATGATAGGAAAATTTAAGGGATGGTTTCAAATTTAATTAATTAAATAATAATTATTATTACTATTATAAAAAGAAATAACAGTTGAAAATTATTAAAAATATTCTTCGGAAAAATCGAATTTCTGGGGCATAGGTCCCGCAATTGTGTTTGAATAACCGCAGTTCAACTCAGTGAGTTTGTCAATTTCTCTGCTGGATTAGAGGAGTACTACTCCGTAGTTTTTATCAGGCGTTGTATGCCGTGGTCTATGCTTACACAACCATCGAGACCAATTGTTGTAACTAGTAATGGAAAGTTGCAGGTCAATTGATTCAAGTTTCTTTCCTTTATATGATTTGTAAGCATTGGTGAAATCACGTTTGAGTCAAAAGGAGATGAATTCTTTGCTTCGATATAAGGTAATTGGGGGGCCCCTCTGATCGCCTCATGTGTTTTTATCTATCTAGCCGCCCTTTTCTTTTATTTTTAAAAATCAAATTCTGCTCTGAATATGTTTGAACTCAGATCAATTTACCCAATTTATGTTAGAGAATTGGGGTTGTGTAGTTGATCAACCCAACCAAACATTAACCAATGAAGATGTTGGGGAGTAGAGCAGTTGATCATCCCAACAACGAGATTAATAATAATAGGGGATTACCATTAAACAATGAAGGAGAAGGGGGACCAAAACAAAGAAATTGGATTTGTAGATATTGTTGGTACAGTGTAGGTGTAGGGCAAAGATTTTTGCAGACAGTATTTTGGGGAATCGGCTGTGCCTCCTCCTCGATTCCCATCTCCCTCTTCCAACATTTCACTTTTTCACACTTTGTTTTATTTTATTTGTTTTTTAATTGCAAAAAGTTGTTGTAACAGAGTGTACATACAAAATAGGGAGGTTGGCGTGTAGTGCTGCTCAATTCGCCACAAGCAAACCCAGACAAAACACGCTGCCACACCCCATCACTCTCCCCCCCTCTCTCTCTCTCTGTATGTGTGACTCTGAATCTACACCCCTTTCATTCGCACTCAACATCTGTAGCACCAAACGTATACACCCCCGCTATTATCTGGTTTGTGTTTTGCGTTTCTTCATCCCTTTCTTGTTTATTTCTGCATTTTTTTCTTTTTTACCTCTTTATTTTGGATTCTTGAATTTTATTAGTGTAATGCTCCTTTATGTTTTCTGGGAAATTTTAGATTTTTACTTCTGATGACTGTGGATGTGGTGATTAAATTGCTCTGCTTTTGGAATTCCTTACAGATGAAACCTAGTAATAAAGCTCTGTAATTTATAGTAGTACTATTTATGTTGCTGTGTGTGTCTGTGAATTTAAGTTGGTTCAGTTGTTTTATGTAAGACCAATGTTTTGCAGGCAAGAATGAACGAGAATGAGCAAGTGGTGCATTACATGGACAGCAGCTACTCTTACCCTGTCTCTGAGGGTTATGTTGATTTCTTCGGCGGTGTGCCAACAGTCCCTTTGAATTATCTCAACTTCGCCCCAATGCATGATCTGGTATACTGTTATGTTGCTTTTCTCATTGTTAAGGAAGAGTTACTGCATATATGAATTCAGTATTTAGTTTATTATCAGTGTTGAACTTTGTTTGCGATGCATAGTATTATTATTGTGTTGTTATGCATTTTCAACTCTATCTGCGTTGGATTTAGATTTAGTAGTTAGTACAACAATGAATGTAACTTCGTGTTGTTGGGGCTGATGACATTTGCCAGTCTGATTAATGGAGGGTTTTTAGGGATTAAGTATGCTGTCTTACTAATTACTATCAATGGTTGCATATAAATCCAGTTTTGATACACGTTCGGAATGTACTCTATGCTGAAGATGAGTTCTTGAATATTTGCTATGCCGGGGATTTCTAAGTAGCAAATATCTCCGACTAAGTTATTGAAAAGCATGAAGTATTGGTTTTGAAACTTTTCTTTTGAGCAAGATCGTATGCTTGAGAAGATGTCTGCTTTGAAGTAGAGGATATTCCTGTTAACTGTAGTCATTATTATTGGTTACCTATTCTATTTTCTTTAAAGGAGTTTCTGAATGCATTTGAATATGTCCCTATGGTAGTCTTGATTTTCTTTTGACGATTCTATTCTTGAATTTATAGTTTTGACATTATTGTGGTAGGTTATAGAAGTATCTAAAAGCATTTGAGAGTTCATTCTATCTTATGAAACTATTCATTTTCATTCAGGAAGCTTTATATTGGTCAATGCATATGAATTCATATAAATATAGACAACCTAATCCAGAGGGTATCTATTATGGACTCTATGAAGACAATGACCTTGCCCCAAGAGTGGATTCTAACAGGAGAGTTTGGGAATATTCTTCAATGACAACCGCAGAAGATCCTATAACTGTAGATATACCACCTGAACAAAGTGTGGTTTCTGAAGTGCATTCTATTCCCGAGGAAAGTAAGTTCTTAGAGCACAGGTTGAGATGAAACACAAACACCAAATTTATTACCTATGAGCAGGATGAAAAATCATTTACACATCTAGTGCCTTTTTTCTTAAAACCCAAATTATTATTCCAGTCTTGAGTTTAGCATGTTCTTATATTATTCCCCAAATACGCAGGATTACCAAATGATCAAGATGCTGCCAGTGATGAGGTTGGAATTTTAGCATATGCTCATTCGTACACATTTCTACTTTTTTCAATAGTAGTAGTAATGTAAATGCAAACTGGCTGATTGAGAACTCTGAAACATGTTACATATCCTACGTTTCTAGTGAAGTGAGACACATTTGTGAGTTTGAGACTAAGCCCCTGAAATAATTTTCACAAGTACAAAAATGCTTGCAAAATAAATGAAAGCAGAATTCTGCTAAAGTTTGATTTTGAACTTATGTTTCTTGTATGTGTTGCTGTAGGTTGCATGGCAAGATGATATTAACCCCGATACCATGACGTATGAGGTATGGCATAAACATTTATTTTGAAATGTGGATTCCTCCCTTCTTAATAACTTTTTCCTTGTAAGCTTGGCACTTATGAGTAAGAGAAGTACTGACTCTAGAGTTATGTTTAGTGTAGAATTTGTTCATGGAGTTGGGCAATGGAGGATTTCTGGGAATAATAGGAAACTATTTCAGTGTGCTATAGTTATAAATTTATATTTCGGAATACTAGTTTGATCTTTGTTAGGTATTAAGGAAAATTAGAATTGGGATGAAGAATGCAAATACTCTTCAGAGTAAGCTGTTGAGTTGTGTCGTCTCACAAGATTAAATGCTTAATATTGACAAAAAGAATGTACGTGTGGTGTTATACCACTTTTCAAAGGGTTTTGGACTCTTGCCTTACCACCCCTACTGAATTGTTGATCTGTTGCCATTCCTCTGTAGGAACTACTTGATTTAGGCGAGGCAGTGGGAACTCAAAGTCGAGGACTTTCCCAAGAGCTCATTGATCAACTTCCGACCTCAAAACACAAGTCTGGCGGAATTTTCTCACGGAAAAAATCTGAAGAGAGGTGACATTTTATGAATGATACTATTTTTTTTTCTACACAATTGTAGTGATATTATGTACAGGAAGACTTTCTCTCTTTTATGCACTACCTTACTACTTCCCCAAATTCCTTCAAATATTCTTTTCTTCCAAGTTCCAAATCATTATGGCAAAACACTTTTTAAGACAGGATCATTACTAGATTTTTTTTGGTTTTTATTCAGAGTCCTGAATTAAAGTGTTTTCATGGTTTCCTGTGGGAGAAACAGATGTGTCATTTGCCAGATGCGATATAAAAGAGGGGACAGACAAATCAATTTACCGTGTAAGCATGCTTACCACACCCACTGTGGCTCGAAGTGGCTTAGCATCAACAAGGTACACTTCGACACCATCTTTAAAAACTCGAGTGTGTTTTCTGTATTACTATATTAATAGCAGATTCCACTTCTTTCCAGACATGTCCAGTATGCAACACTGTGGTATTTGGTGATCGATGATCAGCACACAAATTGAGTGAAAGTTCCATAGAGAAGGAGCTGTTTATTGCACATTTATGCTCTCTCTCACACATAGAAGCTATGCAGAGTGTACTAGTGTGTAGTTTAGAAAATCTACTTATATTTATTTAATAGAGTGGCATCCAATTTTTTGTTTTCTAACGCTCAGAAACTGCAACCCACAGTTGCTTAAATTAAATGCTGAAATTAACATTAGTTTCACCCACAATTTATTCCTTTGTTTATTTACAATAAGAAGTGACAACAGTATTCAAGCATCTTAGTTCAAAACATTGCGTAAAGTATACATTCTTTGAAACTGCATTCGAGTATAACTGTAATTTGATGAAGCAGCTCATTTTTATTTTTCTTTTTCTTGTGTGACGAAATTTTAGTTGGAGCAAGACAAGAGTCCACTATTCGATCAATCTTTTTCTCCATGTGAATTCTGTAACTTTCTATCTCTATTTGCCTATCTAAGACAGCATGGCATGAATCCCTTATAATTCAAGTTTTAGGCTTATTTATAGGTGTTACCGTGTTAGGAAGTTGAGTGGGCTTTTTATACGAAAATGTACCATCTTTGTCTCACGGTAGTTAAGTCTGTTCTTTCTTTTATTTTTAGTTATCCTAAGGTAGTCTGAGTCATTTTATCCTCTTACGTACTTTACTTCTTGAGTTCTTTCCCTCTTTTAGATTTTACTACTTCTCTCTCTTACTTTATCATTACTCTTCACTTTAACTTTAACTTTAACTTTTAACATATTACTTAATTTCTTAATACTCGTGTCCGAAAGAAATGTCCCAACTACACCGAGACGGAGGTAGTATTAAAATAGCCCAAAATCTTGTCAAACCCATCTTAAGCGAACTACGAGGTAGGAAAGTCCGACACATGGTCCATATGACGTGTATTTCTCTTCTAACCGTGGATCTTGTTGAGGGATTGTGTTCTTGGTATTGCGCTTGTGAATTGTGTGTTGTATATTCTGCATCAATGTCACACTTTATGCAGACCATGTACTATGTTCATCCCTAGTACGCGAGCCATGTTTGTTCTAGCTTGATTCCACCTCTCACGCGGACTATGTAGAATCTCTAACCATCCACACGATTTCACATTGGTTGTTCATTTTAACTCTAATGTACCCAGTGGCGGACCTAATTGGTGTCATGGGGGATCCCCGGAACCCCCAAATATTTTCATTATTAGTATGTATAATATATTCATAGAAGAATAATGTTAGCAGATGAGGTAGTAGAGTTGGTGGCAACTGTGACTTGGAAAATTGAGGGCTAGTGTCTAGGGCTAGTGTCCGAATTCAAATGCTGAGCTAGGCATTGTTTGTGGTTTTTGATGCTACACAGTTATTTAATAGTTCATTTTATATTTTTTAACTTTAGTAAAAAAAAATTACTTCTTCATTTGTATAAATATTAAGTGATGATATTTACAACTCATTTGTATATTTTGTAAAATGCAATGCACTATTTCATACTTTTTCATATCTTTTACTTTATTATCTCTTCATTTCTCTTACTTTATTCTTTCCACTTCACATATTAAATATGTACTCCCTCCGTCCCGGATAATTCGGATCACTTTGACCGGGCACGGATTTTAAGAATTGTAATAAAAAGTGGGTTGAAAAAGTTAAGTGGAATGTGAGTCCTACCTTTATATATTAGTTTTATAATAAAATGTGAGTAGGAATGAGTTAGTGGAATATGGGGTCCACTACCAAAAATGGTAAAAGTGAAATGAGACAAATTATGTGGGACGGACTGAAATGAAAAACTGGGATGAATTATCCGGGACGAAGGGAGTATTTCTTAATCTCCGTGTCGAAAAGATATGTCTCTTTTAACATGGAACGAATCTTTAGGGTTCATATATTAATATTAGTTAATTTAGTTTGAAAGTTATATTTTGTATTTTAAAATAAATAAATTTCTTAATTATTTCGGTGACGACAATAATAACATATGCAACAATTTTTAACTATAGTTTGGACCCCACTAGAAAAATCCTGCGTTCGCTACTGAATGTACCCACGTTATATAAGTACATGCTTACGTGGTACCTTATTTGAGCATCATTTGTGAACGCTCTTTTTCATTTATTATAACGTTTGCATTAGCCTTTTCTTTTTATCCATTTGGTTTAATTAAAAACTTAAAAAGTTACTCCCTATGTTCTATAGTAATGGAGGTAAAAATTTTCGGTACGGAGATTAAGAAAAATTGTGTTAGGTGAATTAAGTAATGAGAGAATAAAGTGGAAAATGAAAAAGGTAGAGAGATGAAGAGAGAAAAAGTAAGAGAGAGTAAAGTAGTTGTGGAAAAATGTGTTGACTTTTACTAAAAAAGGAAATGACTCTATTACTATGGAACAGACGGAAATGGAAAAACGCCCCTTGTAGCAAAAGGTGATGCGGTCACCCTGGCCGCCCCCACACCCCGGCCCGACAGTTTGTGAGGGGGTTCAATCAGGGTACACAACGGCCCGTTAGAGAGGAGGCCTTCAACCCACTGTCCCGACAGGAGCCCATCTCCCAAGGCCTCACACTTGTGCCTGAGAGATGGAAGCTCCCACACGCCAGTAGTGGGATTCGAACCCAGCTCCTTGTAGCAATATCTGCTCCCCCGGAACCAACTACGCTAAGCCCCTGCGGGCTGGAAAAACGCCCCTATTACTATGGAACGGAGGGAGTATTATTGATGTCGTTAATTTTATAAAATAAAAAAAATGAAAATATTAAAGTAGACTTAACAAGAATACTGCTCACATATAAATGCTATGTAGCTAATTGGTGCAACATGACAAATATTATTAATCTAAAGTCAAAGTGTCAATTGTAGTATACATTGTGAAAAAATGTTGAATAAGCAACTTTTAAAAGGTGCGTGATCTTTAAACAAGTAACAGTTGATGCAAGGTTATAATGTCAACGCATTACAAATACGCCTAGTTAGTTTAATAACTGTGGCTTTGCCTAATTTGATCAACAAGGTGATTTACAGTTAGGTTACTAAATAAATTTTGCCTAACTTTAGTACTACTTTAATTAATGAAGTATGAATTGTAGTGAAAGAAAAATACAGCAAGAATGAGTTGAAGAATTAGGGCATTGTGTGACGCCTATAAATAAGTGAAAGTAGTTTTGCATGGAATAGGCAGCCATGGATCTCAAAACAAGGAATATTTTGCCTCTATTGTTCTTGGCAATGGCTGCTACTACAAATGCATTTCTTGTTTGTATTCCACGTCCTCCAATTTCCCTTTCATTCCCTTTCTCGATTCCAATATTCTGCCCACCACCACCTACTCCATCTCCACCGCCGCCTCCTCCATCACCGCCTCCTCCATCACCACCTCCTCCATCTCCACCGCCTCCATCACCACCTCCTCCCCCACTTCGATCTCCACCGCCTCCTCCATCACCGCCTCCTCCATCTCCACCGCCTCCTCCAACACCAGTGATTTTGCCACCACTACCACCACTGATTCCTCCGACTCCAGTCGTTTTGCCACCACTACTTCCTCCGACTCCAGATATTTTGCCACCACTGCTTCCTCCGACTCCAACTCCTGCTCCAGATGTTTTACCACCACTACCACCACTGCTTCCTCCGACTCCTGCTCCTGCTCCAGATGTTTTGCCACCACTACCCCCACTGCTTCCTCCAACTCCTGCACCAGATGTTTTGCCACCACTACCTCCACTGCTTCCTCCGACTCCTGCACCAGATGTTTTGCCACCACTACCTCCACTGCTTCCTCCGACTCCTGCTCCTGCTCCAGATGTTTTTCCACCACTACCCCCACTGCTTCCTCCGACTCCTGCACCAGATGTTTTGCCACCACTACCTCCACTGCTTCCTCCGACTCCTGCTCCTGCTCCAGATGTTTTGCCACCACTGCTTCCCCCGACTCCTGAGGCTTTGCCACCACTACCACCACTGCTTCCCCCGACTCCTGAACCTTTACCACCACTATCTCCAGATGTTTTGCCACCACTATCCCCATTCCTTCCTCCGACTCCTGAGGCTTTGCCACCACTTGCTCCAACTCCAGCGGAAGGATGAACCAACAACACTAAATCTGGTTCGCATGACTATTACGTCCTGCACCTCTACTACTAATCTACTATCATTCCACACAATAAGAAGCCATGTGCTTCCGCCATCAATGTATCATCACAACTTAACCAGATTATTTAAACACTTGTACCATTATATTACTACATTATATTTATATATCATCCGCGTGCTTAACCATCTATATATATATATATATATCATCATGGTAGTGATATATATTGTACAAACTCCAAACTCCTCAACACAGTATCAACATAGTAACACAATGTCAACACAGTGTAAAATTTCAAAATTTTAATGTCAACACAGCATCGACCGTTGACACTATGTTGACATTTTTTGTTGCTGTTATTTTGTCACTTGTTGACATTTTTTGTTGCTATTATTTTGTCACTTGTTGACATTTTCTAACGGTCCAGATTATAGTTTGGAGTTTCTACAATACTTAGAGTTTGTATTTGATTACATCCCTATATCATCATGCCATATTCTTATACAGTTATACTATATTTTAAAAATTAAATATGCCGAATTGCCACGAGACGAGATTGACCAGTTTTCTCGAGAAAGTTTGCATGAAAGTTGAAAAAACGAAATACTATTAGTAAATCATGAAGTTTCAAATTTACTCAATTTTTCATTCATGTACAAAACGACGTCTTTGGTGATTCTCAAAACAATGTTATTAGTTAAAATCCATAAAGAAAGGAAAAAAAAGTATTGATTTAATTCAAACATCCTTTTATCAAAAGATATCATTTTGTATATTGATAGGAAAATTAAGAAAAACTAAAATTTTATAATTTAATATTTTATTTTCAATTTTCATGAAACTAATTTGAATATAACCAAAATCCATTATTTAAATGAGTGTTATGTACTCCTTTTGTCCTACAAAATTTGTCTCAATTTGAAGAAATTGTTTGACTTTGTATTAAATGGGAGTGTGTAGTGGAATAAGGCTTTCACATTAAGGAGATCGAGGGGTGTATTTAATGTCTATTTTTGGAAAGATTTCAATTGGAATAAACTTTGTGTGACGGATGGAGTATTATTTAACTAGAGTAAAAATGGATATATACTACTCATTTTCAATAAACTTAATGCATGGTTTGTTATATACTCCATTTACTGAATAATAGTAGTAGTATATTTCGACTATCGGGAGCATATTCGAGTTTAACGATACCCACCAGCTTTAAATTTTAAAGTAGATAATATTAATTTATTGCCAATAACTTTGTACTCAATATTTTTCATTAAAGATAAATATAATTAGAGACATTGATCAAAAAAAAAATTCCAGAATTACTGAGTGCGTGGTTTAAAGCTAGTAAGTCAACTTTGTTAGACTAAATACTAATCAAGTACGTATTATATACTAATACCACTAAGTCTAACAATAATATAAGTAAACTGTATTTAATTACCGGCCAAACTACATTAAATAAAATAAAGGGTGACAAAGCCAAGAGTTAATATATCGGAGACTTATCACTTCAAATTGATGAATGATGCCTATAATTATAAATATGGAAATTCATTCCTATTGCATCTCATGGAGTTATTAATTAAGTCCTAGATCATATTTATAGATATTGGGGTGCGTTAAAATGCTAACTTTTCTTAAATTGTTAATTTGTTAACCCATCAACGTAGGATATTAAAAATGTCAACACGATCGCATTAAAATGTCAACACATATTTGTGTTGACATTTAAATATCAATGTCAACATAATGTATTAAAATATTAACTTAAGTTTATGTTGACATTTCAGTACCATCGTATTGACATTTTCAATATATTGCATTGATGAGTTAGTAAGTTAGCAACTTAAGAAAAGTTAGCAACAAATCACACTCCTATAAACATCATTCTAACTTAAAAAGTTAATTGTAAGAGATGATTGAGAAATGTAAAAAATTATGATTTAATTAGTCATTTTTCAAGTTATTATAGAATTGATTAGAAGCCAATTAAAATAAAAATTATTTTAATTATCTTAGTTTTTTCTTTGTTTTTTATAATTACAATATTAAATTCAAAGATAGCGTTACAAAGAACTCAAATGTGACGGAACCTGATATTTAAACAAAGCGTTGAAATTTAGAAAAAGGTACTCCCTTCGTCTCAATTATGCTGAGACACAATTTTTGGGCACAGAGATTATGAAATTGTGTTAAAAAGTAAGAGAGAGGAATAAAATAAGAAAGATAAAGAGAGAGTAAAAATAGATGGTGGAATAAAGTAAGAGTGATTAGATGTTTTATTTTTTGTTAAAAAAGAAAATGACTTAACTTAGTTGGGACATCCCAAAGAGGAATACAACTCAACTTAGTTGAGACGGATGATGTACTAATAGATCATGAAGCTTACTTACCTTAAGAGCCGGTGTCTCCTTTCACTCTGTGTGTAGAAGCAACGCTTTAGGCTTTAGCGTATAATCTCTCTGTTTAATTAAAAATGAAATATTTTATTTTTGGATTGTCCAATAAAAAATGAAGTGTTTTTCTAAAATTGAAATAACATCTCTCTGTTTATTCTCTCTTTATTAATTTATAAAATAATCCTACCTGAAATCTCATGCCGATAAATAAATATTTCATATTTAATGAGACGAAGAGAGAGTATTAACAAAAGAAGGTGGATTGGGTTTGGACCGAAACTTTTACTGATGACGACGACGAGGAGTAGAGAGAGGCGGGGCTCGTGTGTGGAAGCCCGATTTTTTTTTATTATGTAATTTTTTTTATTTAATGTAATTTTTTTAATCAATGTACCTTTTTTATTTAAATGAAATTAATGAATTTTCCCGTATATGTCTCATAAATTTATTTCCATAATTTGTCATAAATTTAATTCCGTAAATTGAATTATTTTTATTGCGGCTAGCCTATTTGCTTAAAATGATGATGTGGCAGGTGGAATTTTAGTGCTGATGACGTGGCAGGGAGAGTTTGCCCCCAATTCGCTCTCATCGCCCTTTGGTCCGTGAATGTTGGAGGGAGAGTTTGCGTTCGTCGATCCCTTCAACCCACCTTGGTTACCGGCTAATAGGGGCGGACGCAAAAAATTGTTTTGTTTGAGGCTGAAAAACAATTCAGAAATTTGAGAACATAATTACCCCATGTTTTGTTGTGATAATAGGGGTTTTTGCATAACGATTAACACAAAATACTGAAAATTCGATGATGGTATATGAATGAAAAAATGAATTACGTAATTGAGTAGGGGCTAAAGCCCCTTATTAACTCCATGTAGTTCCCCTCCATTGGTTACCAGTGAGTGGGTCCGAACAATTAAGCCCTTCCTAGAGCGGCAACTTAGTCTACGTTGGTTATGTCCTGTTAATAACAAATTCAATGTTAATGCGATTTATATTTTTATCTTATAAATTCTTCGTTTACATCATATTTTTTGTATTTGAATAAAATGCAATAACTAATATGAGAAATACGGTGATAAAATTTCCCTATATGTACTAATTAATTAGATTTATACTATAGATATGAAACTTTTTAGCTTGAAAAATTAAAGAAATAATTTCAAGATATTTTTTCTCTATTTCAGCAAATTATAATTTCATGTTATATTTTTATTATATGAACATTATAAATACGTTTATTTTAAATATAAATTAATCAAAATATATTTGCAATAATGTCACATAAAAATTCAGATTTATTTTGGTATTATAGTTTTTCTTTAACGAAAAATGTTACGTTTAATAAGTGTACTTTTTTAATATTTAATTAAGGGTACTGAGAGACCGAAAGTTCAATTCACCTAAAATATAATCTAAATAATGTGTAAAATAATTTAATCAATATTAGTAGTGTTACTTTTGCTTTCTAGGTTGAGGTTGTGAGTTCATAATTAGGGGGTAAACTATCACTTCTTTAGTTTAATTTGCACGTACAAATAAGTTATTGATGACGGGCTACATATGGATCTATTTTAATTTCTCTATCTTAAATAGCATGCACTTCTTTATTTGCTCCGGCTTAACTTCTACTGTACAAGTCAAAACCTAGCTAATGTGCTCTTTATTAATTAATAATCTTCGAATATACTTTGAAAAAAATTAATTAAATGATGAGTCTCAAAATTTAGTTATTGGTTTTTGCATGATGCTTAAAAATAAGTTACTATGATCTTACAAGGTTTTTTTTTTTATATAAAAAAATGTTAATATATCCTTATTAAAATCTGTATGATCTTACAAGGTTTAGATTAGATGATATGCACAAGTACAAGGTAGCTATAATATTTGAAGCTATTTATATAAAAATATTTCAGTTATAAAAAGCAATACTTGTAAATTAAACTTAGTAAGAATTTCCGGTCAAATTTAATTCAATCGGTTATACATATATACGAAGCAAATGCTAATTTTGAGCACTATTTCAAATTTCGCTTTTTTGAGCTCATTTAGTAGTGTAGGGATGGATTAATTTAGCCAGCCCTACATATGAATAGCCATTTATAAATAAATAAAAGTAATTGAAGCATGTTGGCCTCTATATAAATGGTCTGAAATTAGTGGAATCAACAACAAACCAAGCCCTATCTGTTGTTAATTAGCCAACAAAAATGAAATTCAAAATATGTGTTTTATTAGTAGCTATTTTGTCGATGTTGGTATCAAGCATTGAGGCAACTTTCTTTTTTCACATGAAGCACTGCATAGAATGGCCTATTTATTGGTCTCCTTTTGATCACCGCGGCCACCATGGCCACCACGGCCACCACTACAAAATATATTGTCCACCACCACCTTCCCCTGAATACGAATCACCACCACCACCACCACCGCATCCACACAAACATAAACATAAACATAAGCCACCACCACCACCACCACATCCATACAAACACAAATCGCACAAACACAAATCACCACCAACAATAGAAGCTCCTTCTCCGGCACCAATGAACATTCCTCCGCCTACTCCGGCTCCCTTAGAAGCTCCTTCTCCATCACCAATAGCCATTCATCCTCCTCTGCCGCCTTCCCCAGCACCCATAGAAGCTCCTTCTCCGGCACCAACGAACATTCCTCCGCCTACAGAAGCGCCTACTCCGGTACCAATAGAAGCGCCTACTCCGGTACCAATAGAAGCGCCTTCTCCGGCACCCATAGAAGCGCCTTCTCCGGCACCCATAGAAGCGCCTTCTCCGGCACCCACTGCCATTCCTCCACCTACAGAAGCACCTTCTCCGTCACCTATAGAAGCGCCTACTCCAGCACCAATAGAAGCGCCTACTCCGGCACCCATAGAAGCTCCTTCTCCAGCACCTATACAAGCTTCTATTCCAACTCCGGCACCAATAGAAGCTCCTTCTCTGGCACCTATGGCGATTCATCCTCCTCCGCCGCCGACAGAAGCACCTTCTCCGACTCCAGCTTAAATTAATTTGCATCACTAATTATCCTTTTTCAGTTATGCACACTCCTATTATGCTTGCAACATTGTCAATTTACTAGCCTTTTCTTTGTTTAACAAGCATTACTCAATAAATAAATTTAACTTGTTTCAAAATTATATTTTTAATATCATCTATCGGTCTCCTGAAGCAAATTACATGATTTTATTCAAATTTTGTTGCAAAAATAAATAAACAACAAATAAGTACTTATATTCGTACAGATGAACTAGTACTACGTACTGATTATAGTGGAGTACTACTACTTAAAAAACATTTATTACTAGTACTATAAAATATGTACCGTAGAAAATATTATCGATGTGCATATTTCTGTATAATGTAATCTAGTGTCCATATTCAAACCATACGCAATTAAGGTCGTTTTCCAATTCTACATAGTAGTATGACGTAATCCACGTCCATATATCTATTTATCACCTCACCTCCGTGGATATGGGTGTGACTTGTGAGTTGTGAAGGGAAAAAGAATTTTATGTTGTCTATTGTAACGTTCCAAACATCGTGCTGAATTTTCAAAGTGGATGGATGTTTGGGCATTTATTACTACTCCTATAATTTTTATTTTAATCAAATCATAAAAATAATATTACATACTTAAATAAGTAAGAATCGTGAACTGTGAAAAAGACTATTTAAAAAAATTAAAATAAGAATACTGAAAAGATATTCTATTTTCATTGTTTATAAAATTTCTAGTTACCTTTCTTTTAAAAAACACATGAAAATCCGATTAGTTTCGTTGCACAAATTATGCCAAAGAAAAAGACACGGTATTATATATTCTGTATTAACATGTTTTTCAACCCCTTTTCTCGTATACCAGTCGCCAAATATATATAATTATAGACCTTATGAGTGGTTTTGTTTTATACTTATTTTTTATCTAATGAAGTACTTCAAAATTTATTAATGAGTCATTAACTCTAGATTCATATATTAATTAAAAATCAAAGTTCAATTTGTTAATTTGTCTATAAAACTTCAAATAAATAAATAAAAATAAAGCGACCTATATTTTTTCATATAATTTATAAAAGTAATATTGTCAAATAATAAATTTTAAGATATTTTAAATCAAACCACATACATATAAATACTCACATAAAGGGTCATCTTCTAATGCTTATAGCACCCTAATCCAAAATTGAGACCAAATCTACAACCTTAAATTTTAAAATGAGTGGATGAAATTAAATCTTACGAATCTCAATAAATAGTAGACAAAATATCAACAAAAGGGTAATATCGTCATTATATTATCATATGATTATTTTTGTGAGTGTTTTTTTATATTAACATAGTGTATTACAAATATCAACAATATGGCATAAGGATATCAACACTAGTACAAAAAAATATCAACACATATTTATTGAGATTTTTACAAGGTTTTATTGAGATTTTATATGCATTATATTGAATTTTTTTGATATATTTGTTGATAAAAATCTGGTTATCAACATTTACGAAAATTAAAATAAAAAATATCAAGTTTCATCATCTGAACGTCGTCGGAACATATGCAATTGTGATCTCGTTGGAATCCTTATAAAATTATCTTTAATTTGATATATTTTTTGCTAAAAAATAATTTAAATCGAAAGAGTTACGCATATTTAAAGTTTTAAGATGATTTTAATGAAAGAAAATTGACATTAATACCTCTTATTTTTATTTAACAATTTTTTTAATTAAAAATATAATCCATGTAGCATTATTTCAACCACTACATCTCCTAATCTAATGACTAAGATTTGGTTTTAATTTAGAATTGGTAATTAGTTAGCAATTGATCACATGAGATATGCAATTATGTAGGTAGAGGTATCATGATATTTTGTAGGGGAAAACTAATACGTCATATTCTTGCACATTATAATATATTCTATAATAAAATTTCATAAATCAATAAGGTAAAATGGCCTTGTGAGGATACAATATCAATATAATTTTATCAATAATAATAAACATTACTTTCTATAGTGAAATTAAGGCGGTCACTAGTTGATACTCCATTATGCAGTAGCAGTAGCAGTAGGTCCTCCTGCATAATACAATGACAAATATATATATATATATAGGGGTATGTTAGGGTCATAACAGCATCTCAGCGTAAAACACAGCACAAATCACAGCCCTTGGATCCTTAGATTGGATGGCTGTGATAAGCTACATTATTATACTAAAAATGTACATTATTCGCCGAGGTACATTATTAGAATGGAAATGTACATTATTAGACTAAAATGTTACATTATTATCATATGTACATTATTAGGCTAAAAATCTACATTATTAGATGACACGTGGCATTAATCTGACCGTTAGATCACACGATCCAATGGACTGCAAGTGTTTTAAGTTTTACTCATACTTAGCGTTTTGATATGAATACATCCCTATATATATATATATATATATATAGAGTCCTATTATCCACAAATCCACTCTTAAAGACCGAACTAGAGACCAAATTAGGGCCATCCATTTTCTTAAGCTTGTGGTTAGGATTAATTACAATTAATTTAATATTTTATTTAATAAAACTTTTTTATTTTATTTATTTTATTTTATTTTTTATTTATTTTTATTTTTATTTATTTTTTATTTATTATTATTTTTTATTATTATTTTTTTTTTAATTTTTCTTATTTTTTTTCTTCAATAAAAATTTGTCGGAGTAAATAATGAACTATATTCAGTAAATAATGAACTAAATGAAGTATGTAATGAAGTAATTTTGACATGTTATTGAAATACATTAATGATACAACAAATTTTAGTGTTAAACGTAAGCGGTAGTAATGAACTATATTCAATAAATAATGAACCAAATGAATGTTAGTAATGAAGTAAATATGACATTTTATTGAAATACAATGTTAACTGTGTTAAACGTCAAGCAGTAGTAATGAAATTATTACTTCATTCCATTAGTTTAATACTTCATCTCGTTAACTTATTACATTTTTCAGTCATGCTATTACTTCATTTCATTAGTTTATTACATCATTCATTTAGTTTATGACTTCATCCCGTTAATTTATTACTTCATTCAGTCATGCTATTACTTCATTCCATTAGTTTATTACTTCATAATGTGTTATGACATAATTATCTTTCAGTTGAAGTAAATTCGGTATATAATGAATGCGAAAATTTACTTCATAACATACGTTCATTTAGTTCATTATGCAGTCAGGGGCGGAGCCACTATATAGCCAACTGGGGCATTTGCCCCTCCACACCCTTCTTTTACTATTACATTTCTATAAGCACATTTCCAATTATATAGATCAAACACACTAATTGCCCCTTCTCAGATCTATAAAATTTTTCTATATGCTAAATTTTTGCCCCTCCTTAAACATAATCCTAGCTACACCCCTGTATGCAGTGAATATAGTTCATTATACACCGTATTTACTTCAATCGAGAGACAATTATGTCATAACACATTCTGAAGTAATAAACTAATGAAATGAAGTAATAGATAGCATAACTGAATGAAGTAATAAGTTAATTACCACCTCTTGACGTTTAACACAATTAACATTGTATTTCAATAAAATGTCATTTTCACTTCATTACTAAAGTTCATTTGGTTCATTATTTAGTGAATATAGTTCATTATGTGGTAAGTTGAATTTAGTTGTAGATGAAGTCAAGCGGAATATTTATCAATGCTGAAATCCATAGAGACCAAATCTGCCGGCAGCACCAAATCTCGGCGGCAGCATATCTCAACACACTTTTGCTAATTTTATTAACTTCATCTTTTATTCACTGGACACACTACCCTCAATTATTGATCTAGACTTTGATAGAAAAATAAGGCTGGAAATCGCCTATATATAGTTGCTTCATTGATTCGTTGGTCCATCACTTCATAAAATCAATATCTCAAATGTGTTTATAGCTTTTTACCTAAGGTGGCCTAAGTAGTAGTCTTGGGAGCCTACTGAGTAGTAGTATTACACAAGCTTATCGTTCAAATTAAATTAATAGCCAAACCTATACAAATAAAGTTGTTATTGCCTTAACTAATCTAGATTAATAGTTCAAGAATAAGTCCTATATAAATGGAGAAACATTCATCCATTTATGCATCCAGTGAGTTCATATTCGAAAATTGCATTACTACTTATAACTAGCAAGTAGTGGAGAGTAAAATGAATCTCAAATTTTGGGTATTTGTAGTTCTGTTATCTATGTCGTCCATCACAACCATAAACGCTACTTACTTTGATCATTATTACTGCAAAAAATATTACTACTATTACTCTTCATCACCACCACCACCAACTTATGGTGATTTTTTCTATCTTCTTCACAAACATTGCCACTCTCCGCCTCCACCACCAATGTACGAGCCAGAGCCAGAGCCCGAGGGTCCATCACCGGCGCCAGAAGCAGAAGAGGCTCCTCTAGCTCCATCTCCTATCTAGATATGTTTTATTAGGTTGTTTTATCGTGTCATCTTATTCTACCAATAAATCATTTTGTCACTTGTTTTAATCTCTAATTAATTAAGTAAAAAAGCTTGATATAATAAGTACTAGTATTAATGTATTATGCACCTAGGTCGAAGTCTTCTGAGAATCTAGCTACCTGAATTTTGGAGAGTTCGAATTAAATATGGTTCGATGATAAGTGAATGCAGAAGTTATTTCTAATATGAGGTGTGAATGTAATTTTGTTTTTGATGCTTATGTTGTGTTCCCTCTAGTCTACACTAATTTCCTTAATCATTTTAATGCTTACCTTGTTGTTCGCTCGATTGTGATGAAGTCTTACAACCTGGATTTGAGTGATCTTGATTTGATAGTGCACCTATAGACCTGCATCATCATGTTTTTTGACTGGAAGACTCAATGCTAACTATCGAGACTTTGGATTATCCAAATGGAGTACATACTTTTGTGAAATGGTTCATCCATATTTGGTGCCAGATTCAACAAGATTGAGTTGGTAAAGATTGATCTTTTAAGTTTTATGGAGTACTATATGATACTCATGAATAGACTCTTTACCAGTATTCCGTTTGTATATGTATGGTAGAGTAGCACATTAAATCATTTGTCTATAGAAGTGGCTTCCTGTTGAGGGACGGTATATACGCAGATAGATGCTCCACAACTGTCAGTTGTGTGAGCACCACCAGTTGGGTCGGGTCGCAGATGGATCCATCCTATAGGAATTTTGTGCTCTATAATGCATGTCTCACCTAAGATCCATTTGACCCAAAATAATAGTATTCCATTTGATGCGATAATGTCCCCAAAAATGTTTAGATTGCACCATTTACTACAGCGAGAAAAAAGTAGTTGTGGTCGCATTGAAACATTGATATACTTGCAAAAATAGATGTTAATAGTAGTCCAGGCATTTATATTCATAAAACAAGATTTCTTGATGTGGCATAACACTTTTGAATCTCAAGAATGAAGATCGCTTAATTTGTCATTTGAATTTAATGTTTTGGGGTAGCAAATATTATTTCGAAAAGCAAAGGGGCAAATCCGCAATTACAGAGAAACCTAGACTCTCTTTCCCCAAATCCCCCACAGATTCAAGTTTTACAATTTCAGTAAAAAATTTGTGATCGGAGAAGATGAGCATGTGTATGAGGCGCATGTTCCCCAAATCAAACTCAAGCTTCTTCCTCCAAAGCGACACGCCCTAAAACCGAACCGTGCCCCTACGAGAGGACACCTACGTCATCGACCGCCTCCGGACCGCCTTGGCCAATGAATTGATAGATCCACCCAAATCCGCCGCTTTCTCCACCAACGTAGGTTTCCTCCACGCCTTCAAGGGCGAATCGACGGTGAATATCTCGCTCCTGCAGCGATGTTTCGTGGATCTGGTGACCGGAGATTCCCGGACGAAGCAGAACGCCACGACATGGTACGGCAGACGGACTCCGCGTGCGGGGGCGAGCAGCCGCGGAGGCTCAGGAAGCAGCGGGTTTGGCAGGAGCTGCAGAATAAGTTGAAGTCTAATCGGAAGGTGAAGGGTTTCGTTGCCGGAAAAGTGAGGGGAGGCTACTCCGTCGGCGTCGCTGGTTTCCTTGCATTTCTTCCGGCTCGAAATGTTATTAATTGAGAGCTTATCCCCTAGGAATTTTGTGGTTACTAAAGTAGGCTGAATTCGGCATTTCCTTTGATTTTCTTATAATAATTCATGAATATGAATGATTGAACTGGTTAGAGGAATCGAAATTTGTTTTACTTGATCCTTTACATTCTGTTCTCAGATGAAAACAGTAAACGCAACTGACAATTCAATGAATAAAATTGGTAAATTCAATCGTGATGAGTAACCAAATGCACAATTAACACTTTTCAAACTGGAAGCAGATGAACCCTAAATAAAAACAAATTGGAAAATTCAAGTGAAAAGTATAGTAAATTAAAGCAGCAATCAGCCAAAACAGCAGAGTCCGATTCCAATTTATTCAATTAACAGTACAACTCAACGTATCTATCTACTCCTCCCGCTTATATAAGAAGGAAAAAGAAATAAATATTTACAGCTTGTGTTTTCGATTTGAAGTCAGGTGGAGAGCATAGAATTGATCAACCGAGAGAAGGCGTAGCGCAGGCGTGGATATAGCCTGAGAGTTTGAGCGCTGGATTCCTTCCACATAGCCTCAATTGTTTCAATGAACAGATTCAAGCTCCTCACCGGCGGGATGTAGAGCGTGAGCGGCGCCGCCGAGAACGCCACCGTGAAGAACAAGTGCAACACCATCTATTCTGATCGTCTCTCGAATTGGGCGGAGAAAGGGGATAGAGAAATGGAATAGTATGTTGTTATCTAGCTTTGAAATGGACTAAGCAGCGACGTGTTATAAATACTGCTCACAAAAATTAATTTTTTATTGTATACAAAATAGTATGGATTTTAATTTACTAAACTAATTAGTATTGGACAGAAAATTTGGCTAAAGTGTTGGTATTAATTATAATGATATCAACTCATTAGAAAGAAAAAACTTATTATAAATAAATTTAGCTTAATTTTTGGTGAATAATCCAAACAAAAAAAAAATTATTATTAATTTATTAGTGAAATTGAAGGGGATAATGAGATTGTAAAATTAATTTAATTTTGAAGAAGGTGAAAGTAATAGTGATTTGTTAAATTTCTGAGAATTTACTTAAAAGTTGAGAGGACATAAATTGGATCAACTAATCACATCTTTTATTGTGGTAAAATGATTAAAAAGGTAGGTGAGAATGACTGAATAAGCTTAGGTGTTACATGTGAGAGAAAGTTGGCATCTGTCCAGAACTTTCTATGGATTTCTGTGGGCGTATTTATCTGTTTCTAATCATTTATTGCCGACTAATACTATTGTTTTCGAACATTCATCGTAATTGAATTTATTATTCTACGTATCGTTCAAATTTTTGTATAATAAATCACATCAATGAATAGAACTTAAAATGATTTAAATTGATAAAATGGATAAATTTTGATACATTTGAAAAAATGACTAACTTAGTTGATCGGATTAATTAATTTAATTCAAATCTGGAGTTCCTTTATTTTACTACTACATTCTAAGACCACCTTCAATCATTTACACCAAACTTAAATCCATATTGAATGTATATCACACTAAAAAATAATTTTATTCTAACCATTTACATCAAATTTAAGATTTATACCATTTTTGGAATTTTGTCACACTAAACTTTTGCAATAACACCAAATATGGTGTTGTTTCACAAAAAACACCAAAAATGAATTTGAGTTTGGTGTATGGTTGGAGAAGATTTCTACACCAAACCTCATTTTTAGTGTATAATTGGAGATGGTCTAAGGATATCGACGATTGTGATTTGAAAATTAACTTAGTTACAGTCAAGTCAACCAATCATAACTCATTTTCTCAATCTCAACATTTTTTTCTTTTCTAATTTGATACTCCATAAACGTAAATTTTAAATGATTTTATATGTAATCGTGATTTTAAAGCTAAGCTGATTATTTATGAAGTTGTTTAACACGCTCATCATAAAAATCCAATTCTTAAAATAAAATATGTAGACCTATAAAATAAACGAAAAAATTAAAGGGATACAAAATGTTTAAATGCATCAATACAAAAGTCTAGTCTCCTCACGAGGAAAACACACAAAAAAGAAAGCAAAACTAAAACTATGAACTGTTCAGTCATTATCATAATCACATGTAACAACAAGTAGCTAGCCACGTTTATCGTTTGAGACCATTGTTTATTCAAAGAATTGTTGTTTACATTGCTTAGAAATTAGAATATGAGTATAACGAAATACTGGTGTGACCTTATTTTTAATATATCCAAACAATTACAATCTTTATAAAATCTAAATATTATTATATTTATTAATATGAATTAACATAAATAGAGTTTATTTTTAGGTATAATATTAGTACTATTAAAAAAAATTGATTTTTCAGCTTTTCAGCTTTTTTTCGATCCAATCCAAATCGAACCGGAAAACCAAAAAAAAAAACGAATCAAATTTTAAATTTCGATTTGATTCAGATTGAATATACAATTTTCGATTAGTTTGCTCACCTAGGTGATTCCTGAACTTACTTGAGCATGAGCATGGAAAGAATTTTAGACCACTTGATGACAAGCGGGCCTACCACAGACACGAGAGCCCCAGATGGGTTCAGGCCACTGTGGTTAAGATAGGCCTAGCGTAGAATGCAACAATGCTAACTATAGTCCATAGATTTTGTGTTCACGGTCGGAGAGTATGGAGGAAGCTGTCATTCTTAATACTCGATCTTATTTTGTGTTTCATTATCTTCAACCTCTTTCTATGTATGTGCACTCAATAACTATAAGCAGAAGAATCTCTTTTTATGGTCATTTGAACTCTTTTTGTGGTCACTATTAGTTATTTGAAATATCATAAAGAGTTCATTTTATATTTTGGCTTTACAATATATGGATGGTTGCTTTCTTTTATCTATAGTCAATACAATCAATGTACGTGAATGATACGAAAATACAATGTACATAAAACACATTCATACACTTGGAGTATATTTTTGTGCAACGGAAAAAAAAAAGATTGCGATAATGAGTAATCATAAATCTCACAATAGGCCTCTACTTACGTTCATTGGCAGATTCAAGCGGAGTCTGTGGATAAACTAACACATCACCGACCCTTTTAAATTCAATCATTGGAGTTGCCGATGATCCCATCTCATGGTAAGGTAGCTCTGCCCCAACCTTAGGTTGGGGTTCACTCTGTTTCTTGATTTCTTCATCCGCCATCCATTTTAAGCAATAACCACTGCACCGAATCTTTCTTTGTAGGCTGTTGACAACCTTTTTTGTTGTGAGTTCTATTTCCTGGATCCGACATTGATACGATGCCCTGCATTAGGATGACTTTGGAGTAATACCAATCAAACTAGTGCTGCTGTCTGATAAAACACATTCCTCTCCAAAATCAATGGATTGGAAATCAGATTCCTCATGATAAGATGCCAAAACTGAGGCTTCTTCCCTTGCTCTAATTCCTTCCATTGCCACTTCCTTCATCGTTGGCCTTTTCTTACCAATTGGATTCAGACATCTCCGAGCGAGATCTGCCATAATTACAACCTCGTCCACACTACCTTCCAAAACCTCCGGATCAAGAATGTCGAACAAGCGATTCCCCTCCATCGAATCCAAGAAATCCGCAGCTAGATTCCTCCCTGATTCCACTCCAGCAGCCGAAACCGCTTTCTCCCCTGTTAGAATCTCAACAACAACCACCCCAAAGCTATAAACATCGCTCTTTTCTGTGAATTGACTCGACCAAAAGTACTGCGGGTCCAAGTACCCAAAAGTCCCAAACACCCTAGTGGTGAGATGAGTCTGCTCCACTCCCACTGACCTCGATATCCCAAAATCCGAAACCTTGGCATGGTACTTGCCATCCAACAGTATGTTTGTCGACTTGACGTCTCTGTGATAGATAGGTGACGCCGCGGAATGATGCAAGTACGAAAGCGCTCCAGCCACCTCAGCCGCGATCCTGACACGCATCCTCCACGACAACGGAAAATCCCTGTTCCGGACATGGATATGCTGGGACAGGGTCCCGTTCGGGACAAACTCGTAGACGAGGACCGGAACCTCTATCTCGAGACAACACCCCACCAAGGCCACCACATTCCTGTGATTGATCTGCGACATTATCACCACCTCATTCACGAATTCTTCAACATCTCCAACCCTCTTCGCCTTCTTCACCGCCACAATCCGCCCATCGCGAAGCATCCCTTTGTAGACCGTGCCCTGCCCGCCACGGCCTAGTATGCGGTCTTCGTTGTACCCATCCGTCGCGCGAGCCAGCTGTGTGGGGTCGAAGAATTTGATTCTTTCCGCGGCGCCGGATGAAGAGAGGCGCTGCTCCAGCAACAACCCTCCGTTGTTCTTGAAGTATCTCCTTCTCCGGTTAGTTCTGATCTTGTTCCTGATCAGTTTGGACAATAACCATAATCCAGTTAACAACATTAAGACTGCGACGGCGCTTCCAACGCCGATGATTACAGACTTGATGCGGCTGTCTCTGCTTCGATTCTTGCAGTAGAAACTCCCCTGTGTGTTGAAACAATCACTTCCAATTCCACAGATATTGCTCAAACTGGAGCTGCTGCATTCGTCGATGTCAACACAAGACAAATATGGATTCCCCTGAAACCCCTGTCGACAGCGACATCTGCTCATGTTGAAGCTATACTCATTATCATCGAATGTATGTGCATCCACGCTCCGATTCTCACACACAACCCCACTCATCAAATTCCATTCATCGACATCGAGCCGCCACTCCAGCGTTGCTGGCACCGTCCTCATCGCTAGTTCCATCTCGGCCACCGGAGCTGAGAAATTCACGTAGTTCTCGTACTCACTCGACAGCCATCTGTAGTCTGCGAGAAAAGCATACCCACAAACTAGAGAATCACCACCACCACCACTGACGGCGTAGGCGGCCTCGACTCGCTGGGACATCTCCGGCACGATGATGGAGCAGCAGTTGATGCCGTAGCAGGCATTGGTGGAGTCGCCGCAAGATGGGCGGCATCCGCCAGAGGAGGGAGCGGGGCCCACGAGGGAGACCTCGGAGCTGCAGCCGACTACGATGAGGCGGTTGATGGAAGCGCCGTAGGAGAAGGGGGAGTGGAGGAGGGATTGGCCGAGCTGGAACTGGCCTTTGGTTGAGGAGCAGTTGAGAGGGGTGGTTTTCTGCATTACTCGGACTGTGTTGTCGTTTAATGAGAACTCGGTGGCTTCCAAACCGGTGGATTTGAGGATTGGTTTTGAGTGGTTGGTGCATTCGATGGCGTAGGAGGAGTTGAAGCTGCAGTTGGGGCCGATGCCGAAGGGGTAAGGGATGCTTATGTCTCCGCATTTTTCTTGGCACCCTTTTTTGGAAAGTGGTGTTTCTTGAGATGATGATAAGGTAAAGGTGGTGATGATGAGGAGTGTTAATGGAAGTAGATTCATTGTTCTCTTGATTCACAGCTGCAAGGAGTTGAAACAGATTATTATAACACTCACTTTGAACAATTCTACGAAATGCGTTTAACAAAAGTAGTTTGGACTTTTCGAGTCTTCCACCTAAAAATAAAAGCATGTACTACTAGATTTTATCCATGTTATTCTATAACATGTTGTGTATGTTTGATACATGTGTTCAAGTGGGAATGAGTTCAATTAAGGATTTGATGTGCGTGGCCTAATTAGAGAAAATTCCAAACAAAGATACGTCTTCAAAAACAAAACATCAAAATGAAGCAAATAAGTGGAAATTCAATGCATCAAACTGAAGCAAATAAGTGGAAATTAGCAACAACTAAAATGGACTTCAAGAAAGACTCGGTACGTTAGGGCTAAACCATTTAATTTATTCTTGTGTAATAACGTGACCAGCATCTTATGATCTTAAGAAGAAAAGAAATGGAGTAGTAGAACATACCCTTGAACTTTGATGATTGGAGTTGAAGATTGCAGACCAAAATCTGGATTATAAAGAGTAAATATTTATATAGATGGATTGCTTCCTATGATGAATAAGTATTCCTCCTATATACGTGGGAATGCAATAAGAGAGAATTTGTTGACAAGACTAATAATAGTTGAATTTTGAATTTTCTGTTATACAATGATATAATAAGACTTATACTATCTTCCTGCGTACTATTTTCCTCATCCGGTACAAGTAATTCATTAATTTCCCACTTTAACAATATTAACATATTGTTCTAACATAACTGACAACAACTTATAGGGTAGTGATAAAATGCAAATTTATATATTGTACAAACTCAAAACTCCTCAACACAGTTTCAACACATTCTTAATACAATATTAACACAGTGTAAAATTTGAAGATTTTAATATCAACACAACATCAATCATTGACTATCGTTGAAATTCTGTTAACATTCCTGTTGATGCTTTTTTGTGATCTGTTGACATTTTTCAATGGTTCAAATCATAGTTTTAAGTTTTACCATATTTAGAGTTTTCATTTGATCACATTTCACGGCTTCTAAATATGAAAAAAATGGAGAAATAGTCCACAATATTCTCACATCAAATTTCTATGCATGTGACCAAGACATTTGAGCTAAATTTAGAAAGCCAACGTTTTCTTCCTAGCAAATGTCACTTTGTGTCAAGTCAACAAATACTCATGATTATGTATTTAACTCCAGATTCAGCCATAATTATATTTTAGTTGTCAAGTTCATCATGTCATTTTTTAGCTACAATAACCAAATACTAATATTTTTAGTCATAAATTCATTCACAATTACTTTTTTTGATTTCATCATTTTTATATTATTCTCTCATTTTTAATTTTTATTTAAATTACAACATTAGTAAAATAGAATAAAATGAATGAATATTTGAAAATTATTCAATAAAAATTCAAAAATTAAAAAATAAAATTGAACGTAAAACTTAAAAATAGGAAATGCAATATTATAAAATTAAAATACTGAATGACAAAAATAAAATTATTAAAAGTAAATTTGTATAAATAATCATTATTTAAAAAGCAACATAAATCATAGATCTTGCATTGTTTATATGCATTTCGTAAAAAAAAGGCTAAATGAAGTAGTAATATTATATGACGACAGAGATGGGCTTTTGTAATGAGCATATTTCGTAATTAGTTAATTAATTAAATCATTCGGTAACACGCAAGTCCAATCAAGCAGGTAAAACCACTTGATTTTACGCTAATTGTCTTAATTTAATTTGTCGATTAAGTATATTATCATGTCAATTTAAACGATGACACACATAGATTGATCTAACTAATTAACTGCTAATAAAAAACACTAATACAACCCACAAACTAGAACTTCATAGATTATACGTTGAAAACTTATTCAACATATATTTCAAAAGCTTGTTAAATTATTTTTCTATAATAAGCAAATGCTTAAATTTATCGAAGTGTCGAACCCAAATTTAACAAAAACAAAGCTAAAAATCATCATATATATAATCGTGTTAGAAAGAAGAAAATGAGAGACACCCTCGGTTAGAAAGAACAAGAGGAAGAGACTAAAAAACAAACAAAAGAACAAACAAGCTAGCCACCAATAGGGGCTAACTAATCAAAATCTACATACAAGCAAGGAGATGAAGTTCGTATATAATCGTGTGTTGCGAAAGAACTCACTTAGCTTCTTATGACAAAATTTGATGTTTGTGTGATAATCATGGTCTCACTCAAACTATGATATTGTTAAAATTCTTAATTACTAGTAATACTATGTCTTTGGTGAAAAGGAGAAATGTGGACACCAATCTCTCACCTAAGTTCTACTCCATCTTCTACTTCAATGTGTTTAACCTCACAAGTTTTGTTCATGAATCTGCCATTGCTTGGATTGGAAATGATATGCCCCGCTTAACACAATCCTCTACATTATCAATAGATTGGACAACATACACAATACCGTCAATGTGACCTATGTCGATGGCCATAGGAGGAAATTTCACTAATAATGTGAAAATAATTACAAATGACTAACACCAATTTTTGGGTATCAGAATTAGAAAGCCCAAACTGCAAAACAGAGGAGAAAATAGAAATTTTAAAATGCTCTGTTCTGATATACTACTACTAGACACTAGTTGTGCATAAAAAACTCATTCTCCGGAGTGATCTATTATGATGTTATTAACACTCAGTCAAACACTCATATTATGATTATGTATAATTACTTATCTACTCCATGGAGACAGTCAGTTTGTCTTTGATGGAAGATTTATTTGATGTCACTTTCTCAAAAGGAAGATCAACCGTCTGCAAGAATGAAGTTGAAGCCATTATTAGAGCAGATTAAGACAAAATAAAATGATTCAACTAACTTGGGATAACTACTTAAAGACAAATGAAGTATATTAATTCATTTTTTAAAGCATTAAAACTTTATAGATTATCAACTTTCTTTATAATACTATCTAGATCAAGTTTTATTATCATGTTTTGATTTCTTCTTCAAATTAAACTTATGCAGTGAGACAAGTTTGGGAATCAAAATGGAAACGGCCTCACTATTCCTGATCACCGCGCTCTTCATCCACCTAGCAACAGCGGCGGCAGCGCAAGGCACGTCTCTGTCGAAGCCGGGCTGCCTGGAAAAATGTGGAAACGTCGTCGTTCCATATCCTTTTGGCATCGGAATGAACTGCAGCGCTAATGCAGCTTTCACGATCATCTGCAACGAAAGCTTCAATCCCCCGAGACCATTTTTTATGGAGCAAATAGGGTTCGAAGAGTTAGTAGATATCTCGTTGGCCACCAAAACAGTTAAGGCGATGCAGTCCGTCTCTCCTCTCAACTGCTCTAAAGATAGGAAGTTGCTGCAGCTGGCACAGCCCATGGCTGCATTTTATGTAGCCACCTTCTCCAGCGTCTACAACAGATTGGTCGTCGTCGGCTGCCAGAACGTCGTTTCGCTGCTCCCTTCCAACGGCGAATGCAACCCCATCTGCGCAGTCTCATCCACCTGCGAAGGTATGAACTGCTGCCAGAACGTGATCCCGCCACGGAAGAGTGAAATCGAGTTCTTCTACAGTAATCCCAACGTCGATAGCGATGCTTCTCTCACCTGCGGTTATGTGTTCATGACTGATCAAAGATGGCTGATCAACGAATACGCTAACCACACCAACTTACATAACATGACGGAGCCCAAAAAATTCTCACCCAATCTCCGTACACCTCTGGTGCTTGAGTGGGAGTTCGAGATATCCAATGCAACGACGCTGCCTGGGGTTCAATGCAACAAAATTGAGTTTCCATTTTTCCTGTTAGATAATGGACAAAACATGAGCACGACCATATGTTCTTGCAAGCCTGGTTATCAAGGCAGTCCATATTTGAGCTGTGAGGACATCGACGAGTGCCGGAATTTGTCATTGAACAAGTGCCAAAACGGGACTACGTGTGTCAACACAGTCGGTTCATTCTTATGTCAAGTTCAGGGTGATGGCAAAGGGGCCAAGACGAAAACAGTAATCATCGGTATCAGCTGCGGCTTAGGTGGGTTAGTTTTGCTAGGTGGGGCGTTGGTGTTTTCCAAAGTCGCGAGGAAGAGAATCGAAGCCAACCGTAGGAAGAAGTTCTTCAAGCGAAATGGTGGATTCTTGCTGACGTCTTCTACTAATAACACCACCGAGAATATCAGATTCTTCAACTCCAAACAATTGGCATTGGCCACTGACCGCTACAACGAGAATCGCATACTGGGACGTGGCGGGCAAGGCACTGTCTACAAAGGAATGCTACCCGATGGAAGAATCGTCGCAGTGAAAAAATCCGAGAAGATGGATGAATCGGAGGTTGGAGCATTCGTGAATGAGGTCGTGATACTGTCCCAGCTCAATCATAGGAATGTGGTGAAGTTGCTAGGGTGTTGTCTGGAGACCGAGGTTCCTCTTCTTGTCTATGAGTTTATTCCAAACGGTACGCTCTTCCAACACATCCACGATCTAGGCAACGAGTTCCCTTTGTCATGGAAGATTCGTCTCAGAATCGCAACAGAAGTAGCAGCTGCTCTTGCTTACCTGCATTACTCTGCATCGGTTCCTATCTATCACCGAGACATCAAGTCGACCAACATACTCCTAGACGAGAAGTATCACGCCAAAGTGTCGGATTTTGGGACGTCGAGGTCGTTCAACGTGGATCAAACTCACGTGACCACGCGAGTGATGGGGACTTTCGGGTACATGGATCCCGAGTACTTCCAGTCGAATCAGTTCACAGAAAAGAGCGACGTGTACAGCTTTGGCGTGGTTGTGGTGGAGCTTCTGACGGGCGAGAAAGCGGTCACTGCAGCGGCTAAGGAGGAAGGAGGGAGGAGTCTGGTCGCGCAGTTCTTGCACTCGATGCAAGACGATAAATTGTTCGACATTCTTGATCCGGATGTGGTGAGAGAGGGTGGGGTGGAAGATGTTGTGGTGGTGGCAAGGCTTGCTCGGAGATGTCTGAGTTTGGATGGAAAGCAAAGGCCGACAATGAAGGAAGTGGCGATGGAGTTGGAAGCCGTCCAAATGGGGAAACTAGCCTCGAATCTGCAAACATGTAGTGAAGAAGAAACAGAGCCTGCAGTTTATGATTCTCTGTATATCTCAGACACCACCGGTTTTAGCACAACTGCAAATTCATCGGAGTTTCCTTTTCTGTCTAGGAGTTCATGAACTGAAGTGTTTCTGTTTGTAACAATTAAGATAAGGAGGCAATGAAGTCAACTTAGTTTGTAAGACGTTTCTTCTCCAAGGACTAGGATAGCAAGGAGGTTCCTCTTAATTGGTCAGCCATGAAAAATCCTCTTTCGACATACATGCATTCAGTCATTCACAAAACAAAAATCGAAAAGATAGCAACTGCATCAGATCACAAGTCACTAGTATAAACACACCTCATATTCGTGTGGCATGTTTCCATAGTAATAAGCATTCCATTCAATTTCTTCAACATAAAACATCAATTCCCAAACCATTTCCTATACTAGTCATTATTCAACCTACAACTTCCACATATTAAACCAAAACATTCGACTTTACAACCCACAGTTGAACACCTACAACCATTTTCTAACACATTCAACATAATTACAGATTAGTTTAAGCTAATAAACAACTCCCTGACCCTAAATGAACCCTTAATTTTGGTCTTATGCATAAGGCTTTGGTCTCCTTCACCAATGCATATTCAAACCTACTACATTACCTCCTAATGAAACATAAATTAATTGAATTCAACTTAATCAAACCAAATTAGCAAAAAAATTCATCCCTAGGTTTTAATTATTTTCCCGATTTAAAAACAGTAGTATTCAAGTTCCTATGGTATATCAATAATTATGAAAGCAAAAACCCAATTTAAAAATGAAGAACCAGCTAGCCTATGTGTTTGTGTCAAGTGTATGCAGAAAAAGAGAAAAGACCGGACCTGTATACAGACGCGGCGGTCGGAGTCAGTGGTGCAGCGACGGCGTGGCGGTGGTTTCGGCGATGTCCAAGAAAAGGAATGTGACTTTGACTCCCAATTTTAGTTATTTTGATCCAATTAATTATTAATGTTTCCAAAATTATCATTAATTTTTCAATAATTTCTCAAACTTTCTCCAAACTTATTTAATTACAATTATTTTTTAATTTTCATTAAATTATTTTTATACGTAAATTCGTTGCTTAAAAAAATGAAGTACTCCACAGTCGGGTCATATTTTAATGCTATAGCATCCTAATCCAAAATTAAGACCAAATCTCCATCGTTAAATTTTAAAATGAGTGGATGAGATTAAATCTTATGAGTCATATTTTAATGCTATAGCATCTTAATCCAAAATTAAGACCAAATCTTCACCCTTAAATTTTAAAATGAGTGGATGAGATTAAATCTTACGAATCTCAATAAATTGTAGACAAAATATCAACAAAAATGTAATATCGTCATTATGTTATCATATGATAATTTTCGTGAATGTTTTTTTATATCAACATAGTGTATTACAAATATCAACAATATGACATAAGAATATCAACACTATTACAAGAAAATATCAACACATATTTATTGAGATTGTTACATAGTTTTATTAAGATTTTTACATGGTTTTGTTGAGATTTTTTGATATATTTGTTGATAAAAATCTGGTTATCAACATTTACAAAAACTAAAATAAAAAATATCAGATTTCATCATCCGAACGTCGTCGGAACATATGCAATTGAGATTTCGTTGGAATCCTTATAAAATTATCTTTAATTTGATATATTTTTTGCGAAAAAATAATTTAGATCGAGAGAGTTACGTAAATTTGAAGTTTTAAGATGATTTTAATGAGAGATAATTGACATTAATACCCTCTAATTTTATTTATTAATTTTCTTGATTAAAAATATAATCCATTTAACATTATTTCAACCACTAAATCTTAGTTTAAGATTGTTAATTAGTTAGCAATTGATCACTCCCCCCTCGTATTTCCAATTTATTTTCCAATTTCCTCAATCCAACTAAATTTAAATATCTTTCTATTTAAATAAACTACTACTTTTAAAATCCAGAACAAATTATTTGAAATTATTACCCTTTTCTCAATTTTAAGTATCTTTTATATTTCCTATATTCACTTAATATATTTCCATAATATTTAAAATAATTTTAGATTTATTTAATGTGTTTTTCTCACTTATTATTTCTTTTGTGAATCTTACCGGTTAATTAAAATATGACTTTTTTAAAATTATAAAATCTCTAATTTCTTTTAATATACTCCCTCTGTTCCTCGCATTTTTCATTTTTTTGTCGTAAATTTTGGATTTATTTTTTAGTGTAATTAAATTACTGTATTTTAAGTGTAATGACAAATCATTTAATAAAGGAATACTCAACTAACTATAATATAATATAAAACTAAATACTCTAATTCTTACTTAAAATAGAAACAGTGTCACTAGTTTGGCATAAACCAAAACTGAAAAGTACGAATAACATGGGGCGGAGGGAGTATTGAATAGTGAAAATAGATATGCATTCAAACGTCTTTCAATATCAACTACTCACCCCGTCCCTTAAAAAAAATACTCACCCGTCTATGAAAGTTTGTCCCATTTTTTCATTTCCGTCCATCACACAAAATTCGTCCCATTTCACTATTTACCATTTTTGGTAGTGGAAATCATATTCCACAAACTCATTCTTACTCACATTTTATTATAAAATTATATAAAAATAAGACTCGCATTCTATTAACTTTTTCAACTCACTTTTCATTACATTTCTTAAAACTCGTGTCGGGTCAAAGTGGGGCAATATTTGGGGGACGGGGGGAGTAATTATAATAAGAAAATCGATCAAATCATTATAGTTTAAATTCACATATAGTACTATTATTAGATGAAGTACGTGCAACCGAATATATGTTTATTATGATAATCCCTTCCTCTACGAAAAATAGATGGTTGTCCACTAAAAATAGCATCATCTAAAAATGGAAGTTTCTCTCGAATTATTAACCATACTTTATTCATTTTTTCTCTTTTTATCTCGTACTATACCCACTTGTTCTACTTCACACTCATATTTTATTCACTTTTTATTTCTTACTTCATTGGCTTTTCTTTTAAAATTTGTGTCATCCATTTATGGATTATTTTTTTTGGACTAAAAGAGTAAAGATTATGTGCAACCTAACACATGTCAGTGATGCTCATTCCAGTTCCCACTACCACTTCCTCTCTGAGCGACCACAACCACTCAATCAAGAAATGCATGAATATATGTAATTATGTAGTAATCATTCCGTCTCATAAAGATTGTTCCATTTTTTCATTTCCACTCGTCCCATAAAGTTTGTCCCATTTCACTTTTATCATTTTTAATAGTGGATCATATATTTCACCAACTCATTCTTACTCACATTTTATTATAAAACTAATACTTTAAAAGCAGGATCCACATCCCACCAACTTTTTCAACTCATTTTTCATTAGATTTCTTAAAATCCGTGTTGGGTCAAAGTGGAACTATCTTTGTGGGACGGAGGGAGTATGTGTGAATGGTCGTTGACCATTGTTGTAAAAAGTTGAGACGTATACTGAATTTGGATTTCTTTTGAAAAAGTCTTGTTCACACCAATTTAGAATTTTCAATACATTGACTGGAGTTGAACATTACAGGGGCGTGGAATTAAATCAATTTGACAATTTCAACACGTTTAATTGTTTACTAATACAATTTTCAAGCATTAAAACTTATGCAGTTAGACAAGTTTAGGAATCAAAATGAAAATGGCCTCACTCTTCCTGATCACCGCGTTCTTCCTCCACCTAGCCACGACGGTGGCAGGGCAAACGGCCTCTCTGTCGAAGCCGGGCTGCCAGGAAATGTGTGGAAACGTCGTCGTTCCATATCCTTTCGGCATCAGCACGAACTGCAGCGCCGATATATCTTTCACGATCATCTGCAACCAAACCTTCAATCCCCCGAGACCGTTTATCATGGTCCAAGTAGGGTTCGGAGAAGTGGTGGATATCTCGTTGGCCACCAAAACAGTTACGGTGATGCAGTCCATCTCCCCTCTCAACTGCTCTACCGATAGAAAGCTGCAGCAGCTGGCACAGCCCATGGTTACATCTTACGCCACCTTCTCCAACGTCTATAACAGATTGGTCGTTGTCGGCTGCCAGAACGTCGTCTCCCTCCTCCCTTCCTATGGCGAATGCAACCCCATCTGCGGAGAGTCATCCATCTGCAATGGAATAAACTGCTGCCAGAACATCATCCCGCCGCGCCAGAGAGAAATCGAGTTCTTCTACAGAAATCCCGAAGCGGGCACCAATGCTGCTCTCAGCTGCGGTTATGTGTTCATGGCTGATCAAAGATGGCTGCTCAACGAATATGCTAACTACACCAACTTGCATAACTTGTCGTACTCGTCCCCCGTTAGCTTCCGATCGGATCTCCGTGCGCCTCTGGTGCTTGAATGGGAATTCGAGATATCCAATCCCACGACGCGGCCAGGGGTTCAATGCAACGAAATTGATTTGCCACTTGTCTTGTTAGGTGGAGAGAACATGAGCTCTACCGTATGTTCTTGCAGGCCTGGTTATCAAGGCAATCCTTATTTGAGCTGTGAGGACATAGACGAGTGCCGGAATCCGTCATTGAATGACTGCCCAACAGCGGCTACATGTGTCAACACGCCCCCCGGTTCATTCTCATGTCAACTTCCGGCCAACGACAACGAACCCAGGATGAAACCAGTAATCATTGGTGTCAGCTGCGGCTTAGGTGGGCTGGTTTTGCTCGGAGGTGCGTTGGTGTCTTCCAATGTCGCGAGGAAGAGAATCGAAGCCAACCGTAAGAAGAAGTTCTTCAAGCGAAATGGCGGATTCTTGCTGCTGTCCTCTACTAATAACACTCCCGAGAATATCAGATTCTTCGACTCCAAAGAATTGGCATTGGCCACTGATCGTTACAACGAGAATCGCGTACTTGGTCGCGGCGGACAAGGCACTGTCTACAAAGGAATGTTACCCGATGGTAGAATCGTCGCAGTGAAAAAGTCAGAGAAGATGGATGAATCCGAGGTTGGAGCATTCGTGAATGAGGTCGCCATACTGTCCCAGCTCAATCATAGGAATGTGGTGAAGTTGCTAGGGTGTTGTCTGGAGACCGAGGTTCCTCTTCTCGTCTACGAGTTTGTTCCAAACGGTACGCTCTTCCAACACATTCACGATCTAGGCAATGAGTTCCCTTTGCCATGGAAGATTCGTCTCAGAATCGCAACAGAATTAGCAGCTGCTCTTGCTTACCTGCATTACTCTGCATCGGTTCCTATCTATCACAGAGACATCAAGTCGACCAACATACTCCTAGACGAGAAGTATCACGCCAAAGTGTCGGATTTTGGGACGTCGAGGTCGTTCAACGTGGATCAAACTCACGTGACCACGCGAGTGATGGGGACTTTCGGGTACATGGATCCCGAGTACTTCCAGTCGAATCAGTTCACAGAAAAGAGCGACGTGTACAGCTTTGGCGTGGTTGTGGTGGAGCTTCTGACTGGGGAGAAAGCGGTCACTGCAGCGGCTAAGGAGGAGGGAGGGAGGAGTCTGGTCGCGCAGTTCTTGCACTCGATGCAAGACGATAAATTGTTCGACATTCTTGATCAGGATGTGGTGAGAGAGGGTGTGGTGGAAGATATTGTGGCGGTGGCGAGGCTTGCTCGGAGATGTCTGAGTTTGGACGGAAAGCAAAGGCCGACGATGAAGGAAGCGGCGATGGAGTTGGAAGCCATCCAAATGGGGAAACTAGTGTCGAATCTGCAAACCTGTGATGAAGAAACCGAGCCTGCAATGTCAATTGCAGTATATGATTCTTTGTATACCTCAGACACCACAGGTTTTAGCACAACTACAGATTCATCAGAGTTTCCTTTTCTGTCCAGCAGTTCATGAGCCCAAGAATTGACAATGGGTTTTGTAAAAATTTTAGTGTATATTTATAAATTAGGGAGTAATAAATAAAGGCTAGGTCATAAGTCACAACTCAATAGGGAGTAATAAATAAAGGATAGACACGTCGCATGTTCATATGTAGGGCTGACAATTTTTGACACGACACGATAACACGACACGAACCGGCACGAAATTAATGGGTTTGGGTCAGAGCTTATCGTGTTCGTGTCCTTATCGGGTCGACCCATTAAGGACACGAAAATTTCGTGTCGTGTTCGTGTCGGGTTCGTGTTATCCGTTAACAATGCGTGTTCGTGTTGTGTTCGTGTCGTGTTCGTGTTATCCGTTAACACATAATATTTTAATATTATTATTCTTATTAACACATAATATTTTAATATTATTATTCTTATTATTTTAATTTTTCAATACTTATTTTCGTGTCATTAACGGGTTCGTGTCGTGTTGACCCGAAACGGTTCGTGCCGTTAATGGGTTCGTGTCGTGTTCGTGTCGTGTTCGTGTCTGAGGGTAGCGGGTCGTGTTCGTGTTCGTGTTTGAGGTTTTCTTAACGGGTCGTGTTCGTGTTTGTTGTTATCGTGTTCGTGTCGTTATCGTGTCGACACGATAACGACCCGACACGCACGATTTGCCACCCCTATTCATATGTGACATATTTCTATAGTAATAAGCACTCGATTCAATTTCTTCATCACAAAACATCAATTCCCAACCATTATACAACTCCTATACTAACCATTATTCAAACCTACAACTTCCACATATTAAACCAAACTTTCGACTTTATAACCCACAATTCAACACCTACAACAATTTTCTAACACATTTAACATAAATTAAGTTAAAGCTAATAAACAATTCCCTGAGCCTAAATGAATCCCTAATTTTGGTACACAGAGATTATGCAAAAGGCCTTGGTCTCGTCTCCTTCACCAACATTTCATTTCTTCTCCCGATATAAATATATTCAAGTTCCCAATGGTCTATCAATAATTATCAAAGCAAAAACCACATTTAAAAATCAAAGCAAAAACCCCATAGAGAGGGAGAGAGAGAGACAGAGAGAGCGAGAAAAGACCAGACCTATATACAAACGCAGCGGTCGGATTCACTGGTGCATCGACGGCGCAACGGTGGTTGCGGCGATGACGAAGGTAAGGAATGTGAATTTGACACCCAATTCATATCGATCCAATTATTTCTTCAATAATGTTTCCAAAATAATCAAGTAGAGCATTCAATAATTTCTCAAAATTTCGGCACTTAGAGCATCTCCAATGCTATTAGGCCAGCCATAGGCTAGCCACTCTCTCTCCGTGCCACGTCAGCAGCACTAAAAATCCACCTGCCACATCAGATATAGGCCAGCCGCAATAAAAAAAATTCAAAATATACTACATTTACGGAATTAAAATTACGATTAAATTACGGAATTAAATTTACGAGACATATACGGGAAAATTCATTAATTGCATTTAAAAAGGTACATAGATAAAAAAAATTACATTTAAAAAGGTACATAATAAAGAAAAAAAACTATCGCCGTGCAGTCCTCCGTGCCCACAACTCTTCAATTATATCCTTTTGGAGTTGAATATGAGCATCCACTTGGCGCATGTTGGCAAATTCCTTGAGGCGGCCGGCTTCATCGAGAGGTACCCCACGTCGTACACTAGGGGTGGCCGTTCCGTGGCTTGGACCGGCTTCATCGTCATTGGCCCAACTAGTCAGTTGTACGCCTTCGTCTTCGACGATCATGTTGTGCAGGATAATGCAGGCGTACATTATTTGGGATACGCATGTGACATCCCACAAACGCGTTGGACCCTAAATTGCCGCCCATCGAGACTGGAGCACACCAAATGCGCGCTCCACGTCCTTGCGCGCCGACTCCTGTCGTTCCGCAAAGTAGGCCTTCCTTTCATCACTTGTTTGCCTGATCGTCTTCACAAAGACAGGCCACCGAGGGTATATCACATCCGCCAAGTAGTAGCCCATATCATGCCGGTTGCCGTTGGCCACAAATGAGACGGCTGGACCGACGCCCTGGCACTTCTCGTTGAAGAGGGGAGACGAGTTCAGGACGTTGAGGTCGTTGTTCGACCCGGCTACCCCAAAATACGCATGCCAGATCCACAGCCGATAATCAGCTACGGCCTCGAGGATCAACGTGGGATTCTTTTGTTAGAGTTTAGTATACTGGAAAAGCATCTTTCGTATGCTTGTATATGTAATAACTCTTCTATCCATTTTTACCATTTAATGAGAAAGAATATTTTGTTACAATGTGTTTTGCTTATGGGTTACTTATGTATTTATGAGATGTTGAAATATGTTTTCCATTTAAATACATAGTTTAAGCAAAATGAGTCTAAGTCTTCTGCACAGTAGACGAGTTGTGAGCGGCGTTCACAGTAGGTAACTTGTCGGTTCTTGCAGTAAGAAAAATGTTTCACAACCTAGATAGACTTTGACTACCTATCGTGAAAGGTTGCGACGTCAGTCCGAAAATTTTCTTACCTAAGGAAATGAACGACGTCGGTGTGGTATAGCACTGAAAGGATCAAACAGTGAGATAAGTCTTTCTTGGCTATTTACTGAAAGACGAGGTCTCGGTGATTGTCATTTCTTAATCATTGTTGACATAACATTGAGCATACGATATTAATTGAAAATAACTTTGACTTATCAAATGGTGAGGGTATTTCGTTGCCCAAGAATCCTGATAGATTGGGTAGTGATCATTAATGTCTAAGTGGTGCTAGTATTGTTATTGCAATGAATCGTGTGCTGGGAGAGGCCAGTCTGATAATATCCTCAAGAGGTGTTTAGAAAAAGGTTTTATTATTCAGAAAACTGGCCAGTTGGAATTTATTCCATGAATAATAAATAATGTTTCTAAACTAGACCACTCTTGGAAAAAGAAATTAATTAATAAAAGTCAGATAGCAGACTTGATATTAATTAATGGATATTTATATCCTTAACACGGGAAATGATTTAATTAAAGAGGAAGTCCCGGAATACTCGTAATTTCGGTTTGGACGGGCAGTCAATATTATATCTATAGTGGATGATAATAATATTTAAGTTTGGGCTTGAATTAAATTAGTTTTAATTTAATTAGTGAAAGCCTGAATTGTGGCCCAATCCAATTCTCCATAGATCCCTGGTCTGGCCCAAAATAATTAACTGGAGAAGAAGAGAAGACAGAATTAATTCTACCGATAATTTTAGTTCTCTGCAATCTATGAGAGAAATATCGATTTCTAGGGTTCTTCTTCCTTAGAGATTTCTGTCTCCAATTCTTCTCCGGCTTTTGAGGATTTGACAAGCTTTGCCCACACAAAGGTCAATTCCAAGTTAAAGGGAACAGATCAGAAGATCCGTGGTAGAGATCGATTGAAGAAGGAGTTCGAATTCAATTGCTTGAATTCATACGGTAAATCGTTCTATTTAATTGCATATATATTCAGTATGATCTTGATTATATGCTTATGAACATGTTTCTAGTTTACAATCAGATAAAAGCATGTTTAGATGTAAATCTTTCAATCAAACTAAATAGATTTCCGCTGCAAAACCAACAATTGGTATCAGAGCCTGTTTTTAAGCTCTGATTGTTTGATTTACTACGTGCTTTGATTGTATGAATACATGTTTAAAGTTTTCGATGCATGTTTTGGTGTTTTATCAATTCTTATTGAATGGTGAACTGTAAAACTAAAACTTTCGAAAAGCATTTTGATTGTGCCCTTGGGCGAGACAATCGGTGTCACGAAATATCAATGGGAGCTGCTGGTAGAAAGCCGAGGGCAGCTCCGGATCACACATGTTCAGTCGACGGGAAGCAGGCGCCGATGGTCGACTAGTTTCGACCATGTTACGGGGCTGGCTGGTCAACGAGGAGGCTGGATCAGTGGGAGCCGAAGGGCGTTGCTGGCTGAACTTCTAGCCAAGAGCAGCGCCGGCGATTCCCTTGATCGGAAACTGACGCGGACAGCTGCTGGCTGTGGTTTTCCGGCCGAGAGCAGTCTGTTGTGGCAAACACGAGCATACAGCGGAGTCGATTGGTGGTTGGTGCTGCTGACCGAGTTTTCTCGGGCGAGAGCAGCGCCAAGGCTGCTGACCGGCGATCAGTTTCGAGGTCCGGCGGAGGCTGTTACTGGGCGTGTTTTCACGTCAGAGAGCAGCGCTGTGTGGAGTTGCCGCAAAATGCGGGGTTGTTGGGAACTGACTACGTGGTTTGTTATGAGAATATGCTTCTCCCAAACTTTCGGTTGAAACTTATTGCGTGAATTTAGAATTGGATGTTAAATCTCATTCTGAAATTATATGCTGTTATGCTTATTTTGTCAAATAATGCATGATATTTTTTTTGTGAATTGCGTGAATTGTGGACAAAGATTTTATACTCTTTGCATGATTTTGTGAAACCAATTTGTGAATAATGAATTGTTTCCTTACGTGAATATGAATGAGACTCTATGTCTCGTTGAAATTAATTTTGGTCATTTTAGTTAGCATTGATTATACTGTAATCGGTCAAATGCTATGTAGTAACTAAAATCAAAATTAAATTTAATAATTGGAATATCATTAAATTAATTTATTATGATTTAATATAGGTTTGAATTTTAATCTATATCTTAGAGATTTTGATAGATTATATCTATCTAGATATATCCTAGATAGATTAGATTTAGTTGTTCAAATGAAAATGAAACTAAAATCGCATTTATATAGGTTTTAAAAAAAAATTTAAAAATTAAAAATCGTCGCTGGCCGATCTGGCCGCCACAATGGCAGCTAGCGCATCGGCCAGCCACACGCAATCGGCTAGCCTTGGCCGGGTTTTTCGCCGAAAATCGGCTGGCCTACTCCAATGGTTCGGCTAGCCACGTCAATCGGCTAGCCGGTGGCTAGCCTACCATTGGAGATGCTCTTAGAGCATTCACAATTGGTCTAGGCTAGCCTATGGCTAGCCTACAAACTCCTCCTGCCACATTATCAGCACTAAAATTCCTCATGTTACATCATCAGGACAAGGAAAATACGGAATTAAATTTACGACACATATACAGGAAAATTCATTAATTTCATTAGAATAAAAAAAAGTACATTAATTTAAAAAAAAGTACATTAATTAAAAAAAATTACATAATAAAAAAAAATACATAAAACAAAAAAAACTATTGTGTTGCAGTCCTCCGCGCCCACAACTCTTCAATTAAATCCTTTTGGAGTCGAATATGAGCATCCACTTGGCGCATGTCGACAAGTGCCTGGAGGCGGCCGATTTCATCTTGAGGTACCCCCTTCGTACGTTGGGGGTGACGAGTTGAGGACGTTGAGGTCGTTGTTCGACCCGGCTACCTCAAAATACGCATGTCAAATCCACAGCCGATAATCAGCTACAGCCTCAAGGATCATCATGAGATTCTTTCCCTTCTAGCCGGTGGTGTAGAACCCCTTCCAGGCAGCGAGACTGTTCTTCCACTCCCAATGCATACAATCTATGCTGTCTAACATCCCCGGGAACTCATGCTTCTCCCCGTGCATCTGCATTAGATCCTGACAGTCTGTCGGGGTAGGGCTTCGAAGATACTGGTTCTTGAATATTTCAACGACGCCCTCACAGAAATACTTCAGACACTGCAGGGCAGTCGTCTCACCGATGTGGAGGTACTCGTCCCACATGTGCGCCGCGCCTCCTTAGGCCAAGCTGCTCGATAGCCGCAGTGCACTTTTGTATAGCTGTGTGGCCGGGTCTGCCCGCCGCGTCGTACCTGAACTGGAAACACAGGTATCGATGGTCGAAAGCGTCAACGATACGCAGAAACAGCTCCCTGCGGATCTTAAAACGCCGCCTGAAAAGGTTGCCCCAAACCGCGGCTCCGGAGCGAAGTAGTCGTCATATAGCCGCTGATGTGCAGGTTGGTGATCCCGATCAATCACTGCTCGGCGGTGGACAACGGGTCGAGGTCGAGGTACCGACGGCTGTAAGGCCCTTTGTAACAACCGCTCTGCCTCGCGGGTCGTATAGGCCTCTAAAACTTCCAACACTTGCCGTTCGAACTCCTCCTCGGCATCTCTACCACTACTACCACTACCACCCGCGTTATTCATTTCGCGTTATTGCTCCTGTACAGAAATTAAGAGAGAGAGAAAGCTCGTTAAAACAAGCGGTGCAAATGAAAATGACGTTCAAATCGCGTATATATAGTGTTGCGAATATTAAATTAAAAAAAAATGCGTTCAACGATCGTTCGCCGATCGCCAGCCTACAATGGCAGTGAGCGGATCGGCCAGCGGATCGGTCAACGATCGGGAATCGGCCAGCGCTCGCCAATTGCAATGGTTTGGCGAGCGGACCGACCAACGCAAAAACTTGATGCACTATTTATTAGCACTAAAAATACCTGCAAGCATACATGGTAGATCTAGTATAGCTAAAGGTCAGTACCGGGATATCGAACATAGGGAATAAGATTGCAACTGATTACCATATACTAAGCATCACATACTATATAGAGACACAGAGTTTTTGGTTTTGGATTAGTTAAACTAGATAGAAAATAAATAAACAAATAACAAAAAGCATAAAAACAATGATACAAAGCAGGCGTAAGAAAGCAGAATTTAAGAATTCAAAACACAATTGACTTCCTTGAATTACGGTCTCTAGAGTTATTAAGTCGGTCACTTAATTAGATTAAACCCCCTCTCAAGGTGAGAAATCCGTAGATTATGTGTAATAATTGAAGTCTCTTCTAATTCTTAGACCTAACTCCTAAAAGATTGTAAGACCAATGACCTCACATGAAACCTCAACTCTCCCGAGTTCTATTGAATTAAAGTGTGAATTATCCCTCGTCCAAGTCAATTATTTCGTCTCCCGAGTACTCTAATCAATTCTAACATGTATTCAAAAGGTAGCTAATCAATTGAATATAGAAGGCACAAGGATAAATCAAATAACTACAAGAGCTAACACGGAAAATCAATTCAATATCTTCACCAAAAAATCCACAAAAGATGTTCTACTCATAGACAAGTAGTAAAATCAATAAAAGTACTGGACTTAAAGAAATTGATAAAACCCAAAGTTGAATCTTCAATCTGCAGTCTCTCTTGTCTGGATCTGCAGAGCCCCGCTCCAATGGAAGATGGATGAATTATTTGTGGAATATGGAATGGAAGAATGTGTAGAGCGGGAAGGGTTGGAGGCTCTGAGATGAAGATTATGAATTAAGTTAGAGTATTTATAGGATGTTAAAAGGTTTATTTTTTGATAATTTTCGTGGCCTACAAGATATAGGAGAGATTTGGCATCCCAATATAATAATTTCTTTTCATCCGTGAATTTCCGCCTAAATTCCCGCCAGCTTTGACTACACTGCGCAAAGTTCGTAGAATAGTCATAACTTTCTCCACAGAACTCCGATTGAGACGTGCGAGATATCCACGCGAAGCTCTTTCGAAGAGGAAGAGAATGGTATGTATAAATTACTGATTGGACTCCAAATCTGATGGCAGAATGGGCTCGAACAGAGACTGCTGCACCTTGGCCTTTTTGCACCTTTTTTTTTTCTATCTTTTTCTATCATTTATCAACAAACACATTAAAAATACCAAATGTATAACATATGCAATTTAAGAACACAATTTGCATGAATGACATTTAAAACGAGTCAATCTAGCCCTTAAAAACATGCAAAATCCGTGTTTGTCAGCCGAAAATCGGCTAGCCGGTCGCTCACCGACTATTGTGGATGCTCTTACATTTACTTCCAATTATCTTTTGAATTTTCAATAAATTATATCGACGCGTGAATTAAAATTCGTTAGTCTCAAAATTAAGTTATTTCTAATAAATTTTCAAATATTCTCAGTCCATAATAATATGGAATAATGCCAATTAAATTCTTTGACTTTATCAATCCCACAACTTACAAACTTAGCTAATTAAATTATAACTTATCTGTAACATCCCCAACTTTTGAACCTTAGTATTATTATTATGATCTTAACTACAAATAATTATAAATAAGTGATCAATGTAGTATTTATAAACTGCCTGTTTGAATTTTTAATATCGATCTTTTGAGTTATAAAGAAATCTAAGACGAAATATACAGAAGAAGTTGATTGTTTTACCATGATTAATTTAAAAAGTCCGAATAATAGTACATGACGAGAAGTCCGATAAAAGTATACAACACAACCAAATCCTAATCTTTTACAATTAGAGATAGGCGTGCAAGTTCGGGCAGCCTTTCAACGGTCGTGCTCAAGCTCCAAGGAAAGCCGATACATCAACGAGGATAGCCCATGCTCCTTAAATAGATGCTATTTCCTACAAAAGAAGAGAGTTAGAAATGTGAGATGGGCTTAGAAATCTAGTCCAAGAACGGACATAAATCTTTATTAATGACATTAGATATAAATGTATTATGAGGATATAGTTAGATACTCAATGATACATCAAATCTACACCAACGGCTTAGATCATCCCCAAATCCAACAAATCTTTGACTAAGATCATGTAAAGATCTAATAAGATATGAATCATTAATCACCTGAGCCACTTGCCAAGATGAGAAGCCTATATATATACCTCAAACCTTTCCAAAATCAGCCACACATCACTATCAAATATCCTAAAATTCTCTTCTCACACACACCAACACAACATAGAATAGAAGAGTATGAAGGAGGAGATTTGCACAATTGTAGAGTCGAGCCCTACGACCCAACAACACTTTTTCACTGTCATAAAGGTAAACCCCAAACCCTTCCTTTCTTTCATATATGTACAAGCATGCATATTTATAAATTGAAGCTAGAATTTGCCCAAATTTGGATTTAACAATACACAGCAAGTTCAAAAAATAGTTTTACCATCAAGTCTTCTTTTAAGTAGCTAGAAAAATACTCACAATTCACAAAACACATGGAATGGAGAGATTAAAATCCTACAATGGCTAGAACTAGATAGTTAAAGAAATTTATCTCCAAAATGGGATTCTGCCGGAATTTAATTATCTTACGGGCTGGAAATGATGGAGAGTGTTTAGTCAATTCCGAAAATATTATCTTTTGGGATAAAATATAATATTGAATTTTAGTCTATGTTTTAAATAAGGTTCAATTGATATGTTTTTATATGGTTTCTTCTAATGGTGTAACTAAGATCAAATAATTGCTCTTTTGTTTTATTTTTAGAGTTTTGCATGAGAGTAAATTTTTGAAGTAAAGTATAAAGTTCAATTCAAAGTCGAGAATGGTGAAAGACGAAGTATTAAATGGTATGCGAGTTTTAGAAATTTATTAAAAAAAATAGAGAAAAAAAAATAATAAAAGGGATTAAATATGAGGCATGCATTCTAATTTAAGTAGATCTTTCCTTGAGTCTAATTAGTGCATTATTATACTGTGATGTTTTCAAAAAGGTTACCTCCGCAAGTTAAGATCGGAGCAAGAAATTCAAGTTAAGGAAAAACTAACGAGGTGGGCTTTCAAACTAAAGTTTTACTGTGGGCTTTATATCCTACATTATTATGTGGGCAAATATGATTTCAGTTGTTTAAATTCAAAGTATGTTTTGTCTTGCCATGTTTTTGTTTTGAGCATTACCTATCTGTTCGTCTAGAAAGGGGAGCGTCCCTACTAGACCAGTTATGTTGTGAATCGAATTCGGGTCTGAGTGTGGGAGAGATTCCCTGCTCAGGCTAGTGTACACCAGGGACCGGGAGCCATCCTTCGAGTTGGCCGGTCATTGTGACCATGGAATGTGGCCACATTCTCGGCACCAGAATGAAGTTCAGATATGGTATATGTTCCAGGAAAAATTAACTGCGCAGTCATAGTTTTAAAGAGAAAATGTTTTTAGTGTTCTCGGGCATTTTCAGTAAAACCCCGCGTTCACTCAGTTATGGCTTGACAAAACCAGTTTTTATGAAAATTATATTTCGGCCTTGTGTTCACTGAGTACATCAAGTACTCAGCCCTGCATATGTTTTAAAAATGTGCAGGTTAAGCGGTGATGACGAAGGGCGGTGTTGAGCAAAGATGGCGAATGTGTTTCAGTATTATAATGCTCGGATGAATCGTGTCTCCATACACGGTGTCATTCTCTCTTGACTCTTCCACTGCAGTGTAAAAGTTGAACTTATGTTCCTTTGTATCATGCACTCTGATATATTTTGACAGTTATTCCAATTTGATTTCGTTCATATCAGTTTTGCCGAGATTCCCCTTTCTTTCCCGCTGCTTTAATCATCCCCTAGTCGCGATAAACCGCGTTTGCTATCCTTAGCAAAGTGCGATCGTGACAGAGTGGTATCAGAGCAATTTTTCTTTCCGCTCTGGACCCAAGAGTCTTCTTTCAATCGTAGTCTAGATTTGTATCCCTAGACTAAAAGGTTAAATTGCCACAGGCTCAACACCCCGACTCGTCCCGCTTAGCCAAGAAAGAGGTAACTTTTTGCTTTTTGAAAAGAAAGAGAAGTTGACAAAGTTTTGTTCAGTAAAGAAAGAGGAAACGTATTCCCTTTTAAGGGACAGAATTCAGAGAAAAAGGAAAATGAGTTTTTGAGAAAAGAGTGAGATTTGAAGTTTAAAATTTATAGTTATTTATTTCCAGTTAAAGTGTTTTGAACCAAGGAAAAATAGTTTATTCTCAAAGTGAAAGTTTTACGATGTTGTTAACTTTTCGTGAAAAGTTTATAATGTTTGAAAGAAAAGGGTATCTTGTTTGAGTCAAACTTTTACAGCACGAGTCCGATAAGAATTTAGTCGGTTCTCACATAATATAGAATGTTGTAGGATGCATGCCTCTCTTCTAAAAGAATATGGTTCGACCTCGAATCACAATGATTTTACTATCGTATTCTAGAACGATAAAAATAAAACAGAACATAGAAAGAAGTTGAGTAAAGAAAAGAACTCAATAGGAAATGAATTTTAAGCTATAATAGCAAACGACTTTGTTAATCTATAGGTGTTAACAAATCAGGATGTTACCGAGGAGAGTCGGACGACCAAGAAGGAACGAGTGAGTCCCAAGGAATGAATATGAATGTTGTGAGGAACGGGATGATATGCGTCCACCACCTCCACCCCCACGACGGCGTGTAGAGGAAACATTTCTCAAACAAAACCCGCCTGTATTCGATGGGATGGGAGACCCAGCTAATGCCGAGACGTGGATACGCAGCATGGAACGTATTTTCAATCTACTACAATGCACTGATCCAGAACGACTAAATTGTGTTTCTTTTCAACTGGAGGGCCCGGCTGACTATTGGTGGGAAGCTCGGAGAAAGATCATGACTCCGAAACAACTAGCTTTAAAAAAAAAACAAATAATCTGATAGTGGAGTACTTTATTCTTCTGAAATTTTCCAAGTACATATAATTTTCAATATTGAGGTATATTAGGGTCGTTATACCTTCTCGATGTAAATCACAACACAAATCACGCCCTGGGATTATAAAACATGTATGAGTGTCGGCAATACCAAATAGTGACATTACTTATTGGGTGGGTTTACTAATCGAGTAAAGAGTGTTACATGGTTCATTAGATTGGATGGTTGTGATAATAATAGTCGAGCTACATTATTATACTGAAAATCTACATTATTCGCATTAATATCTACATTATTACACCAAAAATCTACATTACTAGACTATAATAATGCTACATTATTAGGCTAAATATCTATATACTATTATTAGATGACACGTGACATTAATCTAACCGTTAGATTACAAGATTCAATGAACTAACATGTGTTTTGTATTTTACATGTACTCCTATTTAGTATTAGGATATGAATATGCTGGCCCTAAATTAATTTCATTTTATAAAACGCTATCCGAATGTTTTTTCGAGTCCATAATATGAGTAATATCTGTTTTGCGTTGCATGTACTTTTGGTAATAATTATAAAATCAAACAAAACTAAAATTGAATAAAAAATTGGTACATTACTTATAAGTTATAAATGTTTTAAATCGGGCCTATTGGCCCAAATTTTCATCCCAGAGATCTTGTCATATATTCTTGAAATTAGAATCCATTTTCACATAAATGGGTTTCGAAGATCTATTTTGCTAAAATCTCCAAATACAATAACCAAAAAATATCCCACGTAATTTAAATATAGCTTTGACTGAGCGTAAAAATATTTTAATTTGTAGAGCACGGTGTCCTTGTTAATGACGAGATTTCCTGTATATGGAAGAATCGATTTTAACAGAATCTTCGTCAGTTCTCTATGTTAATGACAAAATTTCTATTCTTGACTTTCCTCTTCAAATTATACAATTACAACGAGTATTGGTACACTTAAGCCTCTACTATTATTTAAAAACACCTCCCATACGTGTATATATATCATACTATAAAAAATTTAATATTTTATGTAAATTATTATCAAAAGTGTTTATCATTTCAAAGATATATATACAAGTTATTCTCTCAATATATCAAATTTAATGTTTTAGATGTATGTATTTCTATGAAGTGTTCTTATGTGAGTGATAAACAGTCTAAAAATAAAACCATTCTTACTTCAATTTCAATGATTTAGGAAACTACAAAGTAAGGATAAACGAACAGCGACACATTAATTACTTTTACCAAATTCTCTTATCTATAGTAATCCTTTGTCTAATTTTTTCAGTTAAGTGTACATTGGTGTGTCGAAAAGTTCAATCATTATGTTCATTATGTTGAAAAGGTCATATATTTATCATTAATGAAATACCTAAACAACACAGTAACCATATTTAAGACATGACTTGACTTGACTTGACTTATGTTTGCCACAACAACAAAATTCAATAATGTAATCGGACAGGTGTCATAATATGAGAGGCGCAGCCATATATTATGATGATTTATTGAATATCTTTGGGTTATATGGGTGTAGCTAATTCACTTTTTTATGTAAATAGGAAAAAAACCGGATTTAAAAAACCCACCGCTCAAGTAAGAGCGTTGGCTGTTTTCATTTATTAGCAGCCCCTTAACCACGTTTCCTGCTGCAACTAAGAGAAGTCGTACAGGGCCTAATTTTTTTAGAGATGAATAAACAGAAATATCAGACCGTCTCTAACCGTACTCCATAAATGAGTTTTGGTGTAGAAATCTTCTCTAACCACACACCAAACTCAAATTCATTTTTGGTGTTTTTTGTAAAACAACTCCAATTATGATGTTACTGCAAAAATTTTGTGAGACAAAAACCCAAAAATGGTGTAAATTTTGAATTTAGTGTAATGGTTGAAGTAAAACTACTTTTTAGTGTGACGTATACTCAAAAATGAATTTGAGTTTGGTGTAAATGGTTGGAGATAATCTTAAAAGGTGATTATTCTATAATTTTGATATTTCAGTAGTACGAAGATGTTAAATATTAGCACTCAATATTTATTTTAATTATAACAATAAAAATACTCCATAAAAAATCTGAACCAAATTGCCCAAATTTTATGGGACAAAAATCTTCTGATAACTTGTTTTTAAGCAAAAAATTTAAACGTTAATATTTTTTGTAATTGCCTGGAAACTGATACTCCTTCCAACTTTGAAAAAATATTTTACTTTACTATTTTAAAATGTTCACAATTTTAAATTCTATTTACTATTTCACATAAATGAACCTCGCCATCATATTTTATTATAAAATCAATACTACTACATAAAAGTGGAATTTACATTCTATTAATTTATTTTTTTTATTTTTCTTCATAATATCTGTTGGAAGATATCGTAGGATAATTGAAATTGATCTCTAATTGATCTCCTTCCATAGATAGAATATAATCCCTTTTAAAAAGGCAAAGATTAGTTTTCCATATGTGATTATCTCTAGATCTATAAATAGGTAGAACCTTGTAACAATAATCATTCAAGTAAATACACAATTTCGATCCTCAAATTATTTCTTCATGGTATCAGAGCAGGTTTTAGGGCTCAGAAAAATTTCATCCTAGCCCTAACCATACCAAAAACTCGGCCAAGAGGCTGAAATCAAACCCAGAAAATCCATCCCTATTCACAAAAATGTCAGACACAGATCATGAAAAACCCATAATCGAACCCTCGAAATTGAGGTCAAGCAAGAACGTTACCGTGGCGTTCAAACTCAACGGGAAAAATTACCCGTTATGGTCACGACTTATGAAAGTCGCGATAGGAGGAAGAAGATGATACTCCCACATAGTCGATGAGCCACCAGAACCAAACAACAAGGGATATAGAGATTGGGAGGAAACCGATCTCGTGGTTTTCTCGTGGATAATCGACAATATTGAACATGATATTATTGACGATTTTGCTCACCATCAAACGTCCAAAGCTCTATGGGACAACCTTCGAATCACGTTCGAAAGCAAGGCGGATTCATTCCATATCTACAACCTGGAAGACAAAGTGTTATATATCAGACAGGGGAACTTAGATCTTGAGACATATTACCGTCGAATCCATGGATTATGGATTAATGTCGACAGAAGCCAAAAACAACCGGTGACGTGCTACGATAAGGGGATCAAGCAGTTCAGAGATTTCACAAGCGAGAAGAGGCTCTTCAAATTCCTCACTGGATTAAACCCGGAATATAATGCAATCCGGCGAGATATCCTCAAACTTGAGCCATACCCCTCAGTCGAAGAGGCCTACGCGTTGGTGAAAAAGGAGGCGACTCGATGCAATATCATGTCACCGGCATCCTCTTCACCAATCGGAGATGCCACTGGCGTAGGGAGCGCCGATATATCATCGGGGGAGATCGGATATGGATTAAAAAATTCTTTGCCCCCTTTTTTTCCCTAAATTATTTTTAGACCCCATTTGTGAATAAGTATAAAAAACTCCCCCCGAAAACCCCCTTAATTTGGGTTTGACCGGATGTTAACCAAAAATTGAGACCCATAATCTTTTTTGCACCATTATTAAATATTTTTGGTTTTAAAGGTGTACAAAATATTGATAGTGTTAAAAAAAGGGGGTTTGGGATTTTTTTTTTTCGGAATGAACCTAAAACCCCAAACGACCCGATTTTTTTAAATTTTTGGGAAAATTGCTAAAACCTATATTTTGCCAAAAAGGGGAGTTAATTATAGTGGAAGGGCCCGGAACTATAGAAATATCTCCAAATCTCCGATTATAAAACTGTTTATTTGTTCCTAGCTTGTCTCAACGATTGATGTCTGTGAGTCATGTAAAAAAGGGGAATTTTTGTAAAACCGTTAATGTACCCAAGTTTTTAACAGGGGATATTCGGTTTTAGGAGGTTTCGGGGCCTTTTAAACCAAGAACTCTATTTATGTGGACGGGGTAGCTCACCATGGGAGTGCAATCCGGCTCACGGATCCAAAAAAGAGGAGGCTTGGTTGTGGAGGGAAACATGGGACCCCCTTTCCCCCATGGTTATTTTAAACTATTGTTTCCGATTTTTTGCCTAGAGATTTTTTTTGAGACATATGTTTTGCCCAAGACCCAAGACAATCTTTTAAAAATCTTCTAATACCCGTATCAAAATCTATGTTTGTTTCCATTCATCCGATGTGGGCCCCGCCCCTTGGGGGGGGAAATGGTTTTAGATATTTTGTGAATTTATTGATATTTCCCAAATTTAATTCGGGTATTTTATTGAAAAATAAATCAAGTGGTTGAAAAATTTACCCTGTTTTTCAAATGACCCAAAACCCCAATTTCACACTACCATCAAAGTCCTTCGATCGACAAGGGGAGGGAGTTTTTAAATAGTACCATTTTCAAAATTTTTTAGAGAGAAAGGCTTAGTTCATCAAACCTCATGTCCCTATACACCCAACAAAAGGGATGCGAGAAAAAAAAAGAAACCACCCTAGAGGTAACTGTGTTTCCTCATGATTGATTCCAAAGCCCCTACCTTTCTTTGGCCAAAGCGATAGCCACAGCCTTTTACCCCTAAAAACAGATTTCCCTACCAAAATCCAAAAAAATAAACCCCCTGATATCCTTTCCAAAAAAACCAACTTTCCCGAATTTTTTAAAAGAGACACCGAAAGTTTTTTTTTTTATTTTCCCACATTCCCAAAACATGAGAGAACCAAACTTTTCCCATGTGCGACTAAATCGTCTTTGTGGGTTAGGGGTAAATCGGGAAAGGGGTACCGATGTTTGCCCCCAAACCCCAAAAAAATCATCACCACCCCAAAAAGCAATTTCTTAGAAACCGAGTTCTTTTATTCACACCACCTTATACCATGGGGACAAAGAACTTGAGAATGATCATCAAGCCTAAGTTTGGGTTTTTGGGCACCTCCAAGCCCTTTTAGAGGAGCCAACAGAGGGTTTCCCATCCCCCGAGCAAACCCCCCGTGAGTCAACTCATCTCGCCCCTATTGTCCTTTAACCGATATCCGGGGTTTTTGGAACCCCAAGAGAATATATTTTTTAATACTAACGATGCGAAACAAGGAGAACACGGTAGATGGAGATACGAAAGGGGGAAAGCCCACATTAAAAAATGGGAAATTCCCCCAAACCTAAATTTTCCGTAAAAAAAAAGGGGGAAAAAATAAGTACGGAGTGGCAAACTTTGACCAATCTAATCCCCGAAGATGGCCCGAGCTTTTCGGCAACATTATATGAGGGGAGGAAAAATACCCCAAACCGCCAAGGAAAGAAAAACAACATTGGGAGAGGCGATGTTCACGAGATTGGGAAAACCTTAAAAGAAAAAAAAATCCGGGGTTAAAGGGGAAAAATTTTTGAGGAAGGGGCGGCCGGGGGGATGCGGAAAGGGTGTTCACAATCAAAAGGAGACCCGACGGGGCAATTGACGAATATAAAGGGTGGCTGGGGGCGAAAGGATATAAAGGACATACGGGGGGTTTCTTTTTTGCAAGCATTCCCCTGGCAAAGATTAATACCTAAGAGTGCCCATTTTTTAAAAGCGAAATAAAGGCCGGCCCCTCCAATTTGACGGACAAGCATTTTTTCACGGAGAACTACCAAAACCCGTGTACATGGTTCCTCCAAGTGTTTTTCCCATGATTTCCAACCCGGTGAAGTGTGCAAGCTTGGGGAAGACGTTGTATGGACTAAAAAGGCCCCCAAGGGTGTGGGGTTTTGGGCGATTCATGAGGGAATGAAAAAAGTAGGGTACAAACGAAGCAATCAGGGTCATACCCGTTTATCAAGGAAGAAGGATGGAAAGATCACATGCCTGATTATTTATGTAGATGATATAATTATCACCGGGGATGATGAAGAAGAAATAAGTGAGCTACGAAAAAACCGTTCAAAGAATTTGAAATAAAGGATCTAGGCCCTCTCAAATACTTTCTGGGAATTAAGGTCCTGAGATCGAGACAAAAATTTTATCACCAAAAGAAAAAATTAATTTCTTTGGCGAAGTCGGGAAAGATAGATTGTAAACTGCCGAAACCCATGGTACAAAACCATGGATTGGATACCGAAGGGGGCGAATTCGTAAGGGAATATCTTGGGGGGAAAAAATTACCTATTTTCCCACACTCGACCTGATATAACATATGTTGTGGGAATAGTTAGCCAATTCATGCATGCACCACAGGAAGATCATTGGGAGGCAGTGCGAAGAATAGTTCGGTATTTGAAAGGTACGGCTGAGCATGGGATATTGTTCAAAAAATATGGCCACTTGGAAGTACATGGGCTCACCGATGCGGATTGGGCTGGAAACCCAAATGATAGAAAGTCGACCGCCGGATATTTCACTTTTGTTGGAGGAAATCTAGTCACTTGGAGGAGCAAGAAACATAAAGTAGTTGAGAGTGTTGGAAGATATCGTAGGATAACTCTAATTGATCTCCTTCCATAGATAGAATATAATCCCTGTAAAATAGGCAAAGATTAGTTTTCCATATGTGATTATCTCTAGACCTATAAATAGGTGGAACATTGTAACAATAATCATTCAAGTAAATACACAATTTCGATCCCCAAATTATTTCTTCTATATCAATCAATTTCTTAAACTCTGTATCAATCAAAATTCTAATTATTTAGTAGTACTACTGCTAATTTTTTACGTATATATGACCAAATTTTGTACAATCAAAAACTAGTTTATTTGAAAAAAAAGGTTTATTTACACAATTTATTAAAATATATGGATGCATATATAGTACATGGAAAGTGTATAATATTATGGTCATATATTTATGATTTATGTATAATATTTTTTATTTTTTGAAACCATAAATGTAATTAGTGCATACTTTAATTCAAATTTTAAAAATAATAGAAAAAAAATTTAAATATAAAAATTAAAAATAAAGTTAAAGACTAATAAATCTTTTAACTTATCTACTTACTATATTTATGATTTTAATATATAATTAATATATTAAATTATTAATATTACTTTATTTTAGTCGTACAAAATTTAGTCGTTTATCATCACTCATCGAAGTGAGTGAACTATGTGCTGATAACAATGATATTTGTGATTGAAAATTTATTTTGAGTGTATCAAATTTAATGCCTTAAAAATGCAATAAAATATTAAAATGCACATAAAAGGGCGACGCTTCACAATATATCAAATCAACCACCACTAACTTTTTCTCATTTAGCAATTAGTGTGTTCTGGACTTGTAATTCCGACACGTGTCATCTACAATACTTTAAATTTTTAGGTCGCCGACATATTCTTTTAGTATTTAGATTTATTTTCTAAATTCATGTGACGCCCCGGAAATTTCGATCCTTTCTTTCGAGATAAATTGGATTTAGTAGCTTAACTAATTTTCTCTTAGAAGTTGTGTAATCGTACTTTTCCTCGTTGTATTCGACTTTGGAGTAATTTAAGTATTCTCGTTGGAGGAAATAAAGTGCAAGAAAATCTAGTTCAAGAATAGAAGTGGAGGAAATACTTTCACTAGAGAAATGTGAAAATGTTTGGAGAAATAAAAATGCATGAGAATAAAGTATTTAAGTACATACATCTTTATTTGGTACAAGAGTGAACATTGACAAGCTACTACTATCCTATGGTCTCAAGACCTAAGACTTTGGCTCCAAGCTAGAAGTAAGAATGTGAATGCAAGCATAGTAGGGATAAGATCCCCTCTTCTTCTTCTTCCCCATCCTTCTCGATTTTCAGCCCATAAGGCTCCAAAGTTCCAACCATGTACCTACAAAGTTTACACCAAATTGGGGTTAGAAATTGACACACAAGTAAAGAGAGAGGGAAACACAAGCTAAATAAAGAGATGGAGCATCTAGTGATAATGTAGCTAAGCAAGCTACAAAGTATAGCATGAGGTAAGAAAATCTTGGTCACCATCTCCTCTAACATCAAAAGGGAGTCGAGACAAAGGGGCATTGGAGAGCGAGCTCCTACACAAACCCAAAAATAGAAGATGAGACAAACTCTCATCTCCCCGTCGATCGAGGCCGAGAAATCAGCCAAGGGAATCAGCCACAATCACCAAAACGGCAAGAATCTCACAATCATCAAGCTCGAAAGTAAGAGAGCTAACAAGCCCAAAATAGGAGTCTTTGACTCCAAGTCTCAAACCTAGCTTTCAATAGCTTAGCACCATATAAGCAGCCTCTCCTCACCTCCTCCACCACCACATTCCATCACCACAAATTCTACACACACCAAGCGCGAAGAGCAGCGAGGGAGGAGGGAGAGGGCAGCGAGTGGTGACGGCAAGGACAGCCACCACCGATACAAGTTCAACAAGTGAGGTAAACAACCTCAACACCCATCTCCATCGCATCATGTAGATCAACCAATAGATAGCCAATAACTTAGATTCATAGAAGCTCAATAGAATAGTCATAACAGTAGCAAGCATATAGAACCAAACACCAACACATGATACCAATGCTTAGTCAAGTATGGGAACTCCGAAATCAGTAAACCACAAGTATGACAATCATATAAACAAGACTAAGTGTAGCAAAAACAATAGCATGCTCCTTCCAGTGATTAAGTGCAGCCAAGTTCGAATCAATAAGTGTTAGAGAGCCCCAAGCTTTCGTTTTTATTGTTGGAATTTGAGTAGAAGGGGGGGGAGGAGACTTAGCTTAGGCGGAGGGGCTGCCGGGCGACGGCGAGTGTCGACGGAGCCGAAGAACTTCCGCGGAGAAGCTGCGGATCACGGCGGCAGCAGGGGCGAGGCAGCCGGGCGACGGAAGAGCGTCGACGGAGTCCGAAAACCTCCGCGGAGCAGCTGCAGGTCGCGGCTGAGAGAGGGAGAAAGGAGGCGATGCCTCCTCTCTGCCGCTTAGGTTCGCCGATGAGACGCGGCGGCGCTGGGACGGAGAGCGCTCGTCGGAGAACGCCGAGGCGAGTTCGCCGGCCCGACGCAGGTGAGGCGCGATCCCGCCGAGAGGAAGGGAGCAGAGGCGGTGCGTGCTATCACGCTACCCAGCCGGGGAAAGGGAGCGCCGACCGGAGCGCGGCGAGCACGAGAAGGAGACGCCGCCGGGTTCTTCGATGTGATTCCCAATTTAGGGATTTTGAAATTCGACGAATCTGGGAGAAATTTGGAGAAGAGATGTGGAAATCGCGAGAGGTGACGGGAACAGCGACACAGAGGACGGCGAAGACCGCCGGTCGCCGGGATGAAGGGGAAGCCGCCGCCGTCCCCTTGTTCACAGAGGGTTTCTAATTTTGAGATAATTGAGTCTGAAGGGAGAAGATGTATAAGGGGAAGAAGGAGAGGGCTCCGGCGACGCCGGAGATGGCGTCGCCGGAGATGGAAGAGTGTGTTGGGCCAATTTATTTTAAATGGTTGTTGGGCCTTAGTAGTTAATTAAGAAATTGGGCCAAGGAATTTCTATTGATTTGGGCCAGTGGATTTATTGTTTGGGCCGAGAGTTAAATTATGAGAAGTTGGGATTTAATTTAAGGAATGAGTTGGAGCTCGGCTTTAAATTAATTCCGAATGATTTACTAAGTTTCCAAAGATGGAGAAAAATAGAGTTGGAGCTCGAAGGCCGAGGAATAAATTCCCAAATAATTTATCTAGATTCCGGGAAAATAAAGTAGTAAAGTGGGAGACGCGAAAGCCGGCCGGAGTGCCCGCGACGCCATGAGCGGCCTTAAGAAAAATCCGAAGAAAAGGATTTAAGAAGAGACTTTCCAAGAATTCCTATTCTTATTAATAAGTGCCCGAATATTTAAGTTAGAGAAAATAGAATTTCTCCAAGTTAATAAAGAGAATAAATAAACTCTGCGAGTAGTAAAGCCGAGGTAGGATTAAGAAAAAATCCTATAGGCCGAGACGAGATGTAAGTGTTATCCATAGGATCTGGTTGAACGTCATGAGGATGGAGAAATGATCGAAGTCGATGCTATTAAATAAATCCAATGGATCTTTCATGATTTGTGTCTTCATACACGAAGTCGTGTAGTAAGGAATTATTCCGTTGCTCTTTTGTAAAGTGAGAAGTCTTAGAATCTCACCATCGAACTCAGATTCATTGATGTAATATTCATTCTAGTTCTAAGACCATGAAATGGTACATTTGGCTTCTATTCTATGAAATGTTCGATTGGGCCTTCGAGTATACTCACAAGTTCTTTCCCCCTTTTCTTCCCCGCTTTAATCCCCCCATTAGTCGCGATTTACCCACTTTGCTATCCTTAGCAAAAGTGCGTGCGTGACAATTCATTATCCCGAAGTCCAAGCCACAAATTTGTTCTAGGTGGAGTAAAATTCAGTGTCCGATAAATAAAAAAATCTTTTTCTATATTTTTCATACTGATATTTCTTAATACAATAAAATAATTATGAGTGTAATACATATAACAAAATATGGTCAATCGGAAAATGATGAAATTGAAAACAACATGTGGATCCATGTTTTGGTTGAAAATCTTGGTAGTGGTTTTTAGATGTGGTAAATCTGGAAAAGGACCCCGCAAATCCAAACCACCAACACCTGCCCACTTTTTGATATCAAAAATGAAAATTATAAACTCCATCAAAAATGAAAATTATAAACTCCAACATATAAATTAGTTAGTATCCTACTACTTTCATTGTTTTAAGTAAAAAGTTTGCAAGTAAACAGTCGGTAAATCAAGTAAGTAGTACGATATACTAATATTTACTGAAAGTCCAAAAATAAATATTCTCCGTGTCTCATAAAAATATATGCACTTTTCGCTCCTTAGATATTTCCATTTATAAAAAATCATCTCGAGTTATTACCGCTACACATCAAATTATTACAACGATACTACCATTAAAACACTAATAATAATATGGATCTCACTATTCCTTAATGCTACTTTAACTATTATTCATATCCTCTTATATTATCGATTATGTCTTAATTCTCGTGTCATATCATATGCTCATATTTTTATAGGATGGAGGAAGTATGATAAATTCAATCTGATTTACAAAAAGAAATATGCTAGTTTGTGCAATTAGATCCGAGTACGTGCAAATAATCTGTCGTGTATCTATGATACTATTATCTCAAAAAAAGTCAAATATTTCGTAATGTCCAAATTCGAACACGACTCGTGAAACACAAGAAAATTGAACTTAGGAGTTTGTTGTGAAAATGTTGGTGCACAGTGGAGTTTATCCATACGATGTTGTTTGAGGAGCAAAACATTCAACTTATGATTTTTTTTAAAATTGTTTAGGGATTCAGAAAATTTTAGGACCCCCAAATATTATGGAAAAAAATTTTAGATGCAATTTTTATTCTGAGATTTAATTGATATTCAAGAAACTATGGTTCTTTTCGTGTTCGCTTGTTCGGTCATTTTTGTAGGAACTCGTGTCATTGTGTTAAAAATAGTCTCGGTCAAAGGTCAACAAGACTCTTTTCGTAAAATTATTAAGGAGTAACAAGATCTATCTCTAAATAAGTTATCAAGGTGTGTAGGCAAAACTAGTACGGAGTAGTTTCTTATTTTAATAAATTATTAGTTGTTTAAAATTTAAAATTTTATTTTACAAAACTAATTAACTGAAATAAAATTAGTTTTTCTCAATTATATAGTTTTCTTTTTAATGGTATGTAAGTAATCATATATAATGGGACTATTTTACATCACTCGTTTGTATCTCCCCAAAATCCGAGTTTGGAGATTGAAATATGACCTAACATGAAATATCATTAACCTACTATAAATATTTAGTTATTCACGTATTATCAGTGTTTATCAATGCTAAGATTGTTCATGTATAGAAGTCACATGGTAATATGGTATCTTAATTATGAAAAAATATATACTAGTTTATATAGTAGTAATATGGGGGAGAGTATTATATTGCTAACTCAATGATTAATTGCTAACCACAACTCAATAATAGCTATTAGATATTCAAATTAAAGGTCTAGATCATCAACCACGAAATGTCAATACGATCAACAAAAAACGTCAATAAGGCTATAGGATTAATTTTAATAAAAATCAATAGGGGTATTAATGTCAAGTTAGTTATAACTAACTTTTAAAAGAAATCCTAAAACTTTAAATTCATATAACATATATCAAATTAAAGATAATTTTATAAGGAGTCCAACGATAAACTACATGCATATGTTCCGACGTCAAAATTTGAAAAAAATTGAATTTTTTTTTTAATTATCATATTTTTGATGAACGATTATGTCAATCTGGCCTATATAATATGTCGATATTATGCTTGTAAAATGTCAATATGAAATTTTGTTGACATTATTATGTCTTCGTGTTGATGTATTTCATATCGTATTGACATTATATTTCTAAACCCTAAATTTGATAATTGCTATTATCTTTTTAATATTAAAAAATAAAAAACGAAATTACATGAAATTGTAGCCACAAGATTTCTAAAATCTTATGGTCTTAAATTAGTTGTAGTTAGCAACTAAGGGATGAGTTAGCAATTGATCACTCCCAGTAATATGGTATCTTAATTATGAAAAATTATATACTAGTTTATATAGTACTAATTAAATGGGTAAAATCACAAATCTTGTGATCGTGGTAGTACTAATTAAGGGGGAAAATGCAACCTTTCTTTACGTATTAATCAATAAGAAAGTGTCCAAACAAAAGGGAAAAACTTTCGTTAGAGTGGATCGATCAACTTGACCCTAGCCACCACTCAAGTGTCACACATTCTTAATTTAAGTCTCATTCCATTTGTATGTGTTTGTGTGTGACAAATTGACATTTTATATAAAATTTTGGATGAACGTGGTTCGTATTTTGGAAACAATTGTAAAAGGACAAAAATAGAAAAAAGGACGAGTCATTACAGAATTGAAATAAAAGTGAGACATGAGTCATGACTTGTTTAATGTGCTAGTGGTTATAAATTTCATTTCTTTTCCATAGTATATAATCTGGCAATTTTAATAATTTATGATCACATAACATAAAAATTATTGATAGGGGCATAATAAACTGATAAATTTTCTACCTAATAAAATTTTGCATGTTTCATGAATCCAATTATTTGATTTGATTAAATAAGATTTTTGTTGCCGTCATCACGATCCAGTTGAAAGTGATATTATTTGTTTAACTATATGTTAAAGAAAGAATTATTAAATGTTAAGTCGAATTTATTGGGATTTGCATTGGATAGCATATTCCATGGACGAACTTTTATTCGTTCATTTGTTTTTATACGTTTAGCCGTTTTAATTATTTTACTTAAATTAATAACACTATGTAATTAAAAATTTAAAATATCAGGCTGTAGTGATGCAAATACCTTTTTAGCTATTACTAATATATAAAATTACTTTGAGTAATTGATCACTTTTATTTTATCTTTTTAGCAATTTAATAAATTATCACATGGGACTACATGTTCAATTAGTCTTGATTCAATATCACAGATTCACAAATATCAATTTTTATGCATGCGATTTTCACAAAATTAAAGCTCGAGTTGTCTATAAAAATAAATGAATAAAATTACTGAAAAATCAACTTAATTAAAAAATAAATGATGTTCGGTAAAGTTTTGTAGCTAAAACTCTATAGTCTATATATAGTGCGATGAAAGTCAAGCATTAAATAATCATGTTCTGCTCCAATCAATTTGATTTTGATGTACACCTCAAATTTTATTCTTTAATGAAAATTAACCCACATTAATTGACCTGTGGATTGGCGCCATTAAAATTATTGTTGCAGTACTGACAAACAATTGATGTTGATTAACTATGTGAAATAATAATAATTAATTTTTTTGTCTTGATACATCACATTCTCAACAAATATATTAATTATTAAATTTACAACTTCTTCTATACGCACTTTTCGAAAATACCTTATTCTTTATTGTAATAGTCATATTCATGCTTGGCTTACCAAAACAAAAATTCGACCGTAACTTTCTCTAATATTTGATGATTTCCATTTAAATCATTTTATATAAAATTTGAATACATAATACTTAATTAGATTTCTCAACTAACTTACCCAAAGCCAAAGGCTGCAATATTTTGGTTAATCAATTTACGTGTAACATGTGATTCCAGATTTTATACACATCAAACTTCATCACTTTAATTATTCAAAAATAAAAATTTAGAACTTTTTCATTTTTATTTCCTACCTCTCACCATGTGCTTATTTCAATAAAATATTACCCAGCTATTTTTAAAAAACGGTTTGTATAATGATAATTGTGAAAATTAACTGAATTTAAAGAGACATCATTTTTGCCCCCTCAGGATTTTTGCCAGGTCTTCACTAATTCAAGGGAATGGATCCTCTTCTGTGTCAAATAAACGCAAGGGCTCTGATGTATAAACGCAAGATTTAAAACATGAACGCAGCTATTTAGTTTGATATGAATATTATATTCTTTGCCTTCCATTTATATTACTGTTATTAAAATTTTAAAAGCAAGACATTCATTTTCTTCAATTTTGCTCAGTACCTCTCACCATAAATTACTTTTTAAAGTTATTTTAATCAGTACTAGTATCTTTCCTTTAATATAATTTCGGTAATTATTTATTTTAGGAGTGATTGTAATCAGAATATATAAGTTATATTAATTCATAGAAAGAGAGTTTTTTTTTTATTGGATTTAATGAAAGAACGAAAATGGTCCATGCATGATTACTAAATCATTACCGAAAAATAATTTATAAAATAATTGATCGTGAAACCAAAATTAAAGATGACAAGTACTCCTTATGAAAACGAATGTTAACAATAAAATAAATGGAATGCAAAGAATATAATATTCATATCAAACTAAATAGCTGCGTTTCATGCTTTATATCTTGCGTTTTATACACTGCAGTCCCCTGCTGTGCTATTTGCCACAGCAGGGATCCATTCCCCTAATCCAACAGGAAAAATATACTAGTATTTATTTTTCTTTCTTACCAATTTTCTACTACATAGAGACAATATTTAAGCAACAAATAGTATTTGACAAACCTACCATTCTTAATGTCAAATGAAGAATATTAGTGCGATAAAATATGTTGTTCTTTTTCCACTAAAAGCTCGATGCATAGAGAGGTTAGGTAAAACCGTAAAAGCATGCACATTTGACGAAATGTCTCGACTGTATTAAAAGTTATTGAATTATAGTGTTTATTAATTTTTAATTACATGTCCAAAATTTATTTTAATTTTCCAGTAAAAAGTTGTGAAGGGATAAAAAGATAGTAGTATCATTGATGCATTATAAGGGCGAAACCTTGTTCTTGTTGAAAACGAATGTACCAAAATTATAAAGAGAAATTGGTCTCTAAAACTATGAACTTTGTCTAAAATTTGGTATTTCCCATGAACTTTGAAATTGGTATATAATATCACAAACTTTGCATTTTGTTTGGTATTTCCCATGAACTTTGAAATTGATATATAATATCACAAACTTTGCATTTTGTTTGGTATTTCCTACGGCATGTTTATTACTATATTTGACTAACTTACGAGGCTTTTTTTATCATACTTGACACAATTAAATCAACGTAGTTTTCAACATGACTTTTTATGCTACATGTTATGAATTTAAAAAGTGGCTTCAAATATTATAAAACATATCATTGTTGCCTATGTTAAACAAGATTTTGATTAAAATATCTTATTTGAGTGAGTTCGGAAAATACCAAACAAAATGCAAAGTTCGTGATATTATATACCAATTTCAAAGTTCATGGGAAATACCAAATTTTAGGCAAAGTTCATGGTTTTAGGGGAGACCAATTTCCTAATTATAAATAAACAAAAGAATTTTTAGGATTCTTTTCTCAAATTGGGGACTAAAATGTTTTTTTAAGTTCAACCTATAAAATAAACTAAATCAGAGTTAGGAGCCTCAAGGCTATATAAACTTTAAAAAAAATTGAGCTATAAACTTAGTACAAAAAAAAAATCGAGCTATTGATTTGAGAGAATTTTAAATCCACTATATAAACTAATAGTTTGATGAAAAACTATAAATCAATTACGAAATACATAAATTGATATCATAATATATCAGAAAAAAATTGACACTACAAATTTTTTTCACGCGCTACACAAACATATTACAAATACAGTTGTAGTAGTATATTTTATTACTCCTAATATTACCTACTGACAACTTATTAATTTCAAATATCAATTCACGTGTAAAGCCAAGACAATATTCAGCTGTCAGTTTTTATACTGTTAATTTGAAACAATTTGCATGAAAACGCATTTTAATGAATAAATCTAAAGCAAAAATACATAAAAACTCAAATTTCTCAACTCCAAATAGTGTCTACGAAATCTTGATTGAAAAAAAAAAATTGATGCAAGAAAAGATGGAACCCAGTTTCAATAAAATCAAGGTTTTGGAACTTGGATTCAATATGAATAAATGAATCATCAAATGATCAAAAAGTCCATATCCCAAGTCCATGACCTAATATTTACTTCATTTTTTCATTTTTCCTTTTCTCCCAAAATTTTGATTATATATAACCGTTTTCAGATTGTATATTTATTCTACAGCAAATAAGAATAAAAAGAGTAAATTAGAGCATATTAGGAGGGACGGATGAGAACGATTCAAAATGGTACATGATAGGTACGTAGGCAGAGCAGTCCTACAGGCTACAGTGACTCTGCAACAAATGTTGTGCTTAATAGACAAGGGACGGATGAGAACGATTCAAAGTGGTAGATGATAGGTATGCAGGCAGAGCAGTCTTACAGTGACTCTGCAACAAATGTTGTGCTTAAAAGATAGTATTTGATGCATACATTTATTTAATTATTGGAGACACATATTTGGTGTCGAAACCGAGTAATTTGGATTACATTTTAATTATATAGTACTTACGATAGTAATAATAATGACATGTTTGGTATGGGTGATAACTCATTTAGGGATGAAATTATTGAAAAAAAATGACCATGCTTCTAGTATTTGATACGAGTAACTATTTTCATAATTACCTTGAGGGTAGAAATGGAAATAAGTGGAAGTAGCGAGGCAAAAAAGTAATAAGCGAAACAACGATTTCAAGGAAGAAAAATGGAAGGCGATAGTATAGAAGATGAGTAAGACACCATTATAAATTTATAATTTGTGACCAAAAAACATGAACAAAGCTGCCCACAATTTTTCCATTTTACTAGTAATTTTTAAGTAAGTGAGTATATATAATTTTGGGTTTCACTGTCATCCATTAAAAACCCTGGATCGATCAAAAAATTCCTCGATAAATTCCTTCAAAAACACTTCAACACTTAGTGAAACTCACTTTTGTCTATGTCAACAAAACCAAAAAAATGCGCCCTTCTCTTTCATTCATCCATTCCTGTCGTTTCGTCTACTTCATTTGATTTGAACATAAAAATACCCTCTCTCTCTCTCTCTCTCTCTCTCTCCCTGCCCGGTTATATATGTGACATTGGTGGATACAACTTACCAAAATACATTGGAATTTAGGGCCATTTAATAACTCTCTGTTTCGCATCGAATCTGGAGGGTTTTGAGGTTCTTGGTGTGACCCTTCTCATAAAGGTACAATCTTTGGATGTTTTATGCGAAAAAAATCCTATCTTTTTGCTGTTTTCAGATGGGATTTTGAGCTTGTTCTGAGATCTGTCTGTGCTAGCTATTGCTCTTCTTCATAGTTTGACGATTTGTTTGTATTGGTATGGGGTGTTTGGTAATTTTCCCTTATTGCTGCTGATATTGGGTGTTTGGTAACATTGGTTCATTTTTTAGAGAATGCAAAATTTTCAAGGTTTGGTGTGAAATTCTTGAAGTAGACGTTTGTTAAGTGAATAGTAAATAATGTAATCTCATTGGTGTGTTTAGCCCAAAGGGCTAAGGGTCTACAGCCTCTCTTCTTAATGTCTTTTCCTCTCTCTATATTCTTTGCCTCTTTATTGTGTGGCTGGATTTCATCTTTTTGTAAATAGCCTATGAAATGTGATGTGTACTTGTTTGGAAGCTTTTCAACGCTTAGTGTTGCTCAAATCTATTTATTGCTGCTTTTTGTTGTAAATCTACATTATCTCTCTCTTGTTTTAGATCTTCAGTTTTTAATCTTTGCTCTGAACAAGGATATTATAGTTTTTGTTGGTTCAATCCTTCTCAAACGTTTTGGAATCTATGGAAATACTCCATATATGTTTCTTGTGCTAGTTGAAAGAGCTTTTTCATTTCATTGGTTATTCAAATTAATTCAATTCTAGTACTATCTTGTGAGAAGATGTTGGTGTGAAGTGAGATATCATTCGTGTTATTGGTTCTTTGTTTTTTGTACCTATAGCAATGTAACAGAAGTTATAAAGGTTCTTGTGTATTTGCTTATCGAATATTTCTTCCGTAGGCTAAACGATGGAGGAGGAAATCTCATGGGTTAGTCATTGTATTGACAACGTCGACAGTGGCACTGTGGGATTTGATTCATTCTCGGATCTTAATGAAGAAACCAACAGGGACGTTACTGCGGTTTCTATGGATCTAGTTCTTCCCGATGATCTACTGGAACGGATATTAACCTATCTCCCCATTGCTAGCATCTTCAGGGCGGGTTGTGTGTGCAAAAGATGGCATGAGATAGTGACATCAAAGAGGTTTCTTTGGAACAATTCTCATGCATTGTTACACAAGCCTTGGTACTTCATGTTCACGAGCTCTGACGAACCAATTGGTTATGCATACGATCCCATTCTCCGAAAGTGGTACGGTATCGACCTTCCCTGCATTGAGAAATCCAACTGGTTCATTGCTTCATCGAGCGGACTAGTCTGCTTCATGGATAATGATAGCAGGAGCGAGCTGTATGTATGCAACCCGATCACCAAATCTTGCAAGGGGCTTGATGAGCCTCCTGGCCCTAAATTTCCAGACTACAGTGCTTTATCGGTCTCAGTCAACAGAGCGACTCAAAGTTACAACGTCTCGATTGTCAAATCCAAGCAGGTCCCTGAGAACTTCGTGCAGTGGGATCTCTCCATCCATCTCTACGATTCAGAAACGAGGGAGTGGCTGACGGATCTGACAGAGGTTTTAACAGGGTGGAGAGCCGGTGACGAGAGTGTGATATGTGACGGGGTATTATACTTCTTGATCTACTCCACCGGAGGCGGTGGTCCCGACAACCGCCACGGCCTTATCATGTATAACCTCAGAAGCCGGTCGCCTTATGGCCTGCTAATGAGGAGTTTCATCCCAGTGCCGTGTTCTCTAACATGCGGCCGCCTGATGAACCTGAATGAAAAGCTCGTGATGGTTGGAGGCATCGGGAAACACGACCGACCAGGCATCATCAAGGGCATCGGGATCTGGCTTCTGAAGGGGAGGGAGTGGCAGGAGATAGCCCGGATGCCCCATAAATACTTCCAAGGCTTCGGAGAGCTGGACGACGTCTTCGCCAGCAGTGGGACGGGCGATCTCGTATACATTCAGAGTTACGGGGCGCCCACGCTTCTTGTCTTCGATTTCAACCAGAAGCAGTGGAAGTGGTCTCAGAAATGCCCTGTGATCAAGAGGTTCCCCCTTCAGCTCTTCACCGGCTTCTGCTTCGAACCGAGACTTGAAATCGCACCCTAATCGACATCTAACATGAAGCAGCCATTGTTTGTGTAAGTTCAAAATATGCTTAGGTGAATGCTATGATTAAAATGTCCATGCCAAGATCATTATTCTTTACATTCACAGATATTGATTCACAAGTGGTGAAAATGTCAACATTATTGTCTGTATTTTTTTCCCACTGTGTTGGTGTCCTAAATCATAGATTGAAGAATTATCTGTTTTTCATTTCTTTTTCCCCCTGCTGTGTTTCACCTATTAATGGGTAGTAGTACATTATTGGGTATGGATGGTGTATCAGACTATCAGAGTGTTGTTCAACCTTTCATTGTGTGTTTTTGTGTGAGATAGAGGTAGTTCCATTCACTGCACATGGGGCTGCTGTCCTCACTAACTCTCTCTCTCACTCCATTTTAATTGAGGCATTGAAAATTATAATAATTATTATCATGATAATTTATATTACTTTATTATTCAAGAATAATAGAGTAGGGGCCTATATCCAGAGACATAGAATGTGGACCATTTCCTATCGAGCTCCAAATTGGGCTAGTTTTAAATGGGCCCAACAACTTCTTAAATGGGGTTCACTCCATTTTAAACTAGTGCCACTTTCACCGATTTTGTTGAAAGTTTTAAGCCATTCTTTGTTACTCCCTCCGTCCCCAAAGAATATACACTTTGAATTTGGCACAAATTTTAATATAAAATTGATAAATTAAGACAGATGTAAAGAGAAAAAGTAATTAAAGTATTGTTAGTGGATAATGGTTGAATGGGTCCCATCTCATTAAAGAGAAAAAAATCTTCCAAAATTAGAAAATGCATATTTTTGTAGGACGGAAGAGTATTTAAGTTTGCTAATTTTATAAAGGTTTAATAGCCGAAAATACATAAATTTTTATTCTGTAGCCAATCCTATAAAATTGAATTTCACCAAAATTAAATTCTAAGATGCCATGTTAGAATGTCTAACTACATCGAAATAGTGTCATTCATGTCCTAAAATACATAAAAATTTCAAATTACAATGTACTAAAAAAGGTTCACATAATCAATCATCAAACCAAAATCATTTGACGTGTTGAACACTAATTTTATCATATCATCTGCGCCTTATTTAAAAATGTAATTTGACATACCTCACTTGATGTTATTTTAGGAGAATACTTGAACGTGGGAAAATTGACTACACACTAAAAAATTTATGTAAGTATTTTTTTACACCACATTCAAAATTAATGGTAAATATCTAAATTGGCATATATAGTTGGTGTATTTTCAGCTGTTAGCCCTTTTTATTATGAATTCAAAGTTCATGAAATAAATTATATCTTCACCCACTTGAATAATTTAATTTCGAAATTTTTATGACGCATTACACAGAAGTATCTACAAATAAGTGAGAACCCGAATTGAAGTTTAAAATATGTTGATGGTATTGTCAACAAAATACAAATTACGAAATGAGGAAAAGACCAAAACTTGAATTTTAAGAGTCGTATTAAATATTGTAGGCGTGGAGGAGTGACAAATTAATGACATTAATCACCCAATATCTACCTATCTATATGTGATCTGATTCTAGCATATGGACCACACTGCTAAATTTACATGCAAATTTTTTGGTTTCGACAAAAAGTTCACCACGCCTTACCTTACTAATAAAGTGCATAACATACCATCTCACTTAATTTTGTCATTGTTTTAGCTACCTTAATCATTCTACACGTGTTCTACCTCACCATGCTATTGAATTTTGAATGTTTTCTATTGAAGTACTCTTTTTAAGAATGCAATAATGCTATGCGGCCACAATGTGACTGGCCACACAATAACAGTTTTGTAAATAATTGAAACAAATAATATTATAAAATAATAGTGTTAGATAGTGCTCAAGTATTTTTACATAATCACCCTTATCCTTCCAATTTTGAAGAAAGAATATATATTTAATAAAAATTTAAATTTGAAATCAATCTCTCTATACTAATTACAACTCCATTTAGTCTGTTCCACAAGAGTATGTACTTTCTAAATTTTTTATTTCTTATTATTTATAATAAGGTGAGACCCATTCTTCACTAATAATACTTTATTTACTTTTTTATTTCTTTCTCTCTCTTACTTTGCCTATTGTACGTTAAAATTCGTATCTAACCAAAAAATACGTACTCTTGTGAAACGGAGGGTGTATCATTTCCATTATATATGTAGTTAGCACACAATATTAATAATTATACTATATTCTATAAAATTATTTCAGTAATTGATAACATCAAAACATGAGAGTGTACTACTAGTCATACGAAATTTGCAAATTAATACAATAATTTATAAACAATTAAATGTGATAGTAATTATTACTATTACTATTATTAATATTTATTAATGTATGCTATTTGTCGTTGACTTTATTATAATAACATTATTTTTTAAATAATCATCAATTTCAAATGTTAAACTTTGTATTTTACTTTATATCACTAAATTTATACTATTAATTTATCATATACTATTAGTATTACAGAGTACTCCTATTATTTAGTGCAAAACGTGACACACACTTTTCAGACGTGTACAATAAAATGAATTTAAATATTTAATTATAATATTATATTATACTACATTTATTTAATATTCTTAATTTTTATTATAAATAAAATTCCGAGAAAATAAGAGTAACAAGTATAAAGCGTCCTCCACCGTGAAGGTGTTTGATAAAATAAAATAAAATAAAATAAAGTATAAAGCGTTATCGAAAGTTGAGGAAAATATTGATGGAAGAATTAAGGAAATGGGTAAAATAGTCTTGAATTTTTTTATTCTTTACGAGTGCATTAAATATGATTGAAAAGTCAAATTATGGTCAGCCATGATGTGGCCATTTAGCATCACTCTTAAGAATGACCTAACTAAAGTTCGAAGGAATCATAGTGTCTGAATTTTTAATTTATTTTTAAAATTAAACTTTTATATGGAAAAAATATTTTTACAACATGCATAAATCATGTGCTAAAGTCGAATATGGATGCCAATTAGGATAGTCCAGTGGATTTCTGATCAATCCTACTCGGTGTGCAGATTAATAGGACTAGAATTTTATCAGGTTAGAAATTTTCAACTCTAATCCTAAATGTTTGAATTTTGGACTAGTCCAACGAATTGATCGAGTTGCTAACGATAAAATTAAATGCACAATAATGAAAATTACTCATATTATAGAATATAAGACATTTAACTATGAGTATTTGAGATATTATATGCCTAAACTCGAATATGAATAAATACTAACGAAGAATGACATTTAATAATCTTGAGTCATTGAATGAATTAAAAATAAATTATGACATGGATCGTGTCATTGAACATCTATCTAATTTAAGATTTGTAAAACTAAAATTAAAAACAATCACATGTCATAATATTTCAAAGCATGTTTTATAAAAATTATCATTGGTTGTTAAATCAGTTGTTAAACTTAACAAAATATTAGTAATATACAATAATACATTTAGGTGCAATCTATCGGACTAATCTATTCAGATTCCAAATCAGCCTTACTCAGATTGCGAACTAATCAGGTACATTATAATTTTACGAGGCCAAAATTTTATTACTACTATTACAAATCCAATAAAATTAAAATTATATATAATTAATCCATAAATTTTTTAGTAGTATCATCGAAAACCTAGATTAAATGAAACAATAGAAGCATGAGATAAAAGCCGAAACTTTGTGAACACTGAAGCAAGACAAAGCAAAACAAAACACACGTGTCGAGTGGCCAACATTTTCTTACACAAAACCTCAGAAATCGTTCTTCCCCAAAATTGCCGATAAATGTCCCATCAGATTAAGTGCAGCTGAAGATGGTTAGGATGAACCCCACCCTAAATTGCTTTGCTCATCCGTAGCCATCGCATCCGCATGCATTCAAAGCGTTTCAATAAAGCCACCAAATTTCCCCCAAGAGTGCTGCTGCAATAAAGCGTTCACATGAGAGAGAGAAATCTTTAAGCTCGATCGAAGAGAGAAACAGTGATCAGCGCGTGTGCTTCTGTCAGTCACTGCGTGTGCGTGTGACCAAGAAATGTCGCCGCAGTCTAGTACCAATAATTCATAGAGAGAGAGAGAGAGAGGAAATGAAGAGGGAGGAAAAGGTAAAGGAGGAAGAGGAGAGGGAAAGGGAAAGGGGTGAATTAATGGTGGAAAAGCTGAAGCGCGGGATTTCGATAGGGAAAAGAGAGGGAAAATCCACTCCTTCTCCCACGTGGAAATTCGGCTTACTTCAATCTGACGGAACCCTAATTCCAGATTCTAATTTCCCCCCAAAGTTAACAACACTCTCTGCTAGGAAATTGGGTGCAAATCTGTGGGAGATGGAGCCCCAGCTCAACATCAACAAAAATGGGCCTATTTTGACCAATCACACTTTGCAAGATTTGGATGAGGCAGCATCACTGTCAAAACAGGTAAAATTCTTCAAACCTTGTTGTTTTCTTGATTGATTTCTACTGGAAATGTTACCCTTTTTGTCTCATCTTATTTCTTGATTAAACAAGTGCATAATATACATTAATATAGATAAACATTATAACTATGGGGCCACAAATTTGCACTCTTTATGTTGTTTTATCCCTATTCTACTTTTGCAACAATTGGGACCCCATTTTGTTTATGATTTGGTGATTTTCTGCTGCTTAATTGTTCAACTTGCTCTCTGTATGTGTTTGAAAATCCGGGAACCTTTCATGCTTCGATCTCGTTCAACTTACAAGACTATTCACATCTTTCACTGTTTTGATCCTAGTTTGGAGCTTGAGATTGCATCCAATCTGACAACTTGTGGTTGTAGCCTCTATAATTATTCTTACTTGCTATTTGCACAGGAGAAGAGCGGTATTAGTTTTAGGAAGCAGCTTGCATCTTCGCTGGCGCAGGATAATGCCAGAGTCGATGAAGCAGCTCTGTCCCCTGCCAGCTGCTCTAGCTCAATGGAGGTGGTTTTGATTGTATACTAATTATATAGATTGAAATGGAAATTGCATTTTGTTGCTCTTGCTTGTCCATGTTTGGTTTTAGTGATCTTGGTTAATTTGTCTTTACTTGCAGATGGCTCTTCCGCGTAGATCTGCAGTTAGTCCATTAAGCTCTGTAGTGTCAAATGGAAAATTTGGAGAGTCGAGTTATAGCCTCAAAACATCCACGGAGTTGCTTAAAGTGCTAAATAAAATTTGGAGCCTCGAAGAAAAGCATGCATTGGATATGTCGTTGGTGAGAGCTCTGAAGAGGGAACTGGAGCAAACCCAGGCACGAAATCAAGAACTGATGCAAGAGAAGAAAAGAGATCAGAGTGAAATCGATCATTTATTGGAGCAAATGACAGAGTACAAAGTTGCTCGAAAGAGGGAACAACAACGTATCAAGGATACAGTGAAGTTAGTCGAAGACAAGTTAGAGGATGAACTGAAATTAAGAAGACATTCAGAGAGTCGTCATCACAAGCTGGCCAAGGAGCTCTCGCAGATGAAATCATCGTTCTCTAATGTCTTGAGAGAACTTGATCGGGAGAGGAAAGCACGGATGCTGCTAGAAGACCTCTGTGATGAGTTTGCCAAAGGGATTAGAGATTATGAGCAAGAAGTACGCCTCGTTAAACAAAAATGTGGCAAGGATCAGATTGGAAGGGAACAAAATGACCGATTAATTCTTCACATTTCTGAAGCCTGGTTGGATGAACGAGCGCAGATGAAGCTAGCAGATGCTAGCAACGTTTCATTACAACAATCTGCTTTGGACAAGTTATGCATCGAGATTGAATCCTTTCTTCGAGAGAAACAATCCGATCATTCTGGAACTAATGTTGATGTGTCCACAAAGACGCCCTCTCAGAGCCGTGCACTTCCACATTCTCTGGAGTCTTTTCATTTGAACGAGCCTGCAAGCGCTCCTTGGCAAGTGAACGATGAAGACGACTCTATTGGAATGACCAGCCATCGTCCTCATCTTTCTAGAGGGTATAGTTTGAAGCAAGCGAACGAGGAATTAGCCTCTGATGGTCGTAACAAGGAAACAATGAGACCAAGAGCAGGCAACGAGAAGCAACATTCACGGAGGGGATCATCAGATCCGTCCTGCTCCCATATTCAGCTAGACGATGAGAAGCATCACCAACAAGTGAACGAGGGATCAACGAAAACCAGAAACACAAACTCATATGACATGGGTCATCACCCGATGCCCAAGAAAGGCGAAATCTTGCAACGATCTACTCGGGAAGGAAGGACAAGAGCAAGTGATGCTGATATGAGTCTTGGGCATCGCGTGGACCCATCCAGAAAGTGGAAGTCTGAGGTATCAGCGGGAGATCCCGAGATCTCCGAGTCGTGTGGGAGATGGGAAAACGGTGCAAGACCAAATACGTTGAAGGCGAAGCTGATGGAAGCAAGGCTAGAAGGGCAGCAGCCTCGTTCTTCCAAAGGCTTGTCGAAAGTTGACTAAATCGAAAGTTGACTAAACAATGCCACATTTGTAGATTCAGCAACTATGTTCATGAAGAAATCATTTTGACAATTTTGATGGAGTACTCTGTAATAATGTATAAACAGTTGTGTAATTTTAGTTTTTTATTTAAAAAAAAAAAATACTACTACTACTAACTATTATCTGCAGAAAAAATAAGATTGGGCTAACCCACCGACATACAATTGGAAAGCCCAAGGCCCATAATATAAGCCTGAATACACCATATCTCGTGACTTGAAACTTGGAAAGTTTGGCTCTCTCTTTCCTTCTACACCGTCTCTCTCTCTAAAGTAAACCTTCTCGCTTTGGAAGAATTGAGCAAACGACTATTGTTGGATAGCAAGGGAGAGAAATTACCAAAAGAGGAGAAACAATCAGCCGTCGGATCTAGGGTTTTTACTTGGCCGAGATGCCGAAGAACAAGGGGAAGGGAGGCAAGAATCGGAAGAGAGGGAAGAACGAGGCCGACGACGAGAAGAGGGAATTGGTTTTCAAGGAAGATGGGCAGGAATACGCGCAGGTCATGCGCATGCTTGGAAACGGCCGCTGCGAGGCCACCTGCATCGACGGCGTCAAGCGCCTCTGTCACATCCGGGGGAAGATGCACAAGAAGGTTTGGATCGCCGCCGGCGATATTATCCTCGTCGGTCTCCGCGATTATCAGGTACTACTGCAAATTTCAATCTTTATTTATGTGATTTATTTTATTTCTTGATCTTGACTGTGGGGCGTCTTGTAATTTGGATGATTTTATCATCTGTTGATTAAATTAGTTGTCTCAGCTTTGTTCGGTTTCAAGTTTTTTTACTGTTATTGATCATTGTGCTGTCAAAATTTACTCTTTTAATTGTAAGTTTTACTCTTATATTTTGATGTTTACCTTTTAATTGTAAGTTTTCTGTTGAATACTGACGATCTGAGAGGAAGACTGTTTTATGAAAGTAGTGTGGAAAGTTTAAGTGTTTATGTTCTTTTTCTTACTTAAACTGCTGATTATTTATTTTTGTATCCATGAATGGAGATTTTTTTCCATCTTCGCGTTTATTCCTTTTTGTGATAGTGTTTGATTCTCTGTTGTGGATTTAGATGGAGCCTTGGTAGATAGTCAAAACATGCTTCTTTTTCATTGATATTATTCTATAAATCCAATTATGCTTGTTTTTTCTAAGAATAAGAATGCAATTATGCTTGTTGTTCCGTATTAGCTCCATCATCTAGTGTTGCTTGCTTGCTAGCTAAAGCCTCTGCTTTTGAAAGGTGTCTATGTCTATTTATACCCAAATTTGCAATGCTTTAAGTTCTAGATGGATTGAGTGGTAAAGAGGCAATAAGAAATTAAGACTGCTTACTGATGCTTGTTTATCATGTTCTTGCTTTTACTATCTGCTTGTGTGCTTATAGTGTCTTATTTGGTTTAATCTTTGTAAGTTGGGTTCGATTTGCTCACCTGACCTCTTTTTGGTTGCTACTAGGATGACAAGGCTGATGTGATCCTCAAGTACATGCCAGATGAAGCTAGGTTGCTGAAGGCCTATGGCGAACTGCCCGAGAACACGAGGCTCAATGAGGGTATTGCTGGAGGACTTGATGAGGAGGACGATGGCCCTGGTGATGATTACATTGAATTCGAGGACGAAGACATAGACAAACTCTAAAGAGCTTCTGAGAATTGTAATCCTATCTATTTTATTTTTGTTTCTAAGGTATAGCATTTTGCTTTATACAATAGTAAGTACTAAGTTAGAGGATTGTTATCTACTATGTAGTTTGATGAGAATTTGTGTGGATTTCTCTGTACTGTTATTTTGGTTGATGCAATAATAGTGAGATATATAATCCACATTGTCTCTCATCTTAGAATCAAATTCAACACAAATAAAAAAAAGGAAGCCATTCATTAGAATATGATGAAGGGAAAAATGCATACATATGTCCTATTCTATATTACAACACCAGATCTCTCTGATACAGCATATATTATGCATATATATATATATATATTAAGATGTCACTGGTCTGAGGCTGAGATGAATGTAATAAACACTGCAAGCTTCTATTCAGTTCCAGCAAGCTTCTTTTTTATTGATTCTATCTCTTCTGACAGTTCCTTTCTACTTCTCTGCAAGAGTGAAACATTCCTTAAGCTATGCATCAATTACCAGAGAATACAACTTAATACAAATGTATTTTGAGAGGATTGATTGGGTAGTGTACCTTGAAGAGCAGGTAACGGTACACAAACCACACGGTGTATCCAAGCCCGACCAACTCCATGATCTTGGGAAGCTGATGACGAGTATTCATAGAAACAAGCGACGTGTAAGTCAAAAGGGAGATAAATTAACCATGAGAAAAGAACCAACACAGAAAAATGGTGCAGCTACATGTTTTCCTAGCAGAACCTACCAATGGAACCCTGTTAATTGCCCCAACAACTGTGGAAGTTAACCAAATTGCAACAATTGATCCACCACCATACAGAATCACAGTAGTTTTGTTTTCAACAGCATCCCACTGATCAAGAACCATCATCAAACAGTGAGAGGTCAGAAGCATCAAGTATTGAAGAATTGTTGGGATAGTGTGTTATCTACCTTTTCTTTGAGGTCATTGAACAATTCATTGGTATCAAGAGAGCTCTCCTCTGATGAAGATGCCTTGACGAGGAGCTGGGAAGACCTCCTAGACTCTGTTTACAACGGCAGCACCCCAACTTCAGCAACAATTATATCAAGCCAAAAACTCCATTGAATATAATCAGAGCAAGTTAGTCATCACATTGAAAAGTACATTGCAAAAGTAATAAGTGAAGTTTAGCAAGTAGTGGTTCCTATCCCTACATCTTGTAACTCCAGGGAGAAGTCGAAAAGTTTGCAGGTCATGGTGCATCAAAAACAGCAACGCAAAAGTAGTAAGTGGAGTTTCTAATGCATCACGGCCTGAAATTTTTTGACTCCCCCATGGAATTTGATAATACATCAAACTATCTAATGTATCAAGACCTACAAATTGGTAAGGTTGGAATGTGGGTATTTTATTATACATTCATATACAATGTACAACAAAGTTGATTGATTCAAAAAGAGTTATTTTATGACTGAGCCAAAAAACTACACTGTTTTAATCAGTGATTTCCATGAACATTTTCAAGAAACCTTGCACAATTGCACATTATACAAAATTTCCCACATAATTAAAAAAATGAATTTTATTACTAGTTGTGACTGCATCCATTTTCAAGAAACAAACAAAACTAACAATATTCAATAATCCAAGTACATAATCCAAGTATAAAACAAACAAAAGACAGTCAATAATAAATACAGAGTAAAACTAAAATCCCCAATTCCACAACAGGTCAAGAACAATAATGATAAAGATTGGACCATTGAGTAGCTTGAAGGGAGTGGCGGAAAGGGTAGGACGTTGGGGCAAGGAGCAGAAGACGGCGGCAGGTCTGGCGGCGGGGAGGCGGTGGAGCAAGATAGGGGTGGCCGCCATGGAAGTGGAAGCTGCCGCTGCCATTTTGGGCTAAAGCTCAGGGAAGTGTGATTTCGGCAAATGCTAAGAAAATGGTGGCTTTTGCTAATATTGCTAAGCCTCTCTTTCTTTATCTCCAAACATTTTATCGAAAATGAAGTTTTAGGGATATCCACAACAATTTTCAGGGGTCAATGTTGACATGGCTCCATTGGCTGACACGTGGATAATTCAAGCTTTCTCATTGGTTCGTTTCCTATCTTGATAATATGGTAAATGAATTTGTTAATTAACATACTTCATTACAAAATTTGAAAAGTGTGATTTTTTTTTTAATACTAACAGTGGTTTTCAATTTCCTAGATAAAATAATACTATCAAGATATAATCTAAGATTAAGTTGAGAGATTATTTTAAGAGATTAGCGAGCACAAACTTACAAGGAGAGGAGCGCAGTCGAGAAGCTAGCGAAGCCGGACAAGCGCTATGATCGGAGTCCCTACGGCATATTGAGTCGGAGGAGGAGTTCCTCGCCCATATTCAGGACATCTGTTTCGCTTTGACTAATTATCTCATGATTATCTATTTAGAATTAAGTTGTGGAAATGAATCTTATAAACCAAACACACTACATATTTAATTTTGTGATACAATTTTGCAAACCGAACAACCTCATAGCTAACACAATCGTAACACCGCTAATTATAACATCTCGCTAACATTTTTCTTTAAATTGAATACACTTTGTATATATTTCTCCTATATACATATTTGTAGTGTACACACACAAAATAGAGAATATAAGTGGAAGTGAATTAACCAAAGCCACTAATCCAACTAACATTATTGGGATTGATCAAAGTGAAACAGTAGGACCGAACCAGCTGAAAGCCCATTAACTTTTGAGCTAAAGTTATTGGGCTTGAGCTCTGTAAATCATAAATATACGAGTTTCTTCTTTAATGATTTTCGATGGAAATTCCTCTGTATGTATAATAGCAAAAGACTAAGAGTGGTAGTAGTATCTAGTGTCTAATGTCTGATGTCTATGATATTGAATTATCCCAAGTCCCAAACAAATAAGTACAACATCATTCGAAATTAAAACTTTAGCAGGAAAAGTATATAAAGTATCTTTATTGGTAAATATACTCACATCATTTTTCTCTTTAAATTTTTCTAATACTTCTATAAATTTAAACACAACCATACGATGTTTCCCCTCTCAAGTCTCAAGTAATAATAGGAGGGAAGTAGAGTAACAACAGCCACAACATAAACGAGAATAATTATTGATTACTCCAACTATTTTGAAAAGAAAAAATAAGCACTTAATAAGCATTTTTTTTCCTTTTTAGAAAAGAGCATATTTAACACGAATTATTAATAGGCAGAAATTCAGGTAAATGATCTAAATAATGAGTAAGCATTAGATGATGGGCATATATATGGAGACAAAATCATATGCAGTGGTCTCACTATTTCAAGATATGGGACACGTCATCCCATTCCAACGATTCCTTCTCCGCCACGTCCTCCGCCGGCACAGTTCTCTCATCTCAATTCTAAGCATATGCTCCCGCATAAAATAAGGTTAATGAACTCATGTAAAACTAAAATATACTCCCCCGTCCCGGAGTATTAGACTCACTTCTTTTGGGCACATGATTTAAGGAATTGGAAGGGAGTCATCGGCCAACAAATCTATATATGGCCGATAGTAGACAGATTCCCTAGGCGTCCTCGGGCTCTGTGCTGCATCGACCCACTCACCGACATATTTGGCGGCGTACCGCCCATCCCCCTTGCCCCGGGCATCATCCATCCCACCCTCGCCATATTTGGCGGCATCACAGCCCATCCCAGCTGCCCGGCATAGTCCCACCCATCCCATGCATATTTGGCGGCATCTGCTCCACGTCCCCGCGGTCCACGCCCCATCCCTGACATATTTGCCAGCATACCCCGCTGCCCCAGGCATCATCCCACCCATCTGACTCATCCAAGTGTACATATTGTAGAACATTTGAGGAGTAATCTCCGCCATCCGCCCATCCCCGCCATCTGGGGATTCATCCCAGCAAAGCTCGTGGTGGGGGAGTTTCTATTGTACTCCGTTGTAGTAGAAATGAAATTTGTAGAGAGAGAGAAACTTGTCAACACAAGTGGTGTGAATGAAATGAAGTTGGAGGGAGCCCTATTTATAGAGTTTATTTAAAAATAAAATAAAAAATAAAATAAAATGTCGGACGTCCGACCTTCGTCACAGTGGCAGACGTCCGATCGGACGTCGGCGTGAGTGGGGCGAGGCGGCCATCGCAGGGGCACACGGGACGGGCGTGGGCGGCCGTCCCGCCCAACTATAGCGCGCGTCATTGTGTCGCCCGTCTCGCCGAACACTACGAGTGGGAAGGGCGACGGTGGAGACACCCTAAGAGACATCACCTGCATCCCTCCATCTCTTAACCATCTCTTAACTATTCATTCAATTTAATTTTTTATTTTTAATTCCAACAAATTCAATCAATAAAAACACATTTCATTAAATAAAATAAAATTACAATTTAAATACCTAAAAAAATAAAAAAGACATAATTAAAAAACTAGAACTTACAAATTGCACATTTAAACTCAAATAAAAAAAATGGAGGCAATGAAGCAGAAGAAGGAGTTCTCTAGTGACGATCATCTAACAGTTGCCAAATTTTGCTCAAATGTGCTCCATTAGATCCTCCTGGAGTTGGGCGTGGGCGGTAGAATCACGTGTCCTTGCCCGAATAGACAACCGCTCTTGCAAAGACTGCCGGATGCACTCCGTTCGAGGCGGACTACTTGCGGTTGAGCTTCCCGGGGTTTCTCTCATGGTCGAACCAATTTCCCGCCTCAGGTCGCTTCGTTGGCGACAATCATGTTGTGCAGGATTATGCACGTATACATGATGTCGACTCCATATTCTCCATAAACCACTCGTCGAGCCGGGGCTTTGATAATGTTGAATCGAGCTTGGAGAACCACGAACGCTCTCTCCACGGTCACGATGGCCGACGCTTTACCATTCGTAACCGGCGAAGAGGTCGGAGTTGTCGGGAAGACGTCGACGTCGTTTGTTCGGGCGGGGACCCGGAAATACGCATGCCAAATTCATAGGACGGTAGTCGCGGCGACGACTCTCAGAGCCCTGGCGGTAAGTGCGGGTGCCTTTGCTATTCACTAGGTGTACGACCCCCTCAGCGCCCACAAAGGCAATTCTCTTCCATTGCCAATGTACGCATGTCGACACTCAGGAGCATCCCTGGGAATCCGTGCACTTGTTCATGAAGACGGAGCAAGTAAACTGACAATCATGCGGTCGTTGGCTTCTTCTAAATTCGTCTAAGTGAAGGCCGTCTCGGACATTGGGCAGGTTCCAGCAAACAAAGCTCTCCCGTGATGGATTCTCCAGACGTGCAGGAATGCATTGAACGAATCCTGCGTTTGTCCAGATTAGCAAGCTGATCGGATGCGCCGCAATACATTTACTGGAGCGTCGTGCGTAGGTAGGACTAGGGCCGGGCCGATACGAATATACCGTATCAAAATTTTGTTTCGTTATCATACCGAAAATATCGATACGAAAGAATTTCATATCGTTATCAAGCTTCTCGGTAAAGTTTCGGTATGGAAAAAAACTATACTCGTTAATATCGCTTCAAAATTTCGGTATATCGTAACGAACTTCGATATGCCGTTCTGAACAGTATATCGATATTTCGTACGATATACCGAAATTTTATACCATTTCGAATACCTGTATACCAAAAAATATAATTTCAAGACCTGAAAAATAAAACCAAAATTAATATAATTTTAACATAATAAAATAAACATTGTCCACATCTTTATAATCAAAAAATATATAATTAAGTTATATGGATATATTTATGATTTAAACTTTTAATCTTAAAAAGTTAAATTATATTATTATTATTATTATTATTATCATCATCATCATCATCATCATTATGTCATCATCATTATCATCGGTATAAACGGTATAAATGATATGTATCGATAATTCGATACATATTTTGATTTTCGATATATTTCGGTATACAGATAATATCGATATATATCGTATATTCTATAATAAAACGGTATCTGTGTTATAAGAAGAGTCGTTATCATGCAAACCTCTCGATACGGTCTTATGTAGTACCGAAAATTTGGTTCCGAAAATTCGATATTTTAAATACGATCGATCGATAACCGGGTATATTTACCCCCCACTGGGACGGCCAACGCGCCGAACCCTTCCTGAAGTACTCTTTTGAATGTTTTCCCGGATATAAAAATGCCGTAAATCAAAACGGCGCGGAAGTGATATCCCCCCCTTTGGGTTTGAAAAGTAATCACGTTCCAATTTTGGGGCGTTTTCCCCCGCCGATGGATGTAAGCCCCGGCCGTTTTGAGGGGCGCGGTGGTTTCCTCCTCCCTGTCGATCTTTTTCTAGCGATTCTTCCAATATTCGACGATTTGCTCAAATGGATCCATAATGGATTAAATTTGGGAAAAAAAAAAAATAAAGGAATGATTTTATAGAATTTTTGGAGAGGAAAAAAAGAGAGAAATAGTGTGTTTGTGTGTAAAAGGAATGAAGAAGAGTATATAAAAAAAAAAAAATTAAAATATGCCCGTTAAACGGTCATATTACCTTTTTTTTAAAAAAAAAGTTTTTGAAAATTTGTTTAAAAAAAAAAAAAATGAAAGCGCAAACCCCAGCCCCCTCGCGGGGCGGCAGTGGGCGCACCTGGCGCGGCCCCGAGCTCGAGGCCGGGCCCCGCCGCGTCACCCCCTGAGAGTCGTCCGCTCGACGAGACGGCCCAGCGGGCCCATGCGGAGCCTAAACCCTCGCGGGGTTTAACGGAAAAGTATTAGTATTAATTTTAGTGGAAGAGATCCCATTTGGACACGTGGTGCATTTGGGATTTGAAAAGTAGCGTGTGTTTTTAAACAATGTGTTAGACAAGATGTGCAAGGTCTTGACTCCTTCTCGCTCCTTTTTAATTTTAGTGCATCCATAAAATCAGGGGGATCTCTAATTTTCATACCTCATCGTAGTTACTTCATCGTTTTCACTTAGTGAAATATTTTTCGACACACAATTAAAGAAAATTGGAGTTTTGTTAGTTACTTGGATGAGAATAAAGTAAGAAGAAAAATAAAATAGAGAAAAATAGAAAGAGAATAAAAAAAAATGACTCATTTCACTTAGGGCATAAAAAAAGCAGATCATCACTTAGCAGTTAGTACGAGACATGATGAGTAGTACGAGAGTCAAAAACCAACCATCATCATTTTTTAATTCACCTCTATTTATAATAATTTTCAATTTCTTCCTCTCTTCAGTCTTTAAAGCATGTGTCCTACTTTAATCCGATAATATAAGTTAGTCCACTACTAAAAATAGTAATAATAAAAAATAAAATGAGATAATTAATAAACACGGTCCAAAATTGAAAACTGTACCCATAATATAGAGGATAGATGCAGTATTTATTAGAAACTAGATGATTGAAATTTTGAGATATTATTAAACTAAATAAAAGGATACTACATTCTTTAAAGCTTGAATATTATCCTCCCAGCTAATATAGAAGGAGAAATATGAACCCAACAAGTCAATATGGTTGCGGTGACTAACATGTCTCCACTCTGTTTAACTTTTATACTCACATTTTTTTATAGTAAATGTCATGACTTGAAAATTAATACTGAAATTTTAGAAGGTAGTTATTTTGTGCGTTAAGTGAAAAGTAAAAATAATATATTTATATTAATGTGAAGAGACTTTTTTAAATTTAAAAATATGACATCTATAAGATAAATTTAAAATGAAAGAATGGCATCTCCCATGGGACCAAAGAAGTATTTATTATTTTCAGATTAAATTAATGAAAATGATGGTGAAATGCATTAATCACTTCAAAGATAAATAAGCATACGAGAAAGAGTCGCACAACTATCAGTATCACTAAGTAAAAAGCGAGGGTGAAATAGTCTTTCTGTATCGGGTGAGAGTATCTATTTCTTCAAAACAGTGCATACAAATATGAAAGGTGAGAGGCGGTGGGCCCTCAATCCCCGGATTCCAAAGGCTCCATGAAATCCAGTTAAATTGGCCAAGGAGAAAGGTTGAGTGAACACGTCACCAACATGTGCGTGGTTGTAGCAACACCCTGCGTTGATCTATCTCCAGCGCACGTGTACGGCAGGATATGAACTTGGAATATATATTTTCCTGCCAGCGCATTATTTTGAGTGCCAGCTCAACGAACACCCACCAGCCAATTACTTAAAAATAATTATAAATAATCATAATACATAAAACTACATAATGACGTATATAAAAATAATCATAATTACTTGCAATACGTGTCAATTCGCCAGCAAAGCATGTTATGCGGTAATTATATTCCGCACTTTTAATAATCTACAAACTACATTTAAAAATTGAAATTTTGAATACTGACTATTCTGGACTATAAGCACATTTAATAATATTAACTTCTCCATTCATATGAGTTAGGGAAAAATATTCAACTTAATTGGAATACTAAAATAAATGTCGGAAAATCCAATAATATCCTTGTTTACTAATCTAAAACGAAAAAAATCAATTTCAATGTATGCTTCTGCATAAATTAAAATAAAAAAAATTAAATTTTGTGCTAATTGGTATACAATAAAAATTTATCGACGGATCTTTTCGATGTATGCTTCTGCATAAATTAAATAATAGTAAAAATAAACTAATATGCGTGAAAATGCCCCACGGAATAATGGAAATGGCGAATTAAATGAAAATCTCATCTCATCTCATCTCATATTTACTCATTTAGATATGATTTCGATGAAATCAAAATATTTTTGTACAGGAACGTTTTGCGTGACGTGGCTTGTTGGGTTGGCCTTCCCTCCTCCTTTTTCTCTTCCTGCTTTCCCTTTCTCTCTCTAGAACTTCACTGTGCCGAAACACATCTGTGGGGGGAGAACTGAATGCTATCATTTTGCAAGCATAAACTAGCTGTCCAAATCTCAATTTCGCCTCCAAAACTCCGAATTAACATTTCTCCAGGTACGTTCAATTCTGAGTTTTTTCAACTCCCGCTGAAATTCTATCTAATTTGCGGTTCTATTCTGATCCCCTGATTATCTTGTTGTTTTTTGGTTGGAGCGCGTTTGTGTGTGAATATTGATCTTGGAATTTATTTTTCGTGTTTACATGTTACTTGGAATAATTAAATCTGCTGAATTTTCAAAGAGAAATAGTTGAATGATAGAACCTGTTGAATATTAGGATTATGGAATAGGTTTACTAGACCTCGAGCTTTCATTAGTATTTTATTTTTGAAAACCTCAGGTGGCTAAATTGCAGTTGAAACGAGTTTTTCATGGTTTCAGACTTTCAGTTATGGAATTTTGGTGTTAGAGGTAGATTTGTCATTTCACACCCTTTTGTGCTTGGACTGCAGTCGGTTTATTTGCTACAGTTTGGGGCTGGATGGGATGATTAAAGGGCGGTTAAGCCCCTGGATTTTCTTCCCCTTCGGAATTTGGTGGTATAGTCATACCCAACCGATTAGTTACACTTACACCACTTTACACTGACTCTGTTTCATAACTACTTTAGGAATTTTGGAATTGAACTTAAAAACAGTATACCACCAATTTTTTGGGTTTTTCATAATTCACTATGTTTCCAAAATTATGTATGAGTGTAAAGTTTGATTGAAAATGTAATATATCAAGAAAAAATAATAATATTATAAAGTCATTACCTTGTGCTTTTTACAATTTCGTGACATTTATAAGACCTTTTATTTTTCCACTTGCTTTGTTATCTTGCATAAAGTACGGAAAATTATTGTCAAAATCTTTACTTTTATTATCTTCCTTTTAAATTTCATGATTCAGCCTTCTGCATGATTGTATCACTGTTGGGGAGCTGATCTCTGTGTTCTTAGTTGATAACATTAGCTCAATGTCTTAGATATTTTGTACAGAAT